>NW_006921653.1:4100415-4102646 GCF_000298275.1 Orycteropus afer afer
TTTTTTTTTTTGTAACTATTGTAACTATTGTAAATGGCAGGAGCTCTGGTGGCATAGTGCCTAAGGCATTTTGACTGCTAACCAGAAGGTTGGTGGTTCAAATCCACCTACTCCTCAGAAGGAAAGTTGGGGAATCTACTTTTGTAATGATACTGCCTTGGAAACCCAAGGAGGGGTCACTGTGAGTTGGATCCGACTCGATGACAGTGAGTTTGGTTTTTTTTTGTTGTTGTTATTGTAAATGGTATTGATTTCTTTGTTTCCTTTTCAGCAGTCTCTTTGCTGGTGTAGAGGAATCAAACTGATTTTTGTATATTAATCATGTATCTTGCCATGATTCTAAATCTCTTAATTAGTTCCCGTAATTTTCTTGCTGAGTCTCTTCAGTTTTCTATGTATAGGATCATATCACCAGCAAATATCAATAGTTTTACTGCTTCCTTTCCAATTTGGATGCCTTCAATTTCCCTTATAGCCCTGGCTAGGACTTCCAATACAATGTTGAATAGAAGTGGTGATGGAGGGCATTTTGTCTGGTTCCTGTTCACAAGGGAAATGGTTTCAGTCTCTCTCCATTGAGAATAATGTTGGCTATTGGTTTTGTATATATGCCCTTTATTACATTGAGGAATTTCCTGTCAATTCCTATTTTTCTAAGAGTTTTTTATCAGGAATGGGTGTTAGATTCTATCAAATGCCTTTTCTGCATTGATTGATATGAACATGTGGTTCTTTTTCTTTATTTTACTTATGCGATGGATGACATTGATTGTTTTTATAATGTTGAACCATTAGAAAATGCCTGGTATAAACCCCACTTGGTCGTAATGTTTTTTGTTTTTGTTTTTGTTTTGGGTTGTAGTTGCTGTTTTGATATATTGTTGGAATTTATTGGCTAGGGTTTTGTTGAAGATTTTTGCATCTATATTCATGAGGGATATTGGTCTGTAGTTTTCCTTTTTAGTGATATCTTTGCCAAGTTTGGGTATCAAGGTTATGCTTGTTTTGTAAAATGAATTTGGGAGGATTACATCATTTTCTATGTTCTGGAATAGTTTGAGTAGGATTGGCATCAGTTCTCCCCTGAATGTTTTGTAGAATTCTCCAGTGAAACTGTCTGGGCCAGGACTTTTTTTGTTGGTAATTTTTTATGACCTTTTTGATTTCTTCTTTTGTTATGGATCTGTTCAACTTTTCCACATCAGTCTGTATTAGTTTAGGTAAGTAGTGTATTTCTAGAAATCTATCCATTTCTTCTAGGTTTTCAAATTTGTCTGAGTACAGTTCTTCATAGTATCCTGTTATCTTTTTTATTTCAGTTAGTTCCATTGTGACATTGCCCAATTAGTTTCTTATTTTTGTTATTTGTATTCTCTTCCTCTTTTCCTTTGTTAAGTTTGCAGCAGTTTGTCCATTTTATTAATCTTTTCAAAAAACCAACTTCTAGTCTTGTTGATTTTTTTCTATTTTCTTTCTATTTTCTGTTTCATTTATTTCTGCTCAAATCTTTATTTTTCTTCTGGTGGCTATAGGCTTTGTTGCTGCTATTTTTCTAATTGTTGGAGATGTTGGGTTAAGGTGTTGATTTTGGCTCTTTCTTCTTTTTTGATGTGTGCTTCTATTGCTATAAATTGGCCTCTGATCACTGCTTTTCCTGTGTCCCAAAGATTTTGGAATGTTGTGTTTTCATTCTCATTTGATTCAAGTAATTTTTTAATTTCATTTTTTAATTTCTTCTACTACCCAGTCATTTTCAAGGACAGTGTTATTCAGTTTTGATGTATTTGCTCTTTTTCCATTGATCTTCCTATTGTTGATTTATAATTTGATAGCATGGTGATCTGAGAAGATGCTTTACAGTATTTCAATGTTTTTTAATTTATTGAGGCTTGCTTTCTGGCCTAGTATATGATCTATCCTAGAGAATGTTCCAGATGCACTGGAAAAGAATGTGTACTGTGCTGCTGTTGTGTGAAGTGCTCTGTAGATGTCTATAAAGTTAAGCTGGTGGATTGTATTTTTAGTTCTTCTACATCTCTTTTGAGTTTCTTTCCAGTTATTCTATCTTTCATTGAAAGTGGTGTATTAAAGTCTCCATCTACTACTGTGGAGTCATCTATTTGTCTTTTCAATTCTGTTAAAGTCTGATTTATGTATTTTGGGGCACTTTAGTTGGGTGCATAAATATTTATTATTTATCCTCTTGTTATAAGAGGATATTTATCCTCTTG
>NW_006921653.1:4103084-4104695 GCF_000298275.1 Orycteropus afer afer
TTTCTTTGTTCCATACAATTTTCTATGCTGAGCTAATTTTGTTTACAAATTGTGTTTTCATTTCCTTCATTGCTGCTGTGTTAGTAATTGTTAAATATTTGTGCTTGTCCTCTTTTATTTTGATGAGAAGCTTTATCATCTTTCTGTGAGGTTACCCTGTGATTTATAATTTTTTCTTCAAGTTTAGAACAGTTCATTTTATCTTGCAGTTATCTTGACTTCCTTGCCATTTTTGGAATTCTGTAACTACATTACTTTTCCCCTCCTTTTGGTTTGTAGTTGTCCTCATTTGCCAATGAGGTCTCTGGTTCCCTGTTGATAGTCTAGTAAGCTTATTTTACTTTGGATACTTCCATAACTGAGTTGATTTCTGGGTTATGTTGTCATGTGTGTTAATGGTCAGTTGTTTGCTGTTCTTGGTTCTCTGTCTAAAGGACCCCCTTTAGCATTTCATGTAAGGTTGGCCTGGTTTTAATAAATTCCCTTAATTTCTGCTAATCTGGAAATGTCTTAATTTCACCATCATATTTGAGGGGCAATTTTGGTGGCTATAAAATTCTTGGTTGGAAGGTTATTTTTTTCATGGTTTTATACATATCATCCCATTGTCCTTCTCACCAGCAGGTTTTCTTCCAAGAAATCAGAGCTTAGTCTTATTGGTTGCCCTTTGTGAGTAACTTTTGTTTTTCCCATGTTGCTTTCAGGATTCTTTCTTTGTCTTTGGTTTTGGCGAGTCTGATGATGGTATGTCTTGGTGATTTTCTTTTGGGGTCTATCCTGTGTGGGATTCATTGGACTCCTTGAATGGATGTATTCTAATCTTTCATCATATCAGGGAAATTCTCCTCCAACAAATCTTCAACTATTTTTTTCTGTGGTTTTATTTGTGTCTTCCTGTTCTGGAATTTCAATTACATGTAGGTTATTCCTCTTGCTGGTATCTAACATGAATATTAGGCTTTCTTCACTTTGTTTGTATCTTTTTTCTGATGGATCCCTTTCTAAAGGCGTATTGAGGTATTTGTCTTCAAAATCACTAATTCTGTCTTCTATTGATTAGATTCTGCTCCTTTGCCCATTGAATGTGTTATTCTGAAAATTTAATATTAATCTTCTTGATTTCTGTCTGTAGATGGTGTACCATTTCTAACTTTTCATTTATTTTGTCATTTTGTTCTTGTATTATCTTCCAAAATTTTTCTAGGGTTTTTTCTGTGTTTTCCTTAATTTTCTCAGTGTTTTTCTTGATCTGTCTCTCAATCTGTTGAAGGTACCTAAATATAATTCTTTTGAATTCCTTATCATGGAGTTCCAATGCTGCATCTTCTTCAGGGTTATTTTCTGGATCTGTATCCCGCTTCCTTGGTTCTACTACATTATCTTGTTCTTTCTGTGGACTGTGATGGTCTGTTGTCTCCAAGACATTGTGATGTTGTTGTTTTTATATTTAATTTGTGATTGTATGTTGGAGTGATTTGCCCAAGATATTTGTTTTCTTTTGATATATCTAAGTAAGTAAGGAGCTCTGGTAGCATAGTGCCTAAGGCACTTGACTGCTCACCAGAAGGCTGGCGGTTCAAACCCACCAGCCACTCCTCGGAAGGAAGGTTG
>NW_006921653.1:4105910-4106426 GCF_000298275.1 Orycteropus afer afer
AGAAGCCTGAACTTTTTTCCATCTTTAATTCTTGTGTATTTGATTCTTGTGTACTCTATCTAGCAAGGTCCACATTTGAGTCACTGTTTAAGTTGTTGTAAATAAGTATTTGCAATGAATAAGTCATTAGTCTTACAGAACTGTGTCATGTTATCTCTGGCAACATTTCTAGCACCAATGCCATATTTTGCAACTACCAATTCTTCTTTTTCTCAACTTTCATAATCCAATCACCAATAATCCATAATACATTTTGATTGCATGTTTAGTCAGTTTCAAACTGCTGAAGTTGGTAAAAATTTCTACAACTTTGGCTTTAGTGACTGGTGCATACATTTGAATAATAATAGTATTAACTGGTCTTCTATGTAGGTATATGAATATTATCCTATCACTGATAGCAGTGAATGTTGCTGTGTGGGGGGCAAGTGACTGTGTGGGTAGGAATGCATGAACAGTAGATGAACCCACTATCCCACTGCCATCAAGTTGATTGCAACTCATAATGACCCCCAT
>NW_006921653.1:4106876-4108450 GCF_000298275.1 Orycteropus afer afer
GGAAAGGCAAGAAATAGGCTCAGATCCACAGAGAAGTTCCTTTTTCATCTATAAGGCATTCATGGCAAAGGCTGCTATTGTTCCCTCAACCATTCTCCCCTTCTATTCAGTAATAACATTTTTAGTAGAATGGATCATTTCCCCGCTAAGGACTACATTTCCAAAATCCCTTGTAGCTAGTTGCCAGATAGTTCTAGTCTGTGAGATGTAAGCAAAAATTCTTTGTCATTCCCTTAAAGGGCATGGCCTTTCTGCTTTTCCACTTCTTATACTCTGGACTACAGGATTGATGGCAGAAGATAAAAAGTCATATTGGGTCATGAGGTTTGTCATGTATTGAATTATTGTTGTTGTTAGGTGCCGTCGAGTTGTCTCCAACTCGTAGTGACCCTATGCACCGCAGAATGAAATACTGCCCAGTCTTGTGCCAGCCTCATGATCCTCACTATACCTGAGCCCACCATTGCAGCCACAGTGTCAATCCATCTTGTTAAGGGCCTTCCCCTCTTTCATTGACCCTTTATATAATCCAGCATCTCATATTTATTTGCTCAGCACGCAAGTTGAATAAGTATGGTAAAAGGATACAATCTTGATGCACGCCCTTCTTGATTTTGAACAATGCAGTATCCCCTTGCTCTGTTCAAATGACAGCCTCCTGATCTATGTACAGATTCCTCATAAATACAGCCAAGTGTTCTGGAATTCCCATTCTTCCCAATGTTATCATAATTTGTTATGATCCACACAATCAAATGCTTTTGCATAGTCAATAAAACACAAGTAAACATCTTTCCGGTATTCTTTGCTTTCAGCTAATATCCATCTGACATCAGCAATGATATCCCTGGTTCCATGTCCTCTTCTGAGTTCAGCTTGCATTTCTGGAAGCTCTCTGTCAATATACTGCTATAACCATTTTTTACATTATCTTCAGTAAAATTTTACTTGACTGGGAAAGAGCTGACTCCTTAGAGTGGAGATGAACTTAAGAATATGGATAGAGTAAAGCTTTGGGACCTCCATTTGCTGATGTCCATTTGACATGACTAGAAATGAGTAGAAACAGATGCAAATATCCATTAATAATTGGAACATGGAATGTATGAAGTATGAATCCAGGAAAATTAGAAGTTGTCAAAATAAAATGTAATGCATAAAGATTGATTGAATGAGCTGAAATGGACTGGTTTTGGCCATTTTAAATCAGAAAAACATATGATCTATTATGCCAAGAATGACAAATTGAAGAGGAATGGTGTGACATTCATCATCACAAAAAGTGTTTCTAGATCTGTCCTAAAGTATAACACTGTCAGTGATAAGATAATATCCATACACCTACAAGGAAGACCAGTTAATACTACTATTATTCAAATTTATGCACCAACCACCAAAGCCAAAGATGAGGAAATTGAAGGTTTTTACCAGCTTCTGCAGTCTGAAATTGACTGAACATGCAGTCAACATGTACTGATTATCAATGGTGACAGGAATCCAAAAGTTGGAAACAAAGAAGAGTTACTGGTAGTTGGAAAATATGGCCTTGGTGATAGAAATAACACTGGACATCA
>NW_006921653.1:4108810-4117347 GCF_000298275.1 Orycteropus afer afer
TTAAAAAGACAGGAAAGGGAGAAAAGACCAAAATGGATGTCAGAGGAGACTCTGAAACTTGCCCCTGAGTGAAGAGTAGTTAAAGCAAATGGAAGAAATTACAAGATAAAAGAGCTGAACAGAAGATTTCAAAGAGCAGCTTGAGCAGACAAAACCAATTACTATAATGAAATGTGCAAAGTCCTGGAGTTAGAAAACCAAAAGGGAAGAACATGCTCAGCATTTCTCAAGCTGAGAAAACTGATTAAAAAATTTAAGCCTCGAGTTACAATATTGAAAGTTTTCTATGGGAAAAATATTGAATGATGCAGGAGACATCAAAAGAAGATGGAAAGAATACACAGAGTCACTGTACCAAAAAGAACTGGTCGATCTTCATCCATTTCAGGAGGTGGCATATGTTCAAGAACCAATGGTATTGAGGGAAGAGGTGGAAGCTACACTGAGGGAATTGGCGAGGAAGAAGGCTCTGGGAACTGATGGAATATCCATTGAGATGTTTCAACAAATGGATGCCCCGCTGGAGGCACTCAATTGGCAATGTCAAGAGATTTGTAAGACAGCTACATGGCCAACTGATGGGAAGAGATCAATATTTGTACCCATTCTGAAAAATGAAACACTGCCCGGTCCTACACCAGCTTCACAATCTTTTTTAGGCCTTAATTGGAGGCCTAATTGGAGCCACTATATCAATTTATTTCATTATTAATGTGATAACCAAAACCAAAAGCATTGCTGTGAAATCAATTCCAACTCATAGCAACCCTATAGAACTGCTCCATCCAAAAACAAACAGAAAATAAAAAGGAGCTCTGATGGCAGAGTGCCTAAGGCATTTGACTGGTAACCAGAAGGCTGGAGGTTCTAAGCCACCAGCCACTCCTTGGAAGGAAGGTTGGGCAACCTACTTCCATAGTGATATCACCTCGGAAAACCAAGGAGGGGTCGCTATGAGTCAGAAATGACTTGACAGCAGTGAGTCGTTATTTTTAGTTTAAGCTGTAGGAGAATAAGTTTCTGTTTGTTAAAGCCATCCACTTGTGATATTTCTGTTATAGCACCACTAGAGAACTAAGACAAGGTATAAGCCAAGTTTGAAATGACAAAATGGAAGAAGCCTGGGTTCCTGATGATTGAGAAGCCATCATACCAGTAACTGCCAGCTGAGACTTATTTTCAAGTCCAAGAAATAATGTTATGAGAGTCATGTGAGAAATAAGAAAATTCATTATAGCACTAAACCAAACCCACTGCCACTGACTTAATTCCAACTCATAGCTACTCTTTAGGACAGAGTAGAACCACCCTATGGGTTGTAAATCTTTACAGTTGCAAACTGCCTCATCTTTCTCCCATGGAGTGGTTGGTGGGTCCAAACCACCAACCTTTTTTGGTATCAGCAAAGTGCTTTAACCACTGTGCCACCGGAGCTCATTAACATTATGCTAGATATCCAATAAATTTTAAATGTGTCATGATTGATATACAGGCTAAAAAACAAAGAAGAAAAAGTGGATGTATGTGTTGTCATTGTTGATAGGTACTGTTGTGTTGGTCCTAACTCATAGCAACCCTATATGTACAACAGAATGAAACACTGCCCAGTCCCGCACCACCCTCACAGTCATTGCTGTGTTTGAGCCCATCATTGCAGCCACTGTGCCAATCCATCTCTCTGATGGTCTTCTTTTTTACTGACCCTCTGTTTTGATATTCTTTGCCAGGGACTGGCCTTTCCAATAACATGAGCAAAGTGACTAAGGAATTATTATGGATTGAACTGTGCCTCTGCCCCACCAACAGATATGTTGAAGTCATAACCCCTGGTACCGGAATATGACCTTGTTTGCAAATAGGGTGTCTTTGAAGATATTATCACTTACGTGAATATGAATTCACACCAGCGTAGAGTGAGTCACAATCTAATCCCAGACATGTCCTTATAAAAAAGAAGAGACGAGAGACGGTCAAAGGAAAGATATCCATCTGCATGCCAAAGAACGCTTGGGGTTAGAATAAGCTGGGAGAGATAATAAAGCATCTTCCCTCAGACACTTGGGAGGGAACATGGCCTGGCCAACACATTGATTTGAACTTCTAGCCCCTAGAAGTGTGAGAAAATAAATTTCTGTTCTTTTAAGGAAGCCAGTTTGTGGTATTTTGTTACAGCAGCCCTAGGAAACTAACCTAGATTAATGGTAATTTCTATTGTCTTCTTAATTTATCTGTCTACTTAAAAGTTTTAAATGACTACATAACAAAAATAAAATTATTAACAAAGTGTATTCTAATAATTAAAAGTGTTAAATGTTTAGAACTTTTGACACAGCTATTCCTTTTTGAGGATTTTTTTTTCTAATAGGGAAACTTGTTTCCAGGTATTTCTATTATAAACAAAGTGACAATAACTGAAATTATACACATATTTTTGGAACTTGGGTGAGATTTTTCATAGGATAAATTCCTCTAAAGTAAAAAATTTTAATCAGTGTTTATGAATATTAAATATTTTAACATTTTATTATGGACCATTTCAAGTATATATATGATTAGTGTATGTAATTAATGAACACCTCATTGCACATCTTTAACAACCACCTATTGCCTAATTTTCTTTCATTTATATGGCCTCATTTATTCTTACCTCTCAAAATAGATTACTTTGAGGTAAATCCCAGACATCATTTCATTCATAAATATTTGTCATGTAACACAAGATAAGGGCTCCTTTTAAAAAACATAATTTCTATATCTTATCACACCTAAAAATATCAATAATACTTTACTGTTACCAAATATGTTTTCATCATGAGGTGCTGCTATCAAGTTAGTTAACTCAAAACAACCTTATACAGAACAGTATGAAACACTGCCCAGTCCTGCACCATCCTCACAATCATTGCTATATTTGAGCCCATTATTGTAGTCACTGTATCAATCCATCTCATTGAAGATCTTTCTCTTTTTCATTGACCCTCTACTTTACCAAGCCTGATGTCCTTCTCCAGAGACTGGTCCCTCCTGATAACATGTTTATCTCCTGATAAACTACATGAGATGAAGTCTCACCATCCTTGTACCTAAGGATCATTCTGGCTGTACTTCTTCCGGGACAGATTTGTTCATTCTTCTAGTTGTTGTTGTTGTTATTTGCCATTGAGTCTGACCCAACTCATAGTGACTGCTCCTTGAGTTTCCAAGGCAGTATCACTACGGAAGTAGATTGCCTTAGCCACTACGCTACCAGAGCTCCTATTCTTCTAGTAGTCCATAGTATATTAAATATTCTTCACCAACACCATAACTGAAAGGCATCAATTCTTCTTCTGTCTTCCTTATTCATTGTCCAGCTTTCTCATACATATGAGATAATTGAAAATGCCATGCAGTGGGTCAGGTGCACCTTAGTCCTCAAAGTGACATCTATGTTTTTAACACTTTAAGGCAGTCTTTTGCTGCAGATTTGCTCAATGCAGTACATCATTTGATTTCTTTACTGCTGCTCCCATGGGAGTTGATTGTATATCCAAATAAAATGAAATCTTTGACAACTTCAATATTCTCTCCATTTATCATGTTGTTGCTTATTGGTCCAGTTGCGAGGATTTTAATTTCTTTTTGTTGAGGTGTAATCTATACTGAAGGCTGTAGATCTTCATCAGGAAGTGCTTCAAGTCTTCTTCACTTTCAGCAAGAAAGGTTGTGTCATCTGTACATCACAGTTTGTTAATGAGTCTTCCTCCAATCCTGATGCCATGTTCTTCTTCATACAGTCCAGCTTCTCGGATTACTTGTTCAGCATACAGATTGCATAAGTATGGTGAAAGGATACAAACCTGATGCACACTTCCCAATTTTAAACCATACAGTATTTCTGGGTTCTTTTTGAAGGACTGCCTCTCAGTCTATGTACAGGTTCTTCATGAGCACAGTTAAGTGTTCTGGGATTCTCCTTCTTCTCAATGTCATCCTTAATTTATTGTGATCCACACAGTTGAATGCCTTTGCAGAGTCAACAAAACACAGATAAACATGTTTCTGCTATTCTGTGCTTTCAGAATCCATCTGATCCATCTGACATCAACAATGATATCCCTCATTTTCCCTTTTTTCAATCCAGCTTGAATTTCTTGAAGTTCCCTATTGATGTACTGCTGCAATCCTTTTTGAATTATCTTCAGGAAAATTTTACCAGTCTGTGATATTAATGATATTGTTCAATAATTTCTGCATTCTATTGGATCACCTTTCTTTGGTATGGGCACAAAATGGATCACTTCCAGAGTTTGGCCAGTAGGTGTCTTCCAAATTTCTTGACATAGGTGAGTGAGCACTTCCAGCTTTGCATCTCTGTTTTGAACATCTCAGTCAATACTCCATCAATTCCCGGAGCCTTGTTTTTCACTGATTCCTTCAGTGCAGCTTGAACTTCTTCCTTTAATACCATAGGTTCTTGATCATATGCTACCCCCTGAAATGGTTGATTGTTGACCAATTCTTTTTTGTATAGTGACTATGTGTCCTCCTTCCATCTTTTGATACTTCCCGCATCATTCAATGTTTTGCCTGTTGTTGTTGCCTATGTTGTTGTTGCTGTTATGTGCCGTCAAGTCGGACCCGACTCATAGCGACCCCTCCTTGGGTTTCTGAGGCAGTATCACTATGGAAGTAGATTGCCTCATCTTCCTTCCAAGGAGTGGCTGGTGGGTTTGAACTGCCAGCTTTCTAGTTAGCAGTCAAGTGCCTTAGGCACTAATCCTTCAATATTATAACTCAAGGCTGGATTTTTCACTTCAGTTTTTCAGCTTGAGAAATGTCAAACATATTATTTCCTTTTGGTTTTCTAACTCTAGGTCTTTGCATGTTTCATTATAATACTTTACTTTGTCTTCTTGAGCCATGCTTTGAAATCTTCTGTTCAGCTATTTTACTTCATCATTTCTTTCATTCACTTTAGCTACTACTCTATGTCCAAGAACAAGGTCAAAGTCTCTTATGACATATATTTTAGTCTTTTCTTTCTTTCCTGTCTTTTTAATGACCTTTTACTTTCCTCATTGTATGATGTCCTTGATGTTATCCCACAGCTTCTCTGGTCTTTGGTCATTTGTATTCAGTGAATCAAATCTATTCTTGAGATGTTCTCTAAATGGAGATGGGATATATTCAAGGTTGTACTTTGGCTCTTCTGGACTTGGTTTTTTTTGTTTTGTTTTGTTTTGTTTTTTTAAGCTTCGACTTGAACTCGTATATGAGCATTCAATGATATGTTCTACAGTTGGTCCCTGACTTTGTTCTGACAGATGATATTGAACTTCTCCATCATCTCTTTCCAGAGATGTAGTCAATTTGATTCCTGTGTATTCCATCCAGATCCACATTATTAGTATTTTTGAAAAAGGTATTTCCAGTGAATAGGTCCTTAGTCTTGCAAAATTCAATCATATCATCTCCAGCACCATTTCCATCACCAAGGCCATATTTTCCAAATACTAATCATTCTTCTTTGCTTCCGATTTTCACATTTCAATCACCAGTAATTATCAATGCATCTTGATTGCATATTTTATCATTTCAGATTGCAGAAGTTGATAAAAATCTTCAATATCTTCACCTTTAATATTACTGGCTGGTGTATACAATAATAATTGTATTAACTCATCTTCCTTATAGGCATATGGATAGTATCCTATCATTGGCAGCATTGTACCTTAGGATATCAAACATGCAGTGCTCAAACTTCCCCAATTCTCTCTTTCTCTCTCTCCCTCTCTCTCTCTCTCTTTCTCTTTTTAAAGCCAGGTCCAAATATATTTCATACATTGTAATCAATTGCTATGTCTCTTAAGTCTCTTTTCAATGTATAGGTTATGAATTTTTATGGGAAAGATAAATAAACTTCTAGCACATTTAAGCTCATTTTAGGGAGTCTCTCTGTCAGAGCCAAACCAGTTGCCATCAGCTCACCTCATTGCTAACTTATGTGTGTCCAAGTAGAACTATGCTCCATATCATTTTCAGTGGAAGTAGATCATCAGGCCTTTCTTCTTAAGTCCTCTGGGTGGACTTGAACCTCCAATCATTCTGTTAACAGTTAAGCATGTTAACCATTGGCACCACCCAGGGTCTGCTCTATTACGTCATCTCTCCACTGGGCCTGCAGTTCCTGAACCAGGAACATCACAGCCTCTGGTTCTTGGGCAAGCCCCTGGGTTATTTATTACCCTGGTGCCCCATCCTGAGCTTATCCAGAGAAGGGACTATGCCAGACATCAGCATCTAATGTCCTCTCTGAGCAATGCATTTCCCAATTCTTTCCAGGGATGCCATCAGCCAGAGTAGCTTACAGGACTCAGAGGAAGTAACACATTCCCTCTAGGTGATGACTAGGCTGGCTCACCTAATACTTGGAATTTCTTTCCCAGAATGAGGAGTTGTGCTGAAAATTACTCAACTTATAAAATGGAGCTACAGGGACATAAAAGGCAATGTAGCTCAGGGGTAAAACTCTTTCTTTAAAGTGTCAGATAGTAAATATTTTAAGATTCGTTAACTGTACAGTCTCTATCATAACTATCCAATTCTGAGGTTCAGCACATAAGTAGCTGTTGGCAATATGTAAACAAAGAAGCGTGGCTATGTTCCAATAAAACTTTATTTATGAATACTGGAATTTTAATTTCATATAATTTTTGCATGCCATGAAATATTCTTGTTTTGATTTGTTTTCAACCATTTTAAAATGTACAAATCATTCTTAGCTTGTAGGCCATCCATAAACAGATGGCTAGCTAAATTTGGCCTGTGGGCCATGGTTTGCCAACCCCTGATCTAGCCCAATCTCTTCATCTCTTTTCCTGATAATTAAACTGAGGATCAGAGAGGTGAATTGAATCATCCAAAGTCACACAGCAAGTTGATGACAGAGGCCAAGGTAGAACCCAAACCTTCTTCCCTCAAAACAAACAAAAGAGAAGAAATGCTTTAATTTGCAAGAACAATGTATTCAAAAGCCATATGAAAAGACAAAGACAAAGAACCAGAACTTAGAGTAAATGTGTATATATAATGACAACAGAGAGCCTGACTGCAGTGCCCGTTTCCTAGTAACCACAGCCTCTCTGATGAAAGATTGCTCCAAAGTGTTATTTATAACTTATTTCCCTATGGGTGGGTGGGGGGGGTAAATGATTTGTTTTTATTTAGTTACAAGGGCCGGGGAAATCCTGATCTACCATCTTAGGAAACACACAAACCTTATAGCCACAGCTGCCAGGAGATGGAAGAAAGCAAAGAAAGGTGCAGTGTACAGTGTTGTCCCTGTCACTAACAACAAGGGTCACATATAGCAATTACTGACTGCCTGACACAAATAACAGATGGTGCGAGGGGCGACCAGGAGGGAGTGGACTGATTCCTATTTATAGTCTAAGCAGGCAGTCATCATGAAAAACCTTTCTGCACCTTGTTTATTACTCAGAGCATCTGTTAATTTTTCCTGTATTTTTTTACTTTGTTAACATTACTTTGCTCTGGTTCCTAGAATTATGTTTCTGAGAATGAATCTGCTCCCTCCAAAGCAGCTTTCTAGGTGCCATGAAAATTGGGTTATTTGAAGTCCAGGAAGAGAGCACAAAGCATTACAAATCCACAAACAGCCTGTAAATAGAAAAGGGCTTATAGGCCTGAGTCAACAGATCCTAGATGGAGTTAGGTGGAATTGATAAATTGGGCCAAAATCAGAGGTTGTAAGCAGTGAAGGGGTTTTCCAGAAATTATCTGATGTCGTACAACCTTTCATTTTACTTTCATAGGGCCAGAGAAGGCAAGTGACTTATGTAAAGTCACACAGCAATATGATTTTAATGTTCAGTGAACATTAGAACTCATATCTCATTTCTTGCTGTCCTATAAATTTGCTGATGCCTGAGAAGCCTCTAAAAGAAGGCAGAAAAAAATCTCAAACCAGGCAGGCAGGCAGTTGTGAAATGCCAATGTGATCAATCAAAGCAGAGCCTTCACTTCCTTCCATCCACAAATATAAACAGATAATTATATGTCATTGTATAGCTCTGGTGGTGTAGTGACTAGGGCATCTGACTGCTAACCAGAAGGTTGGTGGTTCAAATGCACCAGCCACTTCACAGAAGGAAGACTGGACAATCTACTTCTGTAAAGATAACCACCTCAGAAATCCAACGGGGTTCATTATGAGTTGGAATCGACTCAATGGCAGTGAGTAAGTACATAGGAAAGTTGGCATTTATTAAGAGATTGAGAAAAAGAGAGAGACCATAGGCCACAAGCCCAATGGATCAATTTCAGGCCCATAACTTATAGAATGTGGTTTTAAGTTTAATGGCCCAGCTGGGGCTCAGAAGGTACACAGGAGCATCTGTTCTTTGGACAAAAGAAATGAGCAATTGCTGAGGAATGTTGGATGGTTTATTTGAAGCAACAGTTGTCTTTTTCTCCTGTCACTTATTCAGGAAGCAATGTGGTTTAGGGTGCATTTTTCACCATATATATATATA
>NW_006921653.1:4117667-4123683 GCF_000298275.1 Orycteropus afer afer
TATTATTATTTTTGGAGCAAATAGAATCCTGCCTTCTCAATGCCCCCACCATTACACCCTGTGTAGACCACAAGCATGCAAAATGGGTAATGAGTGCCAAGGCAACAAGAAAGAAGTGAAAGAAGGTGACTGGCTGACTATTGGTCAGGGACATGGGAGGAGTTTGACAAAATGGATTCTGTGCTCCCTGCAGCAATGACAATTCAGCAGGAGACCATATGTATTTTCAGAAGTATCTCTTATAGTATTTTGATTCTTTATTGGAGTACAGGTCTAGTATTGATGCCCATACTTTATTACAGCATGAGGAACCATTTTTGGCTTGCAAACATCCATTCCCCATTCTTGTACCAGCATTTCAATTTTCCATTGGGAAGCCACTCTTCCTCACCCTCAGCCCATGTGGTTCAGGGGGGTTTGGCTTCATCCTCAGCTCTGAGGGTAAACACATGAGCCAAGCCTGACCAATCAAGGTTTTCCATTGCCCTGGGCATACATATTGGCTCAGGGATTGACAAGTGACCCAATGAAAATCAATGCTGGGATTTTGCTGGAACTGTTGGAAAAGAGGCATATTCTTTTTCCTAGCATGGCTCAGGTGGTAAAGGTAAGCCTGGAGCTGCTACCTTTGCTTCCACAAGAGAACCTCCCTAAGGATAAAGCCCACAAAGAGGAAGCAAGCCCAGAGGTGGAGAGAGACTACATTTTAACACTATCATTTCAGCACCTAAATCCAATTGTATCTAAATTGACATTTTCCCTTAAAATGAAAGGAGAAACTAAATTCTTTTTTCACTTAGGTAGCTTAAACTGAGTTTCTCTGGCTTAGAGTCAAGTCCTGACTAAGTGAAAGAAACAAAATAAGGTGGAAAACAAGGCCTATAGGAATAATCCACCCCATTTGCATAGTGCTTTTCAGTTAACAGAGTCTTCCTATCCTCCTGAGTCTCTTAACAACCCTGAAAAGTCAGTGGGCTGGGAATTGTTGTCCCTGTTTTGAAAATAAATAGCCACAGCTAAAAGTTATTTAACACCTTTTATATGCCGCTATTCTAAACACCTCTTAGGTAGTTAATGAATCCTTATAGTGACCCAATGAGTTAGCTAATTTTCCAATTGTAGAAACTGAGGCACAGAAAGATAAAATGATTTGCTCAGGATCACTGTCAGTAAGTAGATGTGGTAGACACACTCTAGGGTGACCCTAACAAGTCATGCTTTTTTTGTAATATCTTTCCTTCGAGTGTGGGAGGAGACCTTTGGTGATGTGCAAAATGTTAATGCGCTCAGTTGTGTGTGAAATGAAAAGTTGGATGTCCAAGTCTACCCAGAGGTACCTCAGAAGAAAGCCTGATGATGTACTTCTGGAAATCAGCCATTGAAAACCTTATGGAGTTCTGCTCTGACACACATGGAGTCTACATGAGTCAGGGTGAATTTGACAGCAACTGATTCTGAGTGTGTGTAGAACCTGTGACTTACATCTTGCCAACAGAATACGGCAAAGGTGAAGTGATTTTGCAAATTTGGTTAAAGTCCTAATCAGTTTGACTTCGAGTTAATCAAAAGGGTAATTATCCTGGGGCATGACCTAATCAAGTGCTCTTAAAAGACTTAAGACAGCAAAGACTCTCTTTCTCCTGCTGGCCTGGAAGATTAGAAAGCCACTGTAAATTCTACACTCAGGAGGAAATGAGTTCTGCCAACAATCACCTAAACTTAGATGAGGACCCCAAGCCTCACATGAGACCGTCGTAGCCCCAGCAGAGACACCTTGATTGCAGTCTTGTGAGACTCTGAGCAGAGGACTGCTAAAGCATGTCTAGACTCCTGACTCATGGAAACTGTGAGATAGTCAACAGGTGTTGTCTTAAGCTACTAAATTTGTGGTAACTTTCTACACAGCAATAAATAACTAATACTTTAGAGGAACAAAGATTCTCACCCAGGCAGTCTGACTCCAAAACTTGTGCTTTAAATGCTGGGTTCTCAAGCTGTGGTAGCACAATTGTTAAGTGTTTGGCTGCTAATCAAGAGGTCAGGACTTCAAACCCACCCAGTGGCTCCATGGGAGAAAAGACATGGCAATCTGTATCTGTAAAGAATACAGCCAAGGAAATCCAATTTCCAAGTTCTACTCTGTTCAGTACAAAAAAAAAACACTGCTGTTCAGTGGATTCCAACTCATAGCAACCTCCATTGAGTTCAGGAGGCGGTCAATCTTTACTAAGTAGATTACCCCACCTTCCTTCCACAGAGTGGCTGGTGGGTTTGAACCACCAACCTTCTGGTTAGCAGTCAAATGCCTTAGGCACTGCATCACCAGAGCTCCTTAGTCCATTCAATAGGGTTGCTATAAGTAACAATTGACTCGATGTCACACAACAACAACAAAGGTCTCTCAGATGAGGACCCAGGCTCATGTCATGAACTAAGTGAACAACAAAAAGCTCCATGGCCAATGACTAAGGGATGGAGTTGGGACTAATGCCCCTGTCTCCTCATTTCAGGACTTTTGATTTCTAGCTCTATCCCTGACCTGTATGACCTCCCCTAAAATATAAAGTCATTAAAAAAATAGAAGTTTCGGGAGAATTTTTAACAGATAAGAGTCAATAAAATATTGGTTAAAGGTTAAGAGCTTTCACATAAGTCATATTCATTATGATTCAATAAGGAAAGTCAAAGAAAGTATGGAGAGTGAAGGTCAGAGAAATTAATTTATCCCAAGTTACACAGGCCATCACAGTGGAAGCACTAGGATCTGATCTTGGGTCTGGCACCCATATTACTCCTCTTCACCATACCACCAAAGAGCAAAAGAAGGAATAGATCATCCATCTTCTAGTTTCCATGGATCTGGTAGAATTCTTTCACAAAGGAGTATAATTGGGAAATTTCCATCACCACAGAAAGTAGAATTAAAGAAAATGAATGATAATTAGGCTTAAAAGATTTAGCTTAATCCTAAGTAAGAGCTTTCCAGGGGTAAGGTTAATTAAACACTAACAAGATTTTGATTTTAAAGAAAAAAAAAGGTGCTAGAATTCTGCTTCCAGATTTCTGTTTATGAAGTAGAATATGAAAACAGCAATAAAAAAAAAATGGGGATAATTTTGCAAGGTAGTCAAAATCTTTGCAAGCCTAGGGTTTTCAATTTGACTTTAAGACCAAATTGAGTAAATGACTCTAACTATCAGTCAGAGTTTTCTGGGAAACCATATGAAATGTTAACAACATTAAATTCTTACACACTAATTCCAAGCTTTGTAATGCATAATAGCTTTTCTCAAGAAATTAGTGGTATTATTTTTTAAAATTATCCACCAAGAAAGAAAATGGATTGAAGAACAAATTTCTGTGCTTATGTAATACATTTCCTTTATAGGTGAATAAATTCCAATTCTCCCCCATCACCTGCTACCCCACTGCAGAGCTACAGAAACTCTCCTGCTTTGTATTTTGGTCTTTTCCTGCTGCAGACACACTGCTGCCTGAGACTCCATGTTCAGCCCCAATCTTTTGCTGAGGGACCGTCATGGGACAGGAGCTCTAGGTGGGTTTATATGCCATGAGGTAGGAGCAAGGGAAAAAGTAGAGGAGGGCAATCACAAATTCCACATATCATTTACCCCTCTGCATCATCCCTCCAGATGTTCCAGGATCCCTCCTTTCATTCCACTTCTTACACCAGGCATCTGGCCTTAGTCTTTTGCAAAATACTCAAGAGCGTGATAGCTTCCTCTGACTGCAGCTGAATCACACTCTTAGCTCTAGATATATACCAGAGATCAGCCTTTTCCATCTGTAGAATCCTTGTCAGCATCCAACTGAAAATAGAAAGGTATGAAACCAAAGACAGCATTTTTTTTTTTTTTTAATTGAAAGCTGTGGGACCGTAGTGCAATGTATATGGCTTTTGAGGCCCTGGGTTTGTAGTTCTGTCAAGATGATTTGCTAGGTCACAATCTTGCAAAGGGATTGGTTAGTCTACTATGCAATAAGGTGTGTAAAACCCTGGCAGGGATTGGACAGTTTACCATGCAAACTAGGTGACTGTGTCCTACCAGGGGATTGGTCAGTTTTGCCATCTCAGTAGGCTTAAAGGCTAATCCCACAGATGTTGAAGGGGACCTCAGTACTATCAAGAAGAAGAAGTGGGCCTTTCTGTACACCCAGCAAAGGGTGTACACACTACTGTCCTGGCTTCCCATTGTAACTGAAAGGAGAAAATTTCAGTGTCCTAGAGCCCTTCACGTGCTATAGATGAAGGAGTAGGATGTCCTCAAATTCCTTGAGGCAGGAACCTACTTAGGTGGCACCAACTTTGACTTCCAAATGGAACACTACATCTACAAAAGGAAAAGCGATGGCATCTACATCACAAACCTGAAGAGTTCATGGAAGAAACTTCTGTTGGCAGCTCAGACCATTGTTGCCATTGAAAATTCAGCTGATGTCACCATCATATCCTCCAGGAATACTGGCCAGCAGGCTGTACTGAATTTGTTGCTGCCCTTGCAGCCACTCCTATTGCTGGACACTTCACTCCTGGAATCTTCACTACCAGATCCAAGCAGCCTTCCAGGAGCCACATCTTCTGTGGTTACTGATCCCAAGGCTGACCACCAGCTTCTCACAGAGGTGTCTTATGTTAATCTGCCTACCACTGCTCTGTGTAACACAGATTCTCCTCTGCACTATATGGACCTTGTCATCTGATGCAATGAGAAAGGACCTCATTCAGCAGGTCTCATATGGTGGATGGTGGCCTGGGAAATTCTGTGCATGCATGGTACCAACTCCTATGAGCATCCATGAGAGATCATGCCTGATATCTACTTCTATAGAGATCCTGAAGAGTTTGTAAATGAAAAGCAGGCTACTGCTGAAAATGCTGTAACCAAAGAGGAATTTCATGATGAATGGACTGCTCCAGCTTCTGAATTTACTGCTGCTCAGCCCAAGGTCACAGTCTGGTCTTAAGGCATGTAGGTGCCCTCTGTGGCTATTCAGCAGTTCCCTACTGAAGAGTGGAGTGCTCAGCCTGCAACTGAAGACTGGTACAGCCCCATTTCTCAGACCAGTGAGAGAATAGGAGCCACTACTGAGTGATCTTAAGCTGTTCTTCTACAGTCTCTTAGATAGAAAATAGAAGTAAAGTTGATGGAAAATAGCCATCAGTTTAAAAAAGAAGAAGAAGAACTGGGAGGAGAGCATGTCCTTGTATCCTTTAGATCTGGGGTCTCTGCACAGAGAACCTTCTAGACCCAGGAGGCAGAGAGAGAGAGAGAGTAGTAACATTGGCAATGGCATGAGATAATGGAAGATGATACAAGACAATACAAGTGGCAAGAACAAGGAGACCAGCACACAAAGCAAGGGAGCTGCAGTGGACATGGCAACCAATAGAACAAGAAAGATGAGCACCTTCAGGCAGGAGACCTGCTGGTAAAGTAGGGTGCCAGAGTTAAAAGAGCTATAACACTTGCCTAAGTGGGGAAGGAGGGAGACTGGCATCAGAGGCCCCAGTGGGACCCAGCCCACAGGAACAGGAACAGCCGAGAAGGAGCTGAGAGCTGTCCTTGTTGGAACCTGTGCTATTGCACAAACTCTATCCTGTCACAAGGTTGTTACTTCCAAGTTGATCTGAATCCCAAATTGTAGCCTGTTACTTCCCAATTAAACCACAAAGTCATAAGGATGACCTGTGAGCTCTGTGTGGTCATTGCAATGAATTATCAAACCCAGCAGAGGAGTACAGAGTGCCATGGGGAGGATGGCTGCTTTTAGAATTGGTAAAAGGTTGAAGATTGGAGATATGTCTGACCTTCACCTCACAGGAATCAGCTTTGTGCAGATGATAATTCTCCCTTCTTCTCACGAATTTAGAGGATCTTTGATATCACTATAACTAATAGCATATTAGGAGCTCTGGTAGCATAGTGCCTAAGGCACTTGACTGCTAACCAGAAGGCTGGTGGTTCAAACCCACCAGCCACTCCTCGGAAGGAAG
>NW_006921653.1:4123783-4130971 GCF_000298275.1 Orycteropus afer afer
CCTAAGGCACTTGACTGCTAACCAGAAGGCTGGTGGTTCAAACCCACCAGCCACTCCTCGGAAGGAAGGTTGGGCAATCTACTTCCATAGTGATATTGCCTCAGAAACCCAAGGAGGGGTCGCTATGAGTCGGGGCCAACTCGACGGCAAACAACAACAATAGCATACTGCAGAGGCAATGTGTTCCAACTAGGAATAAAAAGAATAAGAAGGACTTGGCAAAGGATGTTCATGAACAAAGATGAAACTTGGCAATATGTATCAAAAGTCTTTGAAATGCCCATATCATTTGATACGGGTATTCTACTTCTTGAGATTAAGCCTAAATTAATAATGGGAAAATAAATCAAATAAGATTTGAATAAAGGAATGATATACCATGTGTTCATGGATTAAAAGCTCCAATAGTGTAGATGAGTAAACTGAGACATAGAAAGGTTAAACAGCTTGTCCAAGGCCATATAGCTAGCGTGGTAGTTAAGGTAATGTGTCAACTTGTCTGAGCCTGGTTTCGAGTGGCTGGGCAGCTGGTTGTAGTTATTCCCCGTGATGAGGCTAGCAGTCAACTCCATGGTGAAATCTGCCACAAGCAGCTGAGTAGCTGCTTTAGGGATGTGGTCTGCTTCCTGTATATAAGGAGACACTTTAGAAAATGTCTCTGCAGTTTTGGCACACTTGAATCCTACGTGTAGCCGAGTCATTGTTCAGCAGCCTGCCATGTTGTCTGCCAATCTTGGGACTGTTCATGGACTCATGGCCTGCCATGTGGTTTGATAATCTTGGGATTATGCCATTTTACTTGCTGACCTTGGGTTTGTCAGCCTCAGCATTCAGCCTGAGTGAAGATACACCTCCAACTCCACTGGGCCAGGAAAAAGAGGCAGAGCTGAAGCCCAAAGTCGAGGGGCTTTCACCCAGTCCCTAGAGCTGGCACTTTGAATTCGGACTTCTAACCTCCAAAACTGTAAGAGAATAAATTTCTGTTTGTTAAAACCAACCATTTGTGGTACTTCTGTTAGAGTGGCACTAGAGAACCAAAACAGCTAGAGAGAGGTAAAACCGATTCAAAACTAAGGAGTTTGGCCCAAGTCATACTCTTATCCACTTTTCTCTCCTGCCTTTGCCCTGTTCTACCACAGCCCCCTGAGCCACTGTCCTCACAGCTTTTCCTCTCTGTGTGTCTGCCTTTAGCACCAAACGGGGCAGCAATCACATCTTTCTCACCTTGGCACCTCCAAGTGTCTTGGCACATAGGAAAAACACAAAACTTACTAACAAAACCTTTTATTGGTAAGTTATCCAATCATTGAGATTTCTGCTTCCACCTATGTGGAAGTCCCTGTAAATTAGGACATAATCTAGCTAATCTCTTATTTAGCAGAAATACACAGATTTAGTAATGAATTTTAAGAGAAATAGTTTTCTCAATTGTTCCCCTCTTCTAGATTTGGGTTGTTGAATAATTTAAGTGGCAGATCTAGAATTTATTTTTTTAATATGATTTCTAAATAGGAAATTCCAGAACATTTCTCATCATTATATTATTTGAGAGCAAAGACCATGTAATTTCTTTCTTCTTCTTCTTTTTTTTTTCTTTCCTGTGCTGGGGTGCCCAATAAATATTAAATATGGATGTCACCATTAGAACTACAAAGAGGAAACTAGTAAAGGCTTTTGGTGTTTTTTTCTTTTTTTTTTTGAAGATGTATGATTAAAGAAGGGAAATAAGAAAGGATTTATTTATGTCTCTTAACTGTATATCAAAAATTAGTTGATCTGCTGGAAGCTAATGGGTTCTGTGAATATAAAATGATTAAAGAACCACCAGAAATTA
Organism: Orycteropus afer afer; assembly: GCF_000298275.1. Lineage (NCBI taxonomy): Eukaryota > Metazoa > Chordata > Mammalia > Tubulidentata > Orycteropodidae > Orycteropus > Orycteropus afer. The sequence continues at coordinate 4,125,618 of NW_006921653.1, forward strand.
ATTTATGAAACTGGACAGAGGTAGAATATTCCCAAGCAAAATTGTGAACACCTAAATTCACGTCTGGCTTACTTAGTGACTTGATGTGCTTTAAGATCTCTGCTGTATTATAAATAACTAATCTCTTCAGCCCTGACAATTTCTAGTCATACTAAATCCAAATAGATTTCTTCCCTTGCCCTCCTAGCATTCCTAGAATTACATAACTCATGGTCAGAAATATTCCTGGAGAAGATGGCTTCCTACTGTGAAGGTCCAATTTTGGTATTCAACTACACCCAAAGGGACAAGAAGGCTTTTACCAGTAACTAGTATTTATTTTTTATTAACAGCAACAATATTCTTTATTATGTCAGTTCCTGCAGCTACACTTCATTTAGCCAATAGGAAAAGACATAACTTTAGATTTCCCTCTCCCTAAAACAAAACAGACCAGTTCTCCTTCCAACTGTGTGCAAGATTTCTAAATTCTACATAAGACATCTGTTAGCCAATTTCTTCCTTGACCTGCATATTACCCAGCAGTGATTGGTACAGTTTTTAGATATCAGAAGGGTACATTTTTATCCTTTGGTCTACATATTTTTGTTCCACAAACATGTCAAAGGAGACACAACAGAATAAGGAACTATCACATTCCATCAGCATAGCATCTCTCATCAACTAAATTATCCCAGTTTTGATAGAGATAAATAATTGCAATCTTTTTGTTTATAAATGTGTTGAGTTAAACATCCATGTTGTTTTTACAGTGAACAGAAAAGCACAAAGTATTCCACATCTAATGAAAGTTTAATCATGATCTGATAGCAGAGTTTACATGAGCTCAGAGTGCCAATTGTGTGGCACGATCTCTTTGCTGATCAAAAGTAGGGGTGTCACGCTTCATCCGGCCAACTGTGCCAGCCATTTCTCTTCTCCACAGTCAGAATTCTCTCCTCCATCCTAATAATTTCCTTCTTTCAATTCCTCACATTATCCGAACAGATATGGAGGTCTCAGGCCAGGAACAAAGCTCCCAAGAGTTGGATTTGGAAGAGATAACCAGGAAAATGTCATTTCTTTACAAATGGAAGGAAATCTTCAGTTGTCACAGGTAAGATGTTCTTATTTTTTCATTTCTCTAGAACCAGAGGTATTTCAGGTGTTTAAGTAATCAACGTTTATGCTTCCTACATGAGAAGCCTAGGTTATAAATTTACATTTTAAATACTTCAAGGTATAACTACTTTGTGGAAAGAGACTTCCCTAGGAAGGATAGAGTTTGGAGGAGTTTGAGAGTGTAAGGTTTGAATAAAGTGAGTAATTTACTTGATGTTTTCTCTTCCACTTATAGGTTGGGAGCCAGTAATACAACTCCTCAGGTAATTACTTTTCTCAAAGTCATTGTGTTTTCCTCTAGTTGCTTCTTCAAACAATCAACATTAACTGCATAATCTGCCTTTGTTCTATGCACATAATGTCACTCGGGCACACGTGTGAAAACATGAAACTAGAAAGCCTGTTGAAGATCTTTTCTTGTGCTTTCTTTTTTATAAAATCCTCTTCCTATCTTTAAGGGCTAATTGTCATCACTGAGAGCACTATATGGTTATTATTTAGAAAAAAAAGTGATATTAGAATCTAGAGTTCCTACCTTGTGCAATAACTCTAGCTTCTGACATCCAAGTGCTCCAGGGTCCCTGGTGAGAGGTAGTTTTGAAAATAGTTACCATCCTTATTCAGCTTCTGGGGGAAAAGAGATAAAAATGTTTTCCTGCAACATTTTCAAAGAATAAAGGGAAGATTACTGAATCTCAATTTTTTAAAAATAATATCGTTTAAAATATGTTGTACAATATAAGATGAAATATATTTGACTATACCCTGAAAAGCTTAGAAGGTAATGGACTTTGTATTTGAGCTATTTAGTTCAACCACTGAACAAACACAACACAAAGTATTAAGAGTGATTTTCCTGGCACTAGTATATGATATGATAAAATACTCAAATTATTAATATTATAACACTAAAGTATCTTGTTCCAAGTAACCTGTGATCAAAAGTCTTATTTGTGCTCAAACTCTCTTAGCCATAGTCTAAATTAGAATCAGGGAGATAATACTTCTATTTTAGTCTTGGGAGTATTGAAAGGAGGTAGCTGTCATGTAAGGGGATAGAATATTCAAAAGATAAAATCATCATTGAAAAGAAAAAAAAAAAAAAGCCAAGTTATGCCTTACACAATGTGGGGAGAACCTATTGCCACAAATGTAAAGATTTCCCATCTGATTTACAAAATGCATCTTATCCTGTCAGTGGTCTGTGATTTGGATGCTGTGTTTCAGAGATAAGAAAGCATCTTCACCTCCAGCAATCTGGAAAAACTAAGAAGGCAATTTTCTTCTTGTTTCAGCTACAGATAGGGCTGATTTGTTTCATGACATTAGGATAGGGGTTAAGTAAATTGAAAGGAGAGTTGTTTCTAAATTATATTTAAATACCATAAGCATTGATGAAGAAAAGTAAAAATACATTTTTTTAAAGATGGGGATTTTTTTTTAAAGGAAGAATATTATTATACTCACTTATTAGGAAACGGGAAGCTGAAAGAATTAAAAGGAGATAACCAGAGCTGGTTCATCACCCAGCTAACAACATAATGAGAAAACCTCATGCAGCCTGGAAAAATTCATTCTGCGTTTATAAACTGTGTCTTCTCCAAACAAGACACATTGACATTTACATTCTTCTCTAAACATAATTTCAAGTTAAGGTCTTGATAGCATTAATTATGTTTCAATAGTTACATTTAACCTCCAAGTCACATGAAATTTATGAGAGGCCCCCTTTGACACAGACACAGGGATTTCCTCTTTCTTTTATTGCTATTTATCACAAATTTCAGACATCTTTAAATGTGAGACAATGTTTTCTGAACACTGGTACTTCAGAGAAAGAGAAAAAGGAAAAAGGTCATCACTAGCTCTGTTTGCTTTGTTTTTGAGAGGCAGCGTTTTGCACAGAATCATGAAGGCAACCATATGTCTGCTAATGAAACTGAAGGTGGAACAGGGAAACCTCAGCCAAAAGGACAAGAACATTTGCCATCAAAGAGCCTTTGTTCTATTCCCAAACCGTCTATCATCTCTTCAAAACTGGGCGGCTTTCCTATCTCCCTAGCAATGGCCATGGTAAGTATAACTTGTCAATTAAACATGAAACGAAACCTAATCTTCCCAAAACAACAAGGCTGTGGAATCTTATCTGTTGTCATGTGAGAATATTATTGAAGATAAAACTACAGACAGTTGTCATTGGTAAAAGGAGAATATAATTAAAATGACTTATTTATGGTATTTTTCAAGGACACTGGTGATGTTGCAGTCTTTCCCTCCCAAACTCTGAGAGTCTCTCTTTATTCGCTTCCTCAATTTGACATTTAAAATTGAGGGAGTGGGTGATCAGAATTCAAATAATTCATTATATAAGGTAGGATTAGGACAAACTTTCTAAGGGGCTAACCAGAGTGTCACAAATACATAAAACAATGTCGAACCAAAGGACCCTGCCTGCGTGTGGAAAGGAGAGAGCAAGCAATTGTCATGTGCCAGTGGTGGAGCTAGGGGGACTTTTGCCAGGCCCAGTCTCAGGGTAAGGGACTGATTTCAAAAAGCATTTTCTGAAGTTGTCAGCTAATATGCAGATTTGAAGAGAAGCCAACAGCTGAGGATCCAAATGGATCTCAAAACTGCTGGTTCCAGGAACCATTTGATCCATTCAAGACTTGACCAGGGTGAGGTCGAAGGAAAGAGGCAGAAACTCAGCCAGGAGAAAAAACTAGATGCTCCTCATTGGATCAGATAGACCAAGGCTGGAAACAGATGCCTTGGCAAATGTCCAAAGGACCAGCTGTCATGGTCAAAAAGGCATGACTGTAAACTGAGGCAGAGGTCAAGCTGAGACGGAAGTAACAGCTAGAATAAGAGATCTCACCAGTTGGATTTTAAATCATATTGAGACTCAGAACATTTCAAAACAATTTGCCCACATCCTTCACATCCTTCCAACCCCACTTACATTTTAGAAGCTCAGGCAGAGAATTCTCCTTGGGGTCCTACAAGCAAGAGTTGGGGAAGCCACTTCCTTTCAGAAGACACCCTGACATACATTGTGGTATGTTTGCAGAAATAATCCAGGAACACCTTAGTCATCCAGGCAAAGGCCCACATTTGCTCTGCAGTCAGAGCCACAAGGCATGTAAAATTTCACAGTTTATGTGCTGAACACAAGGACCGTAATAGGAGGAATGTGTGGAGACTGAAATCCCTTGTGTGGAACCCACACAAAGCCTTCATACAACATCTCCATCTGTTTTTTTAACACAAAGGCAGGATTGACTCTGACTGCAGTGTTTCCCACCTTCAGTGTAACCTTCCTTAAGCACCTCAGACAAGACAACCAGATATAGAGACTGCCAATACCAGTGTCTATTGCTGTCAACTGGATTCTGACCCATGGCGACCCCATGCGTGGCAGAGGAGAGCTGTGCTCCATAGGGTCTTTCAATGGCAGATTTTTCAAAAGTAGATCACAAGGCCTTTCTTCCAAGGTACCTCTGGGTAGATGCTAACCATTCAGTTAGCAACCAAGCGTGTTACCCGTTTGCATCACACAGGGACTCTAGATATAGGGACTTGTTGTTAGTTGCCGTAGAGTTGATCTAACTCACAGTGACCTCAAGTATAGAGTAGAACTGTTTCATAGGGTTTTCAAGGCTATGATCTCTCAGAAGCAGATCACCAGACCTGTCTTCCAAGGCACCTCTCCAAAACCAAAAAATCAAACTCACTGCCGTCGAGTCAGATCCAACTCATGGGGACACCACCTTGGGTTTCTGAGGCAGAACCACTACAAAAGTACATTACCCAATCTTCCTTCCGAGGAGTTTGAACCACCAGCTTTCTGGTTAGCAGTCACATGCCTTAGGTGCTACACCACCAGAGCTTATAGGGACTGAAAACCAAAAAACAAACCCACTGTCGTAGAGGTGATTACAATTCATAATGACACTACAAGATAGACTAGAACTTCCCAGAGGGTTGATAAGGTAAACCTTTACAGAAGCAGCCTGCCTCATCTTTCTCCTGGGAGAAGCTGATGAGTTCAAACAGCCAACCTTCAGTTAGCAGTCTAATTTTTCTGCACTGCACTACTCCAAAAAAAAAAAAAAAAAAAACTTCACTGCCTGCCATTGGGTGAGTTCCAACTCATAGTGACCCCCATTGGGTTTCCAAGGTTGTAAATCTTTACAGGAGTAGATTGCTTCATCCTCCCATGGAGCAGCTAGTGAATTTGAACAACTGACCTTCTG
>NW_006921653.1:4131773-4146875 GCF_000298275.1 Orycteropus afer afer
TTTTTTTTTTTTTTTTTTGGCTTTAATAATGAATTATTGGCCTCTATAAATTGGTGTAATAAATTTCAATGGAGAATGTCATTTTAAAATTTATACATAAAGGAATAACGTGCTATCTTTTGTGTGATAAAAAGCACACTATGATGCAATACTGGTATTTGCCAGTATGCATATAGAAATTACAGAAGGTTTCCTAAGACATAACAGTGGTTACCTGTTGGAGGAGGGAGAAGGGAGTCTTTTCACAGCATAACTTAAAGACACAAATTTTAAAAACAGAGAACATTCACAGATGTTTCAAAAGTCTTCCAAACTCTTTCATTATGGTGGAGGCAGAAGAGTCTAGATTTGAATTCTCCTGCTTACCTACCTACACACACACATACACACACACACACACACACACAAACCAAACTCACTGCTGTCGAGTTGAATCTGACTCATAGCGACCCCTCCTTGGGTTTCTGAGGTGTTACCTGTACAGAAGTAGATTGCCCTGTCTTCCTTCTGAGGGAGTGGCTGGTGGGTTTGAACCATCAGCTTTCTGGTTAGCAGTCAAATGCCTTAGGCACTATGCCACCATGTGATGCAATTGGAGACCTCCCCAATGATTTTCCAAGGTAATTCTCTCCCTTTGGAAAAGCCTAGGAGACCAAAGAATGAAACCCTGCAGCCTGAAACAGAGTTGATGGAGTGTTAAGGATGTCTCAGAAGTAGAGATGATTGATTTTTTTTTTTTTTTTTAGGGAAAAAAGTGAATTTGGATTTATTCCCATTATGTGGGCCAGATGATATAGTGTGTCCTTTAAATAGCAGTAGCATTAATTAAACACACCCTGAGCTTTCAAGATGACAAGCCTTGGGGATTCTGAATATCTGTGTTCCAGGGAGGCAGTTTGGAAACTTGACCAATTCTAATCCACATTTCATTAGCACAGCAGCCTGGCAAATTATCAGGGATACTGAATACTAATAGCCACTTGAGAATGGCTTTTGTTGTCATTCGGATATTCTCTTTTCTCTTCTGTCTTTGGTGTAGGAATACATGGCATTTCTAATGTTGGCACTTCTGTCTCTTTACTGGGAATCTGTTGAGAAAGCTGGGGTAGGGGGTGGTAAAGCATCTATTCATTCTCTTTTTCCCCAGATCTCCTGTTTCTCAATTTTCCTGACTTATTCCCAACACTGTGGCTCCTCCCTTCCCCCAGCATGACATTCGGTAGTATGTTTGGTGTAATGAACTGTGGCAAAGGCTATCGAGGTGAGTATTTGTTTCACCAGACCCAACCAATTGCTTTTTTTTCTCTCCAGTGGCAGTACTTCTTCCTCCATGATCCAGCCCGGGATGCATCCCTGTAGCCTCTTCTCAGCAGCCAATAAGCAAATAATGCTGATGTATTTGCATATCATCCAGCAGTATAATATTAAAAAATGAAATATTGGTAGACCATAATATTTTGAGACCCAAAGGAATGAAGCTCTAGCAATGGGATATCAGGCAATGGGGTGGTTTTATGGGGGCAAGAGGCACAGCCTGGTGCCCCCCACAAAAGGTCTGGCTCATAGATGGGCCTCAATAGATGTTTGCTCAATTAATTAATTCACACTGCCTGTGGAAAATCTCTGGGAGCTCTGGTGGTGTCTTGCCTAAGGCATTTGACTACTAACCAGAAGGTTGGTGGTTCAAACCCACCAGGCATTACTTAGAAGGAAGACTGGGCAATCTACTTCCATAGAAATACCACCTCTAGAGAGGCATCTCAGTATGAGGTAGTGGATCTCTTCTGTCTGTCCCCTATAAATCCACTCTCCATCCTTCTCCACCCTGCTCTCCGCCCAGAAGTCTGACCCAGAGTGGAGCCCTGGAGAGAGACTGGAGAAAGGAAAGGGAAGGAAGCTGGGGTCGCTTATGGCCAGCTGTATTAGTTACAGTTCCTCTCAAGGCAGCCCTCTTCTCAAGATTCTCTTTTTTGAGGTTCTGATAACTGTCCACCCCTTGTCTCTTCAGGTTTAGGGACCCTGACTCCTCACTGTTGCTAGCCCTGAGACACTGCACTAGTCATTGTGGTTTCCCTACATTCAGCCCACATCTTTTTGTGCAGTCTCTGTATCAAACTTTTCTTAAGTTAGGTATACTGATTTGAGAGGGCCATCTATTTCCTGCTGGAGCTCTGTATGGCACAAGTTGAAAGGCTTGCATTTGAGTCCTGGCACTGTCACTTAATAGATATGTGACCTTGGGCATGCCACTTAACTGCTGTAGACTCCAGATCTTCTAACTGTAGAATGAAAGGGTTGAATCCAATTTTTAATTAAATACTTATTATAAGTGCTGTACTCAGGCATTACACCAGATGTGAACATGTTAAAGCCAGGAGTCTACCAACTTATTGGATGATCTAGGATATAAATGTCCTCTCTGGGCTCACTAATTCTAAAATAACTGATTCCATGATGGTCCAGTAATTTATAGGGCTACCAAAGATTTAGAGCAGACATTTCAAAGATGATTATTCTCCCTCTAGCCGTGGTGGCCTAGTGTCTAAGCCATTTGACTGCTAACCAGAAGGCTAGCCATTCAAACCTACCAGCCACTCCTCAGAAGGAAGGATGGGTAATCTACTTCTGTAGAGATACCACCTCAGAAACCCAAGGAGGGGTCACTATGAGTCAGAACCGACTCAAGGGCAGTGAGTTTGGTTTTTGGTTTTCAGTTGGGTGGGGAAAGGATTGGAAAGGATTAGACTAGGACAAGTGGTCACAGGGAAACTCTGAGCCCAGAGACAAGGTATAAGAGGTTAGATAAGAAACTGAAACCTACTGGGAAGAATGGCCCAGGACCTCTGATTTTCACTGTATGTGTGTGTAAAATTATGAAGCTCACTATCATCATCATCATCATCACATTAAATGGAACTTCATGCCATGAAAGAAAGGTATTCCTTATAAACATTTGAAAGCTAACAAAGTGAAATAAGAAAAACCACAAACCACACTTGGTTGTGTCAAATACTAATAGTCATTTTAGTCATTATTAGAACCATTTGCTATTTGTGTCTAGTTACCATACAACACAACCACACTGCATGCCACTAAAAATGTGTCAGGTTAATCTTGTTATAAATTATATCTTATATTTGACTAAAAGTTAAGGTCATGTAGATAGTCATCTCTTTTTGTCACCCTGCCCAATGGAGCCTGGCCTGAGACGCCTGCAGTCATCTGCTCCCTGGGCTTACTCTGGGGCACAGTCAGGGTTTCCAAATCCCTTCGAAAGAATCCTACACAAAATGATTTCGAAGCCTGGTAAGATCTAAACACCCTGCCAGTAATTTCTTGACCCAAAAGTCTACAATTAGAAGTCAATGATGAAATGTCTCTGGAGGATGAAGCTAAGTCAGAGATAGCAACATGCAGCACAAATGAGTCTGGTTCATCTTGTAGCATTTAACTGAATTTGAATTCTAAGCTTTCTCCGTCTTGATCGTCTTAATCTCTCACATTTACACACATCTCCTCCCCTGTCCTGCCAGTCTCTGGTCCTTTTTCTCCTGTGTCAGGGTTTTTTACACACAACAATGCATTCCAGTGTAGACAGGCTCTGTTTTCACAAAGGTAACAACACTTTACTTTTGCTTGGCACTTATTGGTCCAAGAAGCTCTAGTGGTATAGTGGTTAAAGCATTAACCAAAAGTTTGGCACTTGTTAAACTTGTCAGCCGGCTCCATCCAAAGATGAGGCAGTCTGCTTGTGTAAAGATGTATAGTTTTGGAAACCCTCTGGGTAGTTCTGCTCTTTCCTATAGGGTCATTATCAGTCTGAATCAACTAGATGGCAGTTGATTTGGGTTTTTTGGTTTTATAGGTCCCAAAGTCCTTTTCCATACTTCAATCATATCCAGGTTGTAGACCAGCAGGAGTTATTCCAATTTTTGGATAAGCAAATGAAGAAGTCAGACAATTTGTCTAGGGTCATGTGGTCAGTAGCAAGCTGAACTGGGGCTTTCCAGCCCTCAGGTCTAAGTAGTTGTCTTTCTTCTGTGCTGTGCAGCCTTGATGTGAGGGAAATACTTTCCACTAGTTTTCTATACCTCTCATGAAAATGTCCTGGGTTTGTATCCCCCTTTGACCATAGTACACCTCATCCCAGTGTCTTCTAGGAGCGACCTCTGTACTTGCTGGCTCTCTCTCTCCTTATCTGTGACCAGGAGAGCTCCTTGCCTCACTTCAGGATGCAGTGTGAATACTTTCCCTCTGAGAGCATTACTGAGCCTTTACTCACATTGAAAGTCACCTGCCCCTATTTCTCTGTAGAGAAAACCTTTTCTTTTGACTGTAGAAGCAGAGAAGGCCAAGAAATAAACTCTAGCCAAGGAACCATATCCTGGGCTGATGTGCTTTGAGGAAAAGCATTCCAGATGTCTTCTTCTGTATCTTTCCTTTTTAAGACTCATTAGGTCCTGCTCTCGGAGGCATGCATTGTCTCTTTGTCACCAGTGGGTACCTGTGAAGAGGGGCTGTGTACTCTGGGCCAATTGGGCTCTGTGTTCCATTTGTTCACACTCTTAAACTGGCTCCCTATGCCTGAATAGGATACTCAAAGCCCTCCAGAATTAGACTAAAGCTACATACAAATGGTTAACATGCTAAGCTGCTAACTGAAAGATTGGACTTTCAAGCCCACTCAGAGGTGCATTGGAAGGAAGGCCTGGTGATCTACTTCCGAAAAAACAGCTAGTGAAAACCCTATAGGGCACAGTTCTACTCTGATTCACATGGGATCGCTGTGAGTCAGAGTTGACTCAACAGCAACTGGTAACTCTCCAGGCTCAGCTTCCTCTCTACTGCCTGTCTCATGGGACCAAACACAGACACACACACACACACACACACACAGAGAGAGAGAGAGAATATCCCAGTCACACTGAACTATTTTTTCATCCCTGGACGCTTGGGTATTTAGTGTGTTTGTGTGTGTATGCACACATGCCCATTCTTGCAGATCTTTCTCTCTGTCCAGGCTCCCCTTTAATGTAGAGAATTGTGTGGTATTTCCCAGAGGGTGGATGGCTGCCTCTATGGAACATGGAGTGCTTTGGGGATATGGCATCAAATAATATATTAAGTAACAAGTGGATAGCCTAGTGAAAAAGTTATCCCCTTCTCCACTCTGGTAGGCAATTCCTCCAATAAGGTTATATGTTCACACTTCTTTAACATTCCCCTTCTCCATTTTTAATCAGAATTCAGGGCTCAGTCAGAGCCTTCACAGACAACAGGCTCTAGCTATAATACCATAACATTGTTTTATTTTCATTATATTTTGTTTTTCCCTTATGAAAAGTGATTTTGATTCCCATTTAAGGAAATGATATGAAGTGTTCTTTTAAAATAAATGCTAAGTTATTTAAAAGTGACCCAAGCTAATGAAAACTATTAAGTAAATGATGATTGGTACAAAATTATGCCAGGAATAATATCAGTGGAACATACAGGATTAAAAGTGGGGAAGCAGTGCTGCAGTATTTGGAAAATGTTGTGAATCCCAGCTCTGTTTCTACTAGCAGAGTGACCTAAGTACCTTAACTTCTCCATGCTTCTGTTACCTTATCTGTAAAAGAAGAATGTTAAAGGTCTACCTTAAATGTGGGCTCCCTGGGTAACACAGTGACACAAACAGTTAAGCGCTTGACTACTAGCAGAAAGCTTGACAATTCAAACCCACCAGGAGGTGCCTCAGAAGACATGCCTGATGATCTGCTTCCAGAAGGTTTTAGTCTTGGAAATACTATGGAGCAATTCTACTCTGCACACATGAGGTCGCCATGAAGACTCGACTCATAGTGACTCCTCCTTGAGTTTCCAAGGCGGTATCACTACGGAAGTAGATTGCCCAACCTTCCTTCCAAGGAGCAGGTGGTGGGTTTGAACTGCCAGCCTTCTGGTTAGCAGTTAATTGCCTTTGGCACTACACTATTTAGCTAGTTAGAATGCTCTCTCTTCCATAAAGTCTTCCCGAGTATTTTATTCAGAAGTTCTCTCCCTTTCCTCCATTCTTTCAAGGAACTTTATACTTGTCTTATGGAATGTCACACATTCTGTCTTATACATTGTTGTGGAGTATTAGACTTTTGACATATCTATATTCCACCTAGGGCCTTGATTATGGATTCCTTTTTTTTATGTGTTTGGTTTATAAAGATGTATGAAAATTCATTCCTATTTTTTTGGGAAGCTCTAAAGATCCTCTCCAATTTCACCATTCTGTAGAGTATCCAGGAAAACCTCAAAGATCCTAGAATAAGAGATAATACTTGCTTAATATCATTTAAATCAATACTGCACAGTCTTGAAACATCGGGTCCTGTCTGTTCCTCTTTTCTGTAGCAAGAGAGAAAGACTCACAAATAGGAGCAGTAGGAGTTATGCCATTGTTGTCAGGTGCTGTCGAGTTGGCTCCAACTCATAGTGACCCTATGTACAACAGAACAAAACCCTGCCTGGTCCTGCACCAGCCTCACAATTTTTGCTGTACTTGAGCCCATCATTGTAGCCACTGTGTCAATCCATCTCATTGAGGATCTTCCCCTTTTTTTACTGAACCTCTACTTTAGCAAACATGATATCCTTCTCCAGGGAATGGTCCCTTCTGACAACATGACTAAAGTAAGGGAGATGAAGTCTGACCATTCTCGCTTCCAAAGAGCATTCTGACTGCATTTCTTCCAGGACATATTTGTTCATTCTTCTGGCAGTCCATGGTACTTTCAGCATTCTTCACCAACACTATAACTCAAAAGCATCAACTCTTCTTCCATCTTCTTTATTCATTGTCCAGCTTTCAATAGGAGTTATGAGACAAAGACTATATGGGGATGACGGGAAGATGACTGGCAATAGATGGCAAACCACAACATACACAAAAAGGATGGGCACAATATGCTGTATGATTGGCACACTGAGCCTTCAGAATAAAATATCAAATTAACCTGACATGACTCTTTTGCACAGGACTTTTCATAATTAAAATACAAGAACAGATTAAAGTGTGAACCTGAATATAGGAAGGCAACAAATTGCCAAAGGCAATTAACTGCTAACCAGAAGGTTTTACCCTCTCATCTAAGGCTGGACTGATGAGGAGTACGTCTGAAAGGAGTTATCTTTGGTTGAATCATTTATTTTTCCCCTTTTCAGAAGCTGCGACAGAGCCTCTTTGGAAACACTGCCCAGATCTTCACTTATGATTGGAAAAAGGCCTATTTCAAGTTCCATGAACCCTTCTCTGACCTAGCTTTTGCTTTGGAAGTTGGAAAGGTAATTAACTAGTTGATAATGTTTAAAAACCCTACTCCCATGTTCCCTACCCATGTTTCCTTTTATTCCTCATCCATATGAATGTATGTTTTCATTATAATCATATATAGAAACACATTTATAATTTAAAATTAACCTTAAATTATAACAGACTGTTTGAAATTATAATATCCTGTCTGGTTGTAACAAGCCTCAAATTCCCTTTTCTTTTCCTTCAAATTCTCTTTTCTGTAGGTTTTAAGCACTGCCGAGATTTAGGAGAGAGGGGATCTAGACATTATTTTCTGGTTTGTTGAATCACAATAATTCATGCCGCTGACCACCAGCCAACACCTAAATTTCAAGGAGTAACTGGCTAGTTTCTTACCTCTTAAACCAAAACCCAAATATATTGCTGCTCGATTCCAACTCATAGTAACCGTAAAGGACAGAGCAGAACTGTACATAGGGTTTCCAAAACTGTATTCTTTACAGAAGCAGACTGCCGTACCTTTCTCCTGCAGAGTGGTTGGTGGGTTTGAACTGTTGTCCTTTCAGTTAGCAGCTGAGCGCTTAACCATTACCCCACCTTAAGGACTCCTTAAGGTAGAATAAAGGACAGGTATCTCCAGTTAATGCCATCTATTTCCGAGAGAGTTCTCTTTTGTAACACTGGCCCTAGTTCTTCCACTACCATGTCAACTCCTGCTCCCACCCTCACACACCTTGGTATTCATCCTCTCCATTTCAGGGAGGTGCCCGAGGCATTCAGATGGCCGTACAAGTATCCATCATCAAATACTTGTTGTTTACAAGGAAGGAAAAAGACTGTAACATTCATAGGTAAGAGGACTGTGAGAAGTACTTGAACAAGTTACTCATTCAGTGGAACCTTTATATGCTAAATAATCAATCACAACAGAAAAATTTATCTGCTTCAGGAAGGGGACCTGCCTCAAAAGACAGAAATGACTCTGTTTCTGGCAGAGGGATGGCTTCTGTGGCTGGGGAAGGCTCTCCTGGAGTCACTCTCAATGTTCAGCTGCAAGAATCATGTTGGCAGATTTCATGCTCTGCTGCAGACTACCCTGTCAGGTCAAATTAAGCACCAAATCTCAGGTGGGCTTGGTTGTCCACATTTGCTGTAAAGCCCCACCTAACAATTCCAGGGAGGAACAAAAGGTGTGATGAAGCATTTGATAAATGAAGGATCAACTCTCTTATTTAACCCAGCTGACAAAGTACATCATTTGGTGGTTGCCTATTAAGGGGGAAAGAAAAAAAAAAAAGATCAAATTACTTTATCCCTAGAAGTTAACAAACCCTATCATGTGTAAAGCCCCATGCTACATATTAGAGGAGATAGAAAGAAATAAAAGGCATACATCTGCCCTCAGACAGGAGAAGTTATCATCAAAAACAGGAACTAAATGTACAATATATTTTAAGATCGTGAATGCCAAGTTCCATAGAAGCAGAGCTTCAGATGGGAATTTTTAATGCAAGTAATTTATTAAAGAAGTGCCCTCAGGAGCAACTTGTAAAGGAGAGAGGGAGGGAAGCAAAATAGTCAGGGGATAAAAGTAAGCATTGTTGTTGTATGCCATTGGGTCAATTTTGAATCACAATGACTCCATATAACAAGAGTAGAATTGCCCCACAGGAATTTTTAGGATGTTTTTTCTTTATGGGAACAGATCACCAAGTCTTTCTCTTATGGAACCACTGGGTGGATTTGAACTGCCAACCTTTCTGTTAGCACCTAAGCACTTAACCATTGCACCATCAAGGCCTGTAAGAAGCCTAGTAAGGATGTGGTTTCATGGGGAGCTCTGGAGCATAACTCTGCTGCAGAGTCAGTTCCTCTTTAAGATAAGGCAACAGTGCTTTTGTTCCTCTCATCCCCATCAGACATTGGCTGTGGGCCATTCTTAGGGAGGGGGCATAACTCCCAGTCACTTCAGGGCAAGATGGCTCCAACCATCCAGAGAAAGTTGGAAAGTGGGAGCCATTATCAGCAGTAACCGTAGAAGTTGAAAGGTATGCCCATCAACTGAGAAACAGATCCCACAGAATCAAGATGGAAGACACACAGCATTTGCTACCTGTATGTAATGCATTTGGCACAGTACTTAGCATGTGGTAAATATTAAATAAATGTTAATGAGTAACTGCTATTATAGACCTGTTCCAAAAGCTACCACTTCCATGAAGCCTTCCTAAATCCTCCCAGTCAGTTCTCTCACCCTCCTCTGTACTCTCATAACACTTGGTCTTATTCTCTTTCTTTCTACCTGTGCTAGAGTTTTGGCAAATTAGGCTCCTTGTTACTCATTTCTATGTTGTTGTTGTTGTTGTTTGCCGTCGAGTCAGCCCTGACTCATAGCGACCCCTCCTTGGGTTTCCGAGGCGTCATAGAATTAGGTGAATTATACAAACCATTATAAGCTTTTGTTTTATTACGTGCTGTCAAGTCAATTCCAATTCAAAACTATCTTATGTGACAGAGTAGAACTGCCCCATACAGTTTTCTAGGCTGTAATCTTATGGAAGCAGATAACTAGTCTTTCTCCCAGAGAGCCACTGGGTGGCTTTAAACTGCCAACGCTTCCATTAGCAGCTGAGCACCTAAATGTTTGCACCACAATGAGTCCTTTAATAAGTCTTTATCTTGTGTTTTTTATAAAGACCATAGATTATTGTTAAATATTTAAAGAATAAGTTAGATAAAAATTCTACTAAAAATTTTCTCCCATTTCCTGGGAAGCTTTGAGAGAATCTGAGATTACTCAATGCGGGGATGGGAGCCAGAGTGCCTGTATTCAAATCATTGCTCTACCACTTTAAAGATAATGACCAAATGACTCCCTCTCTGTGTGTCTTTCCTCACCTCTAAAATGGGAGTAATAATAATATCTATCTCATAGATATGTTGTGAGGATTAAATGAGGTAATATATTTAAAGTATTTAGAACAATGCTTGAGATGCAATAAGTGCTAAATAGGTGTAAACTTTGTATTACTAAGGGCAGTCTGAAGTAGGTCTTGTGGGATGGACATGATCTCATTAGGTGGGAAGGTCAGAGGTGAACATTAAAGACAGAAAAGCATAAGAAAATGTATGGAGGTGGGTATGTGGAAAATATGTTCAGGGGACTGGTCCATCAAGGGAAAAGAATATGTAAAATGGAAACGCTGGAGATAAACCTGGAAGAATTGTTTGAGGCTGAGCTTGGAAGAGGACTATTTTATTGAGTTAAAGAGTTTGGATGGACCACTTGCTGGAGTTCAGAATAGAGGATAATGATAGTTCTTGGATTCAGTGGGGGTGTCTTAGTTCTCTACTGCTGCTGTAACAAATACCACAAGTGGATGGCTTTAACAAACAGAAATTTGTTTTCTTACAGTTTAGAAGGTTAGAAGTCTGAATGTATATTTTTATATATGTGCACTGGTGGCACCATGGTTAAAGCACTCAGCTGCCAAGCAAAAGGTCAGAGGTTCGAACCCCACTAGCAATTCTGCAGGAGAAAAGACCTGGCAATTTGCTCCCATAAAGATTACAGCCTAGGAGACCCTCTGGGGCAGTTCTAATATGTCTTATAAGGACACTATGAGTGGGAATTGACTCCACAGCACATAAGAACATCCACAACAAGCTTTAGGGGAAGACTTTCTTCGTCTGTCCTGGGGAATAATCCTGGTCTCAGCTTCTCTAGTGTTCTTCTCATGTTCCTTGCATATCTCCACCTGATATATCTCTCTCCCCCATCTGGGCTTGCTTTGTTCTGCACCTACTCTGCTCTTTTCTTATTTCTAAAGTCATTAGAGGAGCTCCGGTGGTATGGTGGTTAAAGCACTCATCTGTTAACCAAAAGGTCGGCAGTTCATACCCAACAGCTGCTCCACTGGAGGAAGATGAGGTAGTCTGCTTCCATAAAGACTTACAGCATTGGAAATCCTATGGGGCAGTTCTACTCTGTCCTAAAGGGATGCCAAGTCAGAATTGACTTGCTGGAAGTTGGTTTGGTTTGGTTTGGAAAGTCACCAGGTTTAGGACATACCTTACGCTGATGTGGCCTTATTAACATAACAAAGAAAACCCTATTCCTAAATGAGATTACATCCACAAATATAGAGGTTAGGATTCTGACACATATTTTGTTGTTGTTATGTGCTATCGAGTCGGACCCAACCCATAGTGACCCCTCCTTGGGTTTCCGAGGCAGTATCGCTACGGAAATAGATTGCCCAACCTTCCTTCAGAGGAGTGGCTAATGGGTTTGAACGACCAGCCTTCTGGTTAACAGACAAGTGCCTTAGGCAGTATGCTACCAGCGCTCCCCCCAACATATATTTTAGGGGAACACAATTCAATGTATAGCAGGGGATAAGAGTACACAGGGCAGGATTGACTGAACTCACTAAGAAAAATGATGTACAGTTAACCCTTGAACAATGCAGGGGTTAGGGGTGCCCTCCTGCAGTTGAAAATCCACATATAACTTCCCCAGAATTTAAGTACTAATAGCCTACTGTTGAGCAAAACCTTACCGATAATATAAAAGTCGATTAACACAGTTCTTGCTGTAAAGTTATTAGATTTTCACCTGAAGACACTTACACACCTACAAACAGATAAGCTTATTAACTGTATGGAATGATGATTATTTACTATTCATGAAGTGGAAATGGATCATCATAAAGGTTTTCATCTTCATTATCTTCACTATGAGTAGGCTGAGGACAAAGAGGAAGAGGACATGTGAGTCGTGCTGTCTTAGGGGTAGCAGACTCAGAAGAGGTGAAGGAAGTAGAAGCGGAGGCAGGAGGGGCAGACACACTTGGTGTAACTTTATGGAAACACACCGTAATTTCTGTTTGACCTTTTTGCTCCTTCATTTCTCTAAAAATGTTTCTATAGGGTACCAATCCTTCCACCATTTGCTTTAGGTTCAGTGCCCATATCATAGAAGGGTTCATGTCATAAAAGAAGTCAAAAGTAGTCTTGAATAATTGGAATCCTTCTGACAGATTGTCAACTGTCCATTTGTTTCCTGGCATTGCTTCTATGTCTTCTTCCTCATCGCCTGGCACTAGTTCAGAATCACTTATTTCCATCAAGCCATCTTCTGTTAATTCCTCTGTTGTGTTGTCTATTCTCTCTCAAATTTCTCCATGATCCATATCTTGAAAAAAATCCACATATAAGTGGACCCATGCAGTTCAAACTATGTTATTTGAGGATAAACTGTACTGCTATATAGATTCCACTTCCAGTGACAGTAGAAAGGACAGACTCCAGTGGCATTTTTAATCGTAGGTTGATGAATGAACAAGATAGACCCACCGTGTATTCAGAAGGCGGCATAAAACTGGCCCTAGCACATGAATGGGAAACTGTTCATTCCAATTATTTCATACTCCTACCTTCTGCATTACAGTTTACATGAAATAAGCAAGCAGGATCAGGAACAAGCCATGGTCAAGACACTCTCTGGTGTCCTGTGGGCTGCAGGAGAAGCTCAGAAGGCCACCATTTGTCTTGTCACTGAAGACATTTATGTTGCTTCAACTTCTGACTACCCCAGGGATGATTTCACAGAGCGGGTAAGTGCACTTCTGCCTGTCCTGCCAGATATAGGGTCAATGATGCTTGAGCACACATCTACACTGACCACAGAAATGGAGTTTGAGCTCCAAGGATGTTCCTAGAAGTGCCTGGCTGGGACCAAAAACATCTTTCAAAGAGGCAAGTGTACAAGGCTATGAGTGGGCCAGGCATCCAGGATGGACAGTCCTCCTGTGAATTCCTTATTCCAAAATTAACCATAATCAAGCTATCCTGTAACTGAAAACATCTAAACTACATTTCCATAGCTTCTGTCTTAAAAATAATTAAATTCTATCAGGAATAATGATTTGTTTGTGGTTTTACTCTTTTCTTGTTTAAAATTGAAGAATGTAAAAGTCATGATGCCAGTAGCCACACAATTGTATTATGTATGTTGTACATGGTCATATGTAAGATAATATGTCAAGCTTTTAGCGATGTGATTGTGCAATGAAAAAAAAAAAAACTCCTTTGAGGTAATAATAATGAGTTGATGTCTCTTAGATGTGACTTTCATCTTCCTTTTCATTTTTATCATCTATTCCTGATTTATAGCTCCAGCTGTTTGAATTTCTAGAGAAAGAAGCCACTGAGAAATTCATCTATGATCATTTACAATGTGTAAGTGTTTAAATGTTGAGATAATTTCTTTATGTTCAACAGATCTTACAGGAATCTTCTTTCTTCTATAAAGTATATTCCTAATGATGCTTGTTAAGAAAGCCAGGTCATTTTGAGGGCTAAGAAAGGCGGAACTAGAGAAAGAAAAGCCTGCTTCTCCTTCCTCACAACCTAGAAAAGGCCCAGATCACAAAAGCCCACCCACAAATGCCTTTTTCCTAGGCTAATCAAACTCAGAGAATAATACTTTAGAGGGCCTATACCAGGATCTCTTTTGTGGGTGAGGGGGGAGATATTAAAGCTACCTTGCCTCATCAAATGAATCAAAAGAATAATGATAAAAAACTAAGACCCTCACTTTAGCTGTGAAATGACCATCCAGACTGACTGCAAGTAAATGACTTCTGGGTTCATTTTACCTAGTCTACCAGTACCTTCTGCAGAATGTCCTTTCCTGCAATGATTCTCCCCTCACCCCATCCCAGGTGGTGATGGGTTGAAATAGGGCACAGTAATGGTAGGAAATGGAAGGTGCATCTTCTGGGAGAGAGCAAATTTTCTGATGAATCAGAAACCAAGGACATTAGAAGGATAACTATTAAGCTATACAACTGTGCACTCGCACCAAACCAAAAACCCACTGCCATCAAGTCGATTCCTACTCATAGCCACCCCCATTGGGTTTGTGAGGCAGTAAATCTTTAGAGAAGTATGTTGCCCCGTCCACGGAGTGGCTGGTGGATTTGAACCACCAAACTTCTGGTTAGCAGTCAAAATGCATTAGGCACTGAGCCACCAGAGAGCTCCTTGCAGACTTGCACAGAAGGTAGAAATGTGGCTCATGAAACTCACTGCTTCATTCCTTTTGAAGTCCTGCAGAGGCAGAAAATTTGGGCATGAGTTCTCAGCCACACACTAACTACTGAACTTGGTTAAATTATATACCTTGGACCTACTTTCCCCACCATCTCATAGGTCTGTTGTTAACCTGTGTGTGGTAGGCAGAAAATGGTCCCCCAAAGATGTCTGTGTTCTACTTCCCAGAACCTGTTAATATGTTACCTTATGCAGCAAAGAGGAATTAAGGTTGTAAATAGAATTAAGGTTGCTAATCAGTTAACTTTAAAATAGGGAGATTATCCTGGATTACCCAAGTAAACCCAGTGTATCAAAGAATCTTTCAATGTGGAAGAGGGAAGCAGAAGATGAGTTCAGAGTTTTGTGTTACGAGAAAACAAACTAACACTGCTGGTTTTGAATACGAAGGAGGGTGGTGAAAAGCCAAAGAATGCAGGTGTGCCCTCTAGAAGCTGGAAACAGCACTTTGAACCTGTTCATTCTAGTTTGACCCCCTGCTGAGAATTTGCTTTTCCACTCCAGATTTACTGAATCAGAATCTACATTATAAATAAATAAATAAATAAGAATCACCTGGTGTTCTGGTTACCTAGTGCCACTCTGACAAGAAATATACCACAAATGGGATGGCCTTAACAAACAAGAGTTTATTCTTACAATTTGGAGGCTTTAAGTCCAAGTTCAAAGTGCCGGGCTCTAGGGGCTGGGTGAAA
>NW_006921653.1:4147793-4149468 GCF_000298275.1 Orycteropus afer afer
GATTGCCCAACCTTCCTTCCAAGGAGTGGCTGGTGGGTTTGAACTGCCAGCCTTCTGGTTAGCAGTCAAGTACCTCAGGCACTACGCTACCAGAGTTCCCAACACAAATATAGAGGATCCAGTTAAGAAATGACCCTTCCAGCAAAAATAGGTAAACCTTTCTGTCCCTTTCTATCTTCTACCTCCTCAGCTCAAACCTGAAAGGATCTTATCTAATAAGATGGGTACCCACATCTACAAAGGATTCGTAAGTGTAGCTAGGGTTGAGAATCAATGAATCAGAGCTGAAGTTGCACACTGAGTCTTTCCAAATAAAAAATTAAGCATTGAGCTGGAATAAATAATAAAGACCCTAAACTCTAGTGATGCAGTGGTAAGGCGTTTGGTCTTACGGTTGGTGGTTCTCATCCACCAGCTGCTCCACAGAAGAAAGATGAGGCAGTCTGTTTGCTTAAAGATTTGCAGCCTTGGAAACCCAATAGGGGTGGCTATGAGTTGGAATTAACTTAATGGCAGTGAGTTTTGAGTGAGAAGCAGAACAGAAGGAATTCTGGTGGCACTGTGGTTAAAAGCATTGGGCTGCTAACTAAAATATCTGCAACTGGAACCCACCAGCTGCTCTGCAGGAAAAAAAATGAGACAGTCTGCTGCTGTAAAGTTTTATAGCCTCAGAAATCCTATGGCACAGTTCTACTCTGTCCTGTAGGGTCACTATGAGTAGGAACCGACTCAATGGCTGTAGTTTGGTTTGAAAGCAGAACAGACACTATAGTACAGGTGGGTTTGGCACAAGAGCCACATGTGTTAGGCAGACGCACAATGACCATTACCTTAGCCACCCTGGGGAAGGCTCAACACCATTTCTTGAGTGAAGGGGAACTGATGGGCATTCCCTTACTTGGGGCTGCACATTGTCATCAGTGCCCCAATCAGTCTTTTACTAAGCCTCACTCACTGTTAAAATTCCTTAGTCCTGTGTCCCATTCTACTTGTACAGAGGTCTCAAATTAGAGGTCTGAGGGCCACATGTGATTAGAAGACCTATCATATATAATCTACAGGTTTAGCCTACACAGTGTTGTATTTTTTAAAAACTTGATTTGATGTACATCAAAAAATATTAGAAAATTCCACATTAAAAACCTGGAGTTTTGGCTTTTCCAAAAAACCCAGAACATCTAGCCATACTATGCCTACATTTCTGAATGTCCTCAATTCACTAATGTAGTGAGCAGCTACTCTCATTTAACAAATTGTGACAGGCTGGGTAATGGCTTCCTAAAGATGTTCATGTCCTAATCCCTGGACCCAGGGATATATTACCTGACATGGCAAAAAGGGTTTTACAGATGTGATTAAATTCAAGATCTTGAAATGGGAAGAGACTTTTAGATGACCCAGGTGGGCCTAATGTTATAGCAAGAATTCTCATAACAAAGAGGCCAACAATCAGAGTCAAAGAAACAAGGTGAGCTGACAAGGGAAACAGAGGGAGAAAAGCCTGTGATATGGGGCCCACCAACCAAGGAATGAGGACCACTTTTAGCAAATGGAAAAGGCAAAAAATAAAGAAGTAGGCATGGAGTAGACTCTGACTCTCTGTGATCCCATGTGTGTCTCAGTAGAACTGTGCTCCACAGGGTATTTAAAGGCTGATTTTTCAGAAACAGACAAC
>NW_006921653.1:4153168-4154171 GCF_000298275.1 Orycteropus afer afer
CAGATTGCAAAATGGACAAAACAATCCAAATAAAGAGTTATCCCTCACAGGGAAAAACACATGCATTTTAGCAGAAACCTTCCTGAGACAATTCTTTAAAGGAGAAGCTTTAACCCAGGGTACCACTAAAGCCAGCAAAGAGCTGCCTTTCAGCAGGTATTGACATAAAGCTAAGAGGAGGCCAACTGAAAAGAAGCCCTGAATGTTGGCTGGGCACTATGTCTTTGGTCCTAGATATCACAAGGCACCTACAGAAAGTCCTGAGTAGAAAAATCACCAGGCCAAGAGAAGAGGAGAAGTGCTTTAGAGAGGTACAGACACTTAACTTTGCTACCAGGCATGTGCATTATTTATGTCATTTAACTTTTTCAACAAGCCAGGAAAGAAGATATTTCCTACTCGCAATCACAGATGAGGAGATTGAAGCTCAAAGAGATTAGTAAAGTATTAGTAAGTAGTAGAACTGCTTTTGAACTCCAAAAGCTATTTCTATAAAGCCCCTCTGCTCCTCCTGAATTTGATGGGGCAATGAGGAGGGTTATACTGAGCTAGGAGAAGCTGGATAAGAGAAGGCTGGTCTACAACAACATGAAGGGTCTGGGTTAGGAAAGATGCTAGAAAAAGGAAAGATAAACCAATTACTTATGACTTGAAGAGATGCACTTCATAAGTATGGAGGAAAAATGGTAAGTTGAAGACCAAGAGAATGATGCTGCCATTGGCAGTTATGAAGGGAGGAAGGATCATGAATTTGAGGCTGAAGATGACCTAGGGGGATCAGAGAGAGCTCCAGCTGTCCTTTCAACAGTGAGAAATTTTTTTTAAAAAAAGTATGTATATATATTGTTGTTGTTGTTATGTGCCGTCAAGTCGTTCCCGACTCGTAATGACCCCTCCTTGGGTTTCGGAGGCAGTATCATTAGGGAAGTAGATTGCCCAATCTTCCTTCCAAAGAGTGGCTTGTGGGTTTGAACCACCAGCCTTCTGGTTAGCAGTCAAGTGC
>NW_006921653.1:4154312-4158664 GCF_000298275.1 Orycteropus afer afer
ACCAGCCACTCCTCAGAAGGAAGATGGGGCAATCTACTTCCGTAGTGATACTGCCTCAGAAACCCAAGGAGGGTCGCTATGAGTCAGGTCCAACTCGACAGCACATAACAACAACAACATACATACATACATAAATTATGTATATTCACACACACATATATATACATACATTGTTGTTAGGTGCCATCTAGTCAATTTTGACTATAGCCACCCAGGGTGGCAGAGTAGAACTGCCCCACAGACCTGTAATATTTACAGGAACAAATCACCAGGTCTTTCTCCTGTGGAGCTGCTTGATGGCTTCGAACTGTTAACCTTTTGATTAGCAGTCAAATACTTAACCATTTGCACTACTGGGTTATAGATAGATAGATAGATAGATAGATAGATAGATAGATAGATAGATAGTTAGATAGATGGACCGACAAATATCAATATTAGTACAGATATATCCTTTAATTCATACCCATAAGTGGACTGCTTTTAGGCAAGCATGCTTTTCTTTTGTTTTCCAAATAGTTCAGAGGAGAGGAAAGCCACGGTGTCATCCTGTTTCTTTACAGCCTACTTTTCTCCAGGACATTTGAAAGGTAAATAAATGTTTGTTCAGGTGTTTCCTGTACAGTCTGGGGTCACATAAGCAATGTCCTCTTGTGCCGGGAAAATATTTTTATCCCATATTAGAAACGCATGTGCAAATTTTTTCTAATAGATACTCTTCCATCAACATGCCTTTTCTATAGTTGATATGGTCATGTTAATTGCAAGTGGACTTTATCAGGAAAGTTTGAATCTGCTTTTGTAATACAGTAGTAGGATCCTTCTTCTTGTGGTTGTAAATATTAGCAGATGATACCAAAGTTTATTTGTACAATCGCCATAAAAACATACATATTTATTATCACTATCTACAAAATTCATTTTGTCTTTATGACATTAAAAGCCCCGTTCTTGGCACTGTGGGGGAGGGGTGTACAAATAAGAAGATATGACCCTGACCTCCTGCAGGTACCAGTCCAGGAAAGAAATAAGAGGTGTGCATAGAGATACTGGACAAGTACCAGATGGTACCTGGCATGCATCCAATGAAGTATAAAGAATTCCAGGGGAATTCGCTACCAGGTAGGGTGGTCAGGGAAGGCTTCATGGAAGAAGTAGATTTTCTTCTGGGACCTGAAGAAAAGGTAAGATTTTGAGAGTCACAGAGGGAGATGGAAGGCTCCCAAAAGAGAATTACAAGTCCTAAAGCAGTGTTCCTGAAAGTTACATTTTGCACACCACCATCATGTGTTTATAGTCCATATTAATACTTTTAAAATCAACACACATCTATTTAAAAAAAAAAGAAGAACCTTGTGATTTGGGTGAAAGTTTACAGGGCAAATCAGTTTTCCATTCAACAATTCACACACATTTTGTTTCATGTCCTTGATTGTAGCTCCCATAATGTAACATCACTCATTCCACTTCCTCCCTCTGTTTCTCATTTCCATTATTCCTTCTCTTCTAACCTTTCTTGCTGTCTGAATTTCATCTTTGAGCAAATACTGACCCTTTGATATCAAATGGTTGATTGTTAAATCAACACACACTTAAATTTCAATGTCTTCCTAAATTTTAATATCTTTTAAATCATGTATTTTGTGAATTAAAGTAATATTTTCCCTAATACATATTAAAATTAACACATCACCATTAAATATTAAACATGGTCATATGTCTATCACTTAAAATTCCAGCACAATTTGTGAAGTAGTGTTCTGAGTTATATCTGACACCACCAAGGCAGGCACCTAAAGACCCATCTTTAGGTCTTGCTCACAGAGGGGACGACCTCCAGTCTGTTCAAGAAAATATACAGCACACATAATGGCACTCAACAACTCATCCTGGGTGGTAGCAGGAGCCACACTCTACCTAGATCTGACATTGCCAAGGGCAGAAACCCAACCTCAAATACCTGATGTAACAGTGGAGGTTCCCCTTCTGCTACTAAGAAATATAGGCTCAACCCTGAAGCTGGGGTTTTCCATTTGAACAGCCTGTTCAACTCTCAATTGGACTAGCATTCTAGAGTATAGTCATGGGTCACCATCCTAAGCCCAATCTCTTGCCACACAGTGAAGACAGCTTTTCTAATGAGTCTAACATACATCTAGAGCATACACACACACAGGGATTCTAACTTATAATATGTCTGTATCTTCTTCTTTCTCCCTCATCATTTATCACTCATGTTCCTGGATGGCATCCATAATTTTCCCACCTCCACTGCAGCCCCAGTCCTAGAAGCCTTCCCAGGGAGAGATGGAAGGCCCATGTGAGGGACAGTGTCTGGGAGAGACCATATAACTGCTGCTTTGTGTTGGAGGTGGAAGACAGATAGGCTGTAGGTTCTTCATGCAGTCATCATCTCTGGCTGAAAGCTGCTGACTGTTTCTCCCATTCTGCAGGCTTCAGAAGGACCTAGACATCACCACCACTCATCTGTTACAGCCAAATGCTGGAGGCTTCTTCTGCAGGCAGGTGGGTTGGAAGACATTTCCTTTCTGTTATAGAATCTAAATTAGGCTTATTTTCTAATGAGGCACATTGTCTCCTTAAACAAGAAGTCCCTGGGTGATGCAAACAGTTAATGTGTACTGTTGCTAACCAAAAGTTTGGCTTGGCACCTTGGCATCTTGGAAGAAAGACTTGGTGATCCATTCCAAAAAAATCAGCCACTGGAAACCCTGTGGAACGGAGTGCTGCTCTGATACATAGGGGGTCTCCATGAGTCAGAGTTGACTCAATAGCAACTAGTTTTTCTCCTTGAGCAGAGTAATTAAGTTATTTTAAAAGAATAAGAAGATAAGAAGATTCGAGTTCTTGTGGAATAATGCCTAAGGCATTTGACTGCTAACCAGAAGGCTGGTGGTTCAAACCCACCAGCCACTCCTCTGAAGGAAGGTTGGGATCTACTTCTGTAGTGATACTGCCTTGGAAACCCAAGGAGGGGTCGCTATGAGTCAGATCTGACTCAACGGCAGTGAGTATCCTGACTTCCCATTTCTACTACAGCCCTCTCTAGTTTACCTCTGAGAGCTACATCCTTGAGCTTCTAGAAACATTAGAAAATATCATGACTAGACCCACTAAGACCTTCTAGTAATACATCTTCATTAACTTTATGCTTCTTAAGTCATAACTATGGAAAACAAAGCTTAAAAGAAATTTCAAGGCAGAAAGATCAGAGTGACAGGGAGTTACAGGTTCCCTTTCAAGAAATAAGTCAATAAACTATTGTTTTATCTCTACCAAACATTTATGACTTATGCTTTTCCAGAATTATATATTGTATGGTTTCATTCTTTTTAGTAACAACAGTAGTTTTTAAACGTTTTTTCAAAGAAAAAAGAAATTTGAATCCTGTTGCATTGCTGCATAAATTGTAAATATTTGTAAAATATAATATCTAGGCAGTTCTGAACATGATTTTAACTGGAAGAGCAAGTCCAAATGTCTTTAATGGCTGTCAAAAAGGAAGCTCTCAAGAAGTCTTGCATGGAATCCTGGCCCGCAGTGATGTTGGCTATTTGCAATGGTGTAAGGATATCTCAGAGGGAGATAAGATGTCCCAGGTGAGTGTGTTCTGATTATAACCACACAATCATACTGCCAATATATGGACATTTTTAGTCCATATTAAGACAATTCAAACATGAGCTTAAATTTTCCTTTACAATCTCCTTTCTGATAACTCCTACCTACCACACCCATATACGGAGATATATAAGGATCTAGATGGGAAAATCTGAGTCTACTTGCTTCATGTTTTATTTTACTTATTTTTATGTACACAAAGTATAGATAATACAAGTAATAGACAAATAGATTTTTGAAAAACACTATTTAAAATACACAGTCCTTTTCATCCCTACCAGGCTACAGATCCCCTTGCCCTCTCAACCCTTTATTTATACAAGTAAATGCATATATTCTACATATGGCTCAAAGCTTTAAAAATAAAAAAAGAAAGAAAGAGCTCCACTTAAGAAATTCCTCTTAAAAAGCTTTCCAGCCCAGGGGATTTATAACCTCTGACAACCAAAAAGTAAAATGTGCCACTGAAAAGCACAACCAGAGAATTCATTAATGTCATTTTGCAAAAGAAACAGGAGAGAGAGTGAAAATGCAAATATACCCACTCAAACCACAAAGCAAGGGTGCTTCTGTGATATTTTCACAAACATTTTCTTCCTAAGACCCAGGCAAGGCAGATGATGTGAAAGGCAGCCCTTCTCTGGAACAGTTGGGATATAATTCAGTATGATGGTAACAAATCACTAGGAGAGGTGATGTACAAATGTGCT
>NW_006921653.1:4158764-4167307 GCF_000298275.1 Orycteropus afer afer
AACTACCAGCACCCATGAAGCCCCTGCTGCTCAGCATATGTCCTAGTCTTCAGCTCTCCTGGCTTCAGCTCAAATACCTTTCATGTGTACAGAG
The DNA here is from genome assembly GCF_000298275.1 of Orycteropus afer afer. NCBI lineage: Eukaryota > Metazoa > Chordata > Mammalia > Tubulidentata > Orycteropodidae > Orycteropus > Orycteropus afer. Next base: position 4,158,859 of record NW_006921653.1, read on the forward strand.
TTTCACACTTTACAAGGGGTTTTCATATCCATAGCTCTGTTTGTGTTCCTCATGAATTTACCATCTCAGCACTCGTATAGATCATGTGTCTGATGATCTCAGGGAAATAGTGTCTGACTATAGGAGAATTTGCATATTTTGTGTATAAGTATTTTTTTTTTTTAATTTTACTTTTTGCTTGAGTATGTAATCTAGGTTCATTATAGAAAAATTAGAAAAGATAGGTAAGCTCAAACTAAGATAAATGAACCCAATCCCATCACCCTGGGAATACCACTAGAAACATGTGGTGGGTCAATCATTCTAGAGTTACTGACTTCTCTTTTTCTTTCATACACACACACACACACACACACATATATATATATATATATATTTATTTATTTATATTTATATTTATATATATACATATATATATCACTGTATGCTTCTGAAACATGCTTTTCTCATTTCATACAGATGTCTTTATATGTCAATGAATGTATATGTCCTTCATCATATTTAATGGATGCAAAGAATTCCACTGTACTAATGTGAAAGACTGTACTTTTAATATACTCTGGATGATTTGAGAATGGATTTGTTATTATAAAGTTCTTAATCGCTTGTTCCAAATAATTTGGGAATTCATCATAGAATTTGATATACAAATAATGAGGAGGAAGACTAAGCCAGAAATAGGAAATGTATAGATTTCACATTATATATTCTTTTCTTTCATCCATGGAAGGTCTTTTGGAAGGTCAAGCAGTCTCTCTGAGTCCAGTAACATGCCAAGGCTCCATTTGGAGAAAAATGGAGGGATACACTTGGAGCAAGTGTCAAGAGGTGGAAGCAGAATAATGATAATAATTTTAAGTGCTTTCCAGTCACAATATTCTTTCATCATGCAAAAAAAAAAAAAAAAAAACCCACTGCCGTTGAGCTGGATCCAACTCACAGCGACCTCTCCTTTCATTCCCAAGGCAGTATCACTACAGAAGTAGATTGCTCAACCTTCCTTCTGAGGAATGGCTGGTGGGTTTGAACTGCCAGCCTTCTGGTTAGCAGTCAAGTGCCTTTGGCACTATGCCATCAGAGCTCCTTTATAGCCTCATTATAAATTAGAAAAATTTAGAACTTTTCTCATAGTTCAGTCATTTGAATATAGAGTTCACAAACTGTGACATATCTATTTTTACTTAGTATTTTTTCTTTAAATCAACTCAGTTTTAAAACTCCAGTCCTTTTCTGCCGCAGTAATACAAGCCATAGGCTTGATGTGCTAGCTTATTTTTTTTCCTAATACATAAATAAACATTGTTAAAAGTTCACTCTCTCTCCCACTAACATGCCACATGCCACCAGTGTGAATAGACACCACACTTTGGAAACCTTTTGTAAAGGAAAGGAAGTTCCTGTAGCATGTGGAAACCAAACTGGCCTGGGAATCAAGAAACTTGGTTCAAGACCCTGTCCTGCTACTAACAGGAGTTTGACTTGGGGTATTTTACCCTCTGTGAGCCTGTATCATTTACAAAGCAGTGTCCTAACACCTGCCCTGTAACCACAGGATTGATGTGAAGAGCAAACAAAATATTGCTGAAACCCACTGGAAAACTAAGATGTCCTCAAAAACTCACAGCCATCGAGTCGTATCCAACTCATAGTGACTCTTCCTTGGGTTTCCGAGATGGTACCTCTACAGAAGTAGATTGCCCAGTCTTCCTTCTGAGGAGTGGCTGGTGGGTTAAGATGTCCTAGACAAGTCTAAGGTCTTATAATAGATGATAACAAAACAATATTATTGTGCTTTATCCAGGCATATTCATTCAGTATCTACTCATTTTAAAGCTCTGTTTCCAAATACAGAGATGAGTCACATAGGGGCCAATACATTCCTACAACAATGCCATAGGCAGGGTAGAGGCAATAATGCTAGAGATTAGTGAGCAGAACACTGGCTGCATGTTCAAATCACCTGGAGAATTTTTTTTAAACTATTGATGCCCGGATCCTCCCCCAGAGCAGTATTGGCTTCAAGAGTGTACAATCTGTGTACATCTAGCAGGCCCTACACTTGGTTTAACGCTCTGCTTGCCATTATCTTGAAATTCTTAATTTTATTTTTTTAACAAAAGACCCTGCATATTCACTTTGCAGTTGGCCCCACAAATCATGAAGTTGGTCCTACCCCAGGAGACTCTATTTCAATTGGTCTGGGCTGTGCCTGGGCATCAGGATTTTGAAAATCCCGCAGGTGATCCTTATGTGCAGACATTGGAAATCTCTGTTCTAGAGCAGGGCTTCTCAGCGAGTCACTGCTGACATTTTGGGCCAGATAATTCCTGCAGGGGGCTGTTGTGTGCATTGTAGGATGTTCGCCACATCCCTGGTCTCTACCCACTAGATGCCGGTAGCATTACCCTCCCTCCAGTTGTGACAATAAGAAAAAGTCTCCAGACATTTGCCCTGAGATTTGGGGGGGATAGGGGAGGGCAAATTACCACTAATTAAAAACTACTGCCTAAGAGGATGGAAAAAAACAAAATCTCTTTTGGCTTAGTTGACTAAATCCATAGTCTACAAAACTGGGAAAAGTAGCTATTTCAACTGAACTTAAAAAAAAGAGTGTCTTTCAATCAGTATCAGAAAGGTTGACAGCCTTCTATGACGTTTTCGCATTTGCAAGATTTTGGGGACAAGTTTTAGACATTATCTTAAATTAAAATTAAGCAGGTGTTTGCTAAAAAGCTACTAAATTGCTCTGAGTAAAAAAGGAGTATACCAGAAAACATGCCACAACAACAACAAAATTATTTTAAGTGCCAGTAAGGCAAGAATTCACAGAGATCCAGGGCTACCATTTTCTCTGGATCGCATTTCTTTCTAGTCAACTCAAACCAAGAGAGCTATTAGAGCATGCTCTAAGGAGAATTACCTGCAGAGCCTAAAATTTCTTTCAATAAAATAGTGGATGTTTGCCAGGATCTTAAGTCAGTCAAGAGGCCAAGGCATAAGATAAAAAATAAGATCTTTCCTACTCGGAGGGAAAACAAAATATGCCAAACAAGACCTTCCTCCAAATGCTTGCTCACAGATTGGAAGTAGGGCAGAGGATGGAAATGCCAAGGCTAGCTTTAAAATCTACTTAGAAATCAAATCTATAATGCTTCAATCTTTCAAAAAGTCACTAAACGCAACTTTCCATCCTTCCTTCTTAGACTCAGTGTTCTCTCCCCAGGGAGATGCCTATGAATCCTGCCTTCAGTGAAAATTGCCTGAAATTGTACACTAATGGTTTGAAACCCCAAGGATGTTTATTATATTGTCTCTGTCATGCGCTTGGAGTTTGCTTTCTGAACAAATGTATTAAAGAGCAAACACAGTCTGGCGGTTAGTTTTCTTACTGAAACTGCTGAGATTTATGATTATGTTAGAGTCATACATGTGTACATATAAAGTTGACTTTATCTGAAGGCACTTTGTTATTCTTTCTATATCAGCTCATTATATTGGGATTAAAGCAATCCATTGTTAGCTGCAATTGGGTTGTCTCCCAGTGCATGGCGACCCCATGCACAATTGAATGGAACATTGCCTGGTCCTGCACCATTCCCATGATCGGTTATAGATCAGACCTTTATGATCCATAAGGTTTTCATTGGCTGGTTTTTTCAGAAGTAGATCACTAGGTCTTTCTTCTTAATCTGTCTTAGTCTAGAAGCTCCACTGAAATTTCCCCAGCATCATAGCAACACACAATCCACCACTGAGAAACGGGTGGTGGCTGTGCACGAGGTGTATTGGCCAGGAATTGAACCTGGGTATCCCCCATAGGTGAAAATTCTACCACTGGACCACCAATGCCCTGAAAGCAACCCATCATTCATATATATTATTAGAGTAACATTGTCCTTGCATGTATATATATTCCTTACCATCCCTGAAAGATGATAATTAAACAAAGTATATATGAAGCTTATTTACTCACTGTAGTAGTAATAGCCACCATGCATAGAGTATCTATCTATGTGCCAGACTCTCAATGTACCACTTTCAATGATATTTCATTTAATTCTCATTTCCACTCAAAGTAATAATCAACATTAGCTTAAGACCAGCGTCTATTGATTGGTCATTCATTTTAGAGGTGAGAAAAAAAAGGCTAAGAGAGGTGTAGGAACTTGCCCAAGGCCATCTTCTGGTGGCAGAGTGAGACCAACTCAGTCTGATCTACCTTCAAAGCCCACATCCTGTCCATTGTGCCACACTGCCTGTCATTCTCATCTTTGCTTGTTTTCTGGTAAAGTGGTAAAAAGTAACTCATGCCCAGGGTGAGTGCTATAAATCTAAAGAATATATGTGTGTACTGATAATAAAAACCTAACAGAAGAAAGATTTCTGTTTTTCAAAAAAAGAAAAACCTAAGTGCTGCCTGATAGCTAGATTCTGCTGTTAAGGTGAAAACCATCCTCCAGCGCTGACTCTGTCTTCCCTAAGTAAACCTCTTCTTAGACTGTGATGAAGTTGCAGAGATTGCAAAAACACACAATCTTTCAATTCCAATGTCACAGCTCAGTGGGTAAGATTTAAAACAAATAAACAAACAAACAGAACCAGATAGTGGTCTCACTAAATGCTATGGCAAGCCTCGCAAAGACCACCAGACTGACGGGCCCAGCAGGACCCAGCCAGCTACCCACAAGATGAGGCACTATTTTGAAGCCTCCCTGTTACTTTTCTATTTGAAGGTACAGGTTTGAGTATGAGGTTCCAATACCTAAGTGAGAACATAAAGCAGGTTGAGTTTAACACCATCTGGAAAGCCTTAGGAGATTCACATTATCTTCACACCTGCCACTGAGAAGAAAAATCAACTCTGATTTTTAAAAGGGACTGAAACCATTTAAGTCTTGCAGGAATGACTCCCACGGGCAGCCCTGGCAGAGCACACCACCCTGCAGTTCACACCCCCTTCCCTATTCACCTTTTCCTTTTGAGGAGTTTGATAGGACAAAATCCAACCACAAAAGTAACAAATGATGCTCCACTCCCTGCACTCTGCCACAAATCACTGAGGTAGCACCCTGCAAACATTAACTAATTTGTCTTTACAACATACCTGCAAACTCCATGAGAGAAGTTACAACAGCTCTGTATTCCAGGCAGCAGAGATGCGAGCCAGATCATTAACAGTTATACACAGGAATTGTCACCGGGAATCGGGGAAGAAAACACAATGTTTCCAACACCTTTCTCTCCTTCAGATTACCACACTGAGGCCTTGGGACTTGCAATATCAAGCTCATTATGCAAAGGCACATTCTAAGCATCATTGCTCTAGACAGCATAAAAAAAGAATTACATGGACTCAATCCTTGCCCACTAGTGTTTAGAATTTGTCCGTTGTTCTTCCTGTTCTTAGAATTTTACATTGGCTTAAAAGATATATTTTACGAAAGGCTTGATTTCTGCATGCATGCCGAAACTACTGGGCTTATTGCACAAAGAGTGATCTTAAGGAGAAAGGTATTTTATTTATAGCACCAGTGTTTCACAATTTAATTTCCTTTTCACCATGGCAACATAAAGCAACATGCACAATTTATGCATTAGTGGACTCTTACCAATGAAATATGTTTAGAAGCCTGATTTTGGGGGTAGCTGGTAAATTGGGTTTACCCCAAAATGAGACATGCTGAAAATAGAAAATTCCAAGCAAACTGATTATGTGTTGTGCCAAGAAAAGAAGGGGGTGTAATGTTTGGCTAGACTCAGTTGGGAGGTGCTTTGTTTTGTTTTCACAGGACTCATTTCAAACCAGAAGTGCTCTTGGCTATAATCTTAAGGCTCGCCTCTCAGAATTAATACCCAGAGTGCCACTACAGTCATGCATGACATTTTCCTGCTCACTAGAATTTCTCAAGGCAATAGAGGTTCTCTCTGCTCAAGATGAAATTTCTGTATGGTCACTTTGGGGGTTGGAGGTGGTTGTATTTATGACTAATTCACTTTCCTCCCACTATAAAAAAAAAATCTTATGTGACTTAGAGTATAGGAAATAAAACGGTAGCATAAACTAACCATAGTGTTGTATCAGCAGTTCACAGAGTGGGCTCATCTGAGCACCAGTTGAATTTTGCCTGCATTACAAAGATTCCATGAAATAATGTCCAGGCATGTATATTCTATTCCATCCACCCAGGCATAATTTACAGGAGCTTTCATTGATTTATAATGGGCCACAATATGCACCTCAAGTTCACATGGAATGACACTTTATTACAAACAGCCCTCAATCTCCTAGTGAGTTTATCCATGTTTTCCAAACTTCAATTATTCCATGCCTTGCATATTTTATTTATTTATGTATTTGATTGCATACACCCTTAACACAAGAGCCAGCCAATCATTCTAGGAGACCATACATCACAAGAAGGGCTAAGAAAGAGTTTATTTTATAACTAAAGTATGGTTTCAAAGTCATTTGGAATTTAGGGGTAGATGTCTAGAATTTAAACACATACCACTACTTCAGTGGTACATCTTCTCTGTTTTATTTCTGATGTAGCCAGTGGGCAGACATGCCGCACGTTTGATATGTGAGATGCTCATGTAATAGTCCACCCGAGGGGAGCTAAATCTAATGTGAGGAGATAGCAAACCCTGCATTTTCCATGAGCATGCCGAGACTGGAGTGCTAGGCTCGCATCCTTTTTTAAACTCCCTTTTGAAGAAATGGCTGAGGTCATTTCTTTTAAGCACCATATCATAATTTCTCTGTGGAAGCTCAAAGTGAAAAGCTTAAAGAAAAGAGTGCCTCTGATCCACCCACTCACCCACATGAAGAATTTAATCCAAAGGAAACAGACATTCAAATAGAAGTATTGAAAAGTCAAAATGTCAAATTATTAGTCTTTAATACTTAGGCTTACTAAACACATAATAATTTTCAAAGTTGGATTTGTCATACAACAGAATTTGTTCCAGAACACACAGTACTACTCTGAGGACTAAGAAGAAAAGAAACAGAATGACAACATTATCCTTCCATTAAAGGAAGAAACAGGAAGACTGAAGGGTCTAGTAACACACTTGGGCATCAGGAATGATGGCTGTCCATATAGCTCAGGTTTACCCCTTTTTTAAAACATAAAATTTATTTATTTGTTGTTGTTGTTGAGAATATACATAGCAGAACATATACCAATTCAAATTTCTATATGTGCAACTGATTGACATCGATTACATTCTCTGAGTTGTGCAACCAATCTCGCCCTCCCTCCTTTTCTGAGTTGTTCCCTCCTCATTAACATAAACTCACTGTCCCTTAAGTTTCCTAGCTAATCTTTTGGGCTGCTATTGTCAGTTTGATCTCAAATAGATAGATCTTAAATGAGCACAATGCCCAAGGCAGGCATTCTTTACTAGTTGTCTGGTTTTAAGATTTCAGTGGATATTTCTACTTTAAGGTTTCAAGAGTATGTCAGGGCAATAGTTTCAGAGGTTCATCCAGCCTCCGTGGCTCCAGCAAGTCTGGATTCCATGAGAATTTGAAATTCTGTGCTGCATTTTCCCCCTTTGGATCAGGATTCTTCTAGAAAAACTTTTATCAAAATATTCAATAAGGGTAGCCAGGCACCATCCAGTTCTTCTGGTCTCGTGGCAAAAGGGCAGGTGTTCATGGAGGCAATTAGCCACACATTCCATATACTCCTCCTATCCCTGACTTTTCTTCTCCCTCTGGTTTTTCTCTATTGATAGCACACACACACACACACACACACAAAAGTTTCTAAAGTTGATGAATTTTGATGGCAATTTTTAAATAATAATGTGCTTCCCTGCTTCTTTAAACAATATGGTGGATATAATTTATAGAAATTCACTATAATATCATGGTGCCTTCAGGTCCTACTGAGGTATATAGGACCACTGCCCTTTCACTATATGATCTCCTAGATGCTGCTTTTGTAAATTGAATTCCCAGCTCTGAGAATTCAAGGCTAAATTAATACTGCTTAGAAAACACATAACAAGCTAGTTAAGATAGTAAACTTAGTATTATATATAATATTAAATCAGTACACTCTTCTCTAAGTACAATTTCACAATTGATCTATATATTATCCAGCAGGTGTTTGTGTAAATGCATGTATATATGTATGTATTCTCTTCATTTCCAGAAGCTTTTTCCTATGTTCTATATTTTCTACATTTTTACATCCTAAATATTCTTTGCCCTTACTCTATTCTAAATGGTCAGTGTTGCTAGAATTCTAACAACTTACTAATGAAATAATTCCCTATCTTATAAATAGAAGCAAATACATTAGTCAATGGCAATGGCACAAGTTTTTTAATTCACCTCTCCACTTTTATTTCAGTTTACCTATTTATTCTTTAGGAGCTCTGGTAGCATAGTGGCTAAAGCACTTGACTGCTAACCAGAAGGCTGGCGGTTCAA
>NW_006921653.1:4167518-4172913 GCF_000298275.1 Orycteropus afer afer
CTTCTTGTTCACTCTTTTCATTCAATTTTTTTCTCTAATTGGTATTTGATCTACTTTTTTTATCCTTTCCTTTGAAGCTCTGGGTTCCAGGTTTGCCATCCATATCCATTTCACTTGATGTAGAAGATCTGTGGGTGAACGGGGCAAGAACAACATAATCAGCTCTACTCACCCAGGACTGCACCAGCACCCACATCAGTGATCAGAGACTAAAGAAGTATGATGTCTCCCTTTACCCCACACAACCCCCTGCTGACCAAAGGCACCCCTGCACACACACACAACTCATTCACCTGCTGACTGGTCAAAGTCCCCACAGCCAGTACTCACCCGCTTTTCTTCTTCTTATTATTGTTAGTTGCCATTGACTTGGTTCTGAGTCATAGTGATCCCATGTGCAACAGAACAAAATGTCGCCTGGTCCTGGGCCATCCTCATAAGTACTGCTGTGCTTGTGCCCATTGTTGCAGACACTGTGTCAATCCATCTCATTGAGGATCTTCCCATTTTTCACCTTTTTTCCTTTCTTCTTAGTTCTTTCTTATTTTCCCCCTTTTTCTTTTCTTTTTTTTTTTTTCTTCTGCTTCCTTTTGATGCAGGGGACTGTACATTTCACCCTCCCATCACCTCCTCCATCTTGCAGCACATGCTCCCACCCCTCCCTGTTCAGCCATGCATACTCCTGTGGAGTGAGTGCCACATTCTGGCTACAGCCTTGTATGGTGGCTGGTGTTTGTGCAAATAATGTGCCATTTTCTTCTTTTCCCTCTTTTCTCTTAATCTTTCTTCTTAATTCTTCCCTCTTCTTTTTACTTTTTAATTCCTCTTTCCCCTGCTTTTTTTTTTTTTTTTTTTTTCCTTTTGATCCCAGAATGTAGATGCTTCTGCAGGCAGAGACTCATGATCCTGCAGAGCAGTTGGCACATTTCTGCTGCACCCATGTTTGGCAGCTACCACTTACATTATTACTGTGCCACCTTTTTCTCTCTTTTTTCTTTTACTTATTTTCTTTCTTCATATTTCCTCCCTCTTCTCTCTGTTGTATTTCTTTTCTGTTCTCTTTTTTCTTCCTCTGCTCCAGTTTTTCTCACTTTATTTAATTTTTTAATGCCACAGAATAGGCACCTGTCACTGCCACCTTTACAGTTGCCAGCAGCCACCCCTATCTACGCACTGTCAGAACTGCACACTCCTGCAGATTGAGTTCCATATTCCCACTGCAGCCATGTTTGGCCACTAACACTAGCACCAGTACAGTGCGACATTTTACATTTTTACCTTTTTTTCCTTCTCAGTTCTTCCATCTTACCCCTTTTTCTTTTCCATTTTCCTTCCTCTTCCCCCTTTTTTTTTTTTTTTTCCTCTTCCCCCTCTTTTTTCCCCATCAATCAAGAAGCAGTGACCTCACCCAACCATACGCACCACACCTGCTGCCCTGCCCACCAGACAAGTACCATCACCCACTCACCACCACTACATGAAAGAAAGACAGCAGCCAACACTGCCCAGGCTGCCCTCAGTTGTTCTTTCATGATCAGTGATTAGAGACTCACACCCACACTCCCACGTACTACATATTCACCCACAGAAAGGTGGTAAGTGCCATAGTACTGCCAAACTACCAACCAGAATAGAACACATGCTCCATTTCCAAGCTATATTAAAACAAAACAAAAAAAAGCAGGGGAATCAAAACAACACATAATCAACAAATTAATACAATAACACCACAATGTTTCAGAGACAACTTGAAATAACACACACATACACACACAAAGAACAACAGGAAAAGATAGCCCAAGCAAGTGACAAAAATACAGGCCCAGAAATCTTTTGGAGGAAGAAATACTACTGGAACTACCTGATGTTGTTGTTGTTGTTATGTGCCATCAAGTCAGACCCAACTCATAACGACCCCTCCTTGGGTTTCCAAGGCATTATCACTATGGAAGTAGATTGCCCCATCTTCCTTCCGGAACTACCTGACAAGAAATTTAAAAGAATTATATTTAGTACTCTTCAACATATTAAGAAAGTGATCAAAGAAAACAAAGACAACACCAATAAATCATAGACAAAATCAAGGAAAACACAGACAAAACTCTGCAATAATTAAAGAAAAAAAGGATAGAAGAACAAAGTGACAAAAAAAGAGAAAATTACAGAAATCCAGAAGATTATTACTAAAATTTTTACTAAATTAGTACTAAACTTACAGAAATAAACAATGCATTGGAAAGAGAAAGACATAGAATTGAAGCAACGGAATACAGATTTGTGAAATTGAAGGTAAATCTCTCAATATTGTTAAAGGAGCAATCAGAAAAAAAGAACAAAAAAAATGAAGAAAGTCTAAGGATTATGTAGGCCATGATCGAAAGGAATAATTAATTTGTAGTCAGAATTCCAGAACAGGAAGATAAAAAAAAAAATTATTGAGAAAATAATTGAAGATTTTTTGGCAAAAAGTCATGAAAGTTGGGAACATATGCATTTAAGAAGCTCAAAGAACCACAAATAGAATAGACCACAAAAGAACACCACCAACATGAAACATAATCAGACTTCCCAAAATCAAAGACAAAGAAATAATCCTGAAAGCACCACCAAAAAACCAAACCAAACTTACTGCCATTGAGTTGATTCAACTCATAGTGACACCTCCTTGAGTTTCTGAGGTGGTATCTCTACAGAAGTAGATTGCCCAATCTTCCTTCTGAGGAGTGGCTAGTGGGTTTGAACCACAAGCCTTCTGGTTTCCAGTCAAATGAAACAAAAAGTTACCTACAAAGGAGAAACAGTAGGACTAAGCTCTGATTTCTTGGCAGAAACTAGTTAGGCAAGAGGGCAATGATATGACATATATAAAATCCTAAAAGAAAAAAATTACCAACCACAAATTATACATCCAGCAAAACTGTCCCTCAAATAAAATGGTGAAGTAAGGATATTCCCAGATAAACAGAAATTACAGGAATATGCAAAAACCAGACTTAAAAGAAATGCTAAAGGGAGTCCTACTGATGAAGAGCCAACAATGGCAGGCAAAAAAAAAAAAAAAAACAGAGAGTAAGATACACAACAACATCACCTAGAAATCATCCCAGATATCATTAAAAACAAAATAAACTTATAAGACTGAGAAGCTATACTATATGAAGAAGAACTTGGCATCAGGATCGGAGGAAAACTCATTAACAATCTGTGATGCACTGATGATACAACTTTGCTTGGTGAAAGTGAGGATGACTTGAAGCACCTACTGATGAAGATTAAAGACTACAGCCCAGTATGGATTACACCTCAATGTAAAGAAAACAAAAATCCTCACAACTGGACCAATAAGCAGCATCATGATAAATGGAGAAACAATTGAAGTTGTCAAAGAGTTCATATTACTTGATTCTATAATCAACACCAATGGAAGCAGCAGTCAAGATACCAGATGGAGTATAACATTGGGCAAATCTGTTGCAAAAGACCTCTTTCAAGTGCTGAAGAGCAAAGATATCTCCTTGAAGACTAAGGTGCACCTGATACAAGCCATGGTATTTTCAATCACTTCATATGTATGTGAGAGCTGGACAATGAATAAGGAAGACGGCAGAAAAGTTGATGCTTTTGAGTTGTGGTGTTGGCAAAGAATGCTGAAATTGCCATGGACTGCTGAAACACCTAACAAATCTTTCCTGGAAGGAGTGCAGCCAGAATACTCCTTGAAAGCAAGAATGGCCAGACTTGTTTCACCTACTTTGGTCATGTTGTCAGAAGGAACCATTTCCTGGAGAAGGATATCATGCTTGGTAAAGTTGGTCAACGAAGAGGAGAAGGTCCTCAATGAGATAGATCGATTGACACAGTGACTGCAATGATGGACTCAGGTATAGCAAAGATTGTGGAGTGGCACAGGACCAGGCAGTGTTTCATTCTATTGTACATGGGGTTGCTATAAAGGAGAGATGACTCAACAGCATCTAAAAACAACAAAAAGACTGAAAATAGGGAACCAGAAACATCAAATTGTAAATGACCATAACTACAAAGCAAAAAGAGGGAATAAATGATTTAGTTACAGAAGTTTCAAACAGAGAAGTCAAGATGATATAAAGTTAGGACAGACAGCTATAAATTCAGAAGATAATAATAAATTACAAGGTGACCTCAAAGATAATTAACAAATCTTCTTACCAGAAGAAAGTCAAAAGTCTCAGTAAACACTAAAACAATAGCAACATAGGAAATGATAAGAAAATCCATGAACAAAATGAGCTCAGCACAGAAAAGTATGTTGAACAAATAAACCATCAACACTACCAAAACAAACAAACAAACAAAAAACTCTCAGGAAAAGAACACAAGTAAAGTCATACCTAACAATAATTATACTGAATATAAATGGATTAAATGTACTAATCAAAGGGCAAAGAGTAACAGAATGGATAAGAAAACACAACCCATCAATACACTGTCTACAAAAGACACACCTTAAACACAAAGACAAAAATAATCTAAAAATCAAAGGTTGGAAAAATGTATTTCAAGCAGATGGCAACCAAAAGAGAACAGAAGTGAAAATAATGAATTCTGATAAAATAGACTTTAAAGAAAAAAAAAAATGGAATTAGTCACCAAGAAGTACATTACATAATGACTAAAGGGTCAATTGAACAAGTGGACATGTTCATAATAAATATATGCACATTCGATGAAAGAGACCTAAAATACATAAATCAAACTTTAACAGAATTGTAAAGAGAAATAGACAACTCCAAAATAATAGTATGAAACTTTAATACACCATTTTTGATGAAGGAGAGAACTAGCAAGAAACTTTTCCAGAAGATACAGAAGATCTAAACAACAAAATCAACCGACTTGACCTTACAAAGACATCTACAAAGCACTTCACCCAACAACTGCACAAAATACATTCTTTCCCAGTGCACATGGAGCATTCTCCAGAATAGACCATATGTTAGACCACAAAATAAACATCAATAAATTTTAAAATATCAAAATACTGTGAAGGTTCTTCTCTGATCACAATGCTATAAAATAAGAAATCAACAATAGAAAGATCGAGGAAAATAAATCAAATACATGGAAATGGAATAACATTGCTTCAAAACTACTGAGTAATAGAAGAAATTTTAAAAAAGGAATAAAAAAGTCCTTGAATCAAACAAAAATGAAAACACAACATACTAAAATTTTGTGGATACACCAAAAGCACTGCTCAGAGGAAAAATAAATACCAATAAAAACACACTTAGAAAAACAAGAACCAAAATCAATACCTGAACCAAATCTCTCCAACAATTAGAAAAAGAACAGTGTGTTAGATTGGGTTCTCTAGAGAAACACAAAAAACCAGCAAAGTATATATATATATATA
>NW_006921653.1:4175153-4179324 GCF_000298275.1 Orycteropus afer afer
AAACAGTAAAAAAGCCTATAGTCCCAAGAAGAAAAGCAATAATAAAGATTCCAGCAGAAATAAATGAAACAGAAAAACAATAGAAAGAATTAGCAAGACTAGAAGTTAGTTCTTTTAAAGGATTAATAAAATTAACAAATCACTGGCAAATTTAACAAAAGAAAAGAAATTGCAAATAACACAAATAAGAAATGAAATAGGCAATTTCACAACAGAACCTACTAAAATAAAAAAGATAGTAGAATACTAGGAAGAACTGTTCTCCAATAAATTTGAAAACCTAGAAGAAATGGACAAATTTATGAAAACACACTATCTACCTGAACTAATACAATCTGAGGTAGAAAATTTGAAGAGACTTGTCCCAAAAGAAGAAATTGAACAGGTCATTAAAAAAAAAAAAAAAAAAAATCCCAACAGCAAAGGTCCTTGCCCAGACAGCTTCACTGGTAAATTCTACCAAACATTCAGAGAAGATTTGAAACCAACCCTACTCAAACTATTCCAGAACATAGAAAATGATGGAATACTTCCAAACTCATTCTATAAAGCAAGCATAACTCTCATAGCAAAACCAAGCAAAGACACTACTTAAAAAATAAAATGACAACTAATAGCCCTAATGAATGGTGATGCAAACATTCTCAACTAAACCCTATCCGGCAGTCAAGAAATCATAAAATGTATTGCACTAGGCAAATCTGTTGTAAAAGATCTCTTTAAAGTATTATAGAAGCAAGGACGTCACTTTGAAAACTAATTTGCAACTGACCTAAGCTATAGAATTTTCACATGTGGGAAGCCGCACACATGTGAAAACTGGACAATGATCAAGGAAAATCAAAGAAGAATTGATGTACTTGAATTGTGGTGTTGGTGAAGAATACTGAAAACACCATGGACTGCCATAAGAATGAATGACTCTGTCTCAGAAGTACAGTCAGAATGCATCTTAGAAGTGAGAATGGCCAGACTTTGTCTCACATACTTTGGTCATGTTGTCAGAGGGACAAGTCCCTGGAGAAGGACATCAAGCTTGGTAGAGGGTCAATGAAAAAGGGGAAGACACTCAATGAGATAGATTGACACAGTGGCTGCAAGAATGGGTTCAAGCATAGCAATATTATGAGCATGGTGTAGGACTGGGTAGTGGTTCATTCTGTTGTACATAGAGTCGTTATGAGTCAGAACTGACTCAACAGCACCTAACAACAACAACATAATAAAACATATTAAAAATAAATAATTGTAACCTTGTGGAGTTCATACCAGACATGCAAGAATGGTTCTACTTTAGAAAGACAATCAACAAAGTCCACCACATAAATAAAAGGAAAAAAAAACCACAAAATCATGTCAATCAATGCAGAAAAGGCATCTGACAAAATCCAACACCCATTCATGGTAAAAAAAAATGCTCAGCAAAATGGGAACAAAATGGAAATTTCTCAAAATACACACAAAACCAATGGTCAATATTATATTAAATGGAGAGAGACTGGAAGCATTCCCCTTGTGAACAGAAACTAAATAAAGATGTCCTTTATCAACAAACCAAACTGCAGTGAATTGCCTGATGTGGTCCTTCCAGCCATTGTCCTCCATTCTGTGATGTGTTGTAAATCCTGTTATCCATGCCTGTTTGGGGTGGTGTGGTAGTTAAGGTTGGGTGTCACCTTGGCTGGGCAGCTGGTAGTAGTCGTTCCCTACAATGACTGGCAATCGGCTCTGGTGGGATTTGCCTTGAGCTGCTGATTGTTGCTGATTGTTGGAGCAACACAGGTGGAATGTATCTTGAGTCCTGCCTTGCTGGAGGGTATAATTCAAATCACCACCCTTAGCTTCCTTGAGGGTATACCTACGAATCTCCTGAGAAGGTTCACCCTCCTCTTGCTCCAGTTCTGTGTTATGGCCATCCTCATCTCACCCCTGGCTTTGGGACAGCAGGCTTCATCTGATCTGCTGATCGAGGTTCATCAAACCCTGAGAACTGGGAGGATCCTCCACAACCACTCACGGACCTGGGACTCACCAGCCTGCCAGCCTCCACCACTACTACGTGAGACAATCCCTTGGGTGTCTGTGAATTCTGTGAGGTGTTACAGCAAAATACAGAACCCTAATATGGGGAAGATTACTGGGAGGAGGAGGAGGAGTTAATGTCTGAAATGATGGAGTGGCACAGTAGTTTGGACATTTGGGACATCTTTAACCTCTGCCTCATGGGGACCGGCCTTGTGCTGATCTTTCTGAGAGAAATTGTTCAAGCACAAACCAAAACCAAACTCACTGCCGCTGAGTTGGATCTGACTCATAGCGACCCCTCCTTGGGTTTCCAAGGCAGTATCACTAAAGAAGTAGATTGCCCAACCTTCCTTCCAAGGAGTGGCTGGTGGGTTTGAACCGCCAGCCTTCTGGATAGCAGTCAAATGCCTTAGGCACTATGTCACCAGAGGTCCCATTCAATATTGTATTGGAAGTCCTTGCCAGAGCAATAATGCAAGAAAGGGAAATAAAAGGCATCCAAATTGGCAAAGAAGAAGTAAAACTATCTCTATTTGCAGATAATGTGATCCTATACATAGAAAATCCTAAAAAGTCATCAAGAAAACTATTGGAACTAACAGAAGGATTCAGCAAAATATCAGGATAGAAGATTGACATACAAAAATGACTTGAATCCCTCTACGTTAACAAAGAGAACTCTGAAAAGGAAATCAAGACATTTACAATAGCCACCCAAAAGATGACGTGCTTAGGAACAAATCTAACCAGAAATAGAAAAGATACATACAAAGAAAGCTGCAAAACACTACTACAAGATAACAGAAGAGACCTACATAAATGGAAGAATATACAATGCCCATGAATAGGAAAACTTAATATTGTGAAAATGTCAATACTACCCAAAGTGATCTACAGATATAATGCAATCTTGATCCAGATTCCATCACCGTTCTTTAAAGAGATAGAAAAACTAATCATTAACTTTATATGGAAAGGAAAGGAACCCCATATAAGCAAACCACTACTAAAGAAGAAGAACAAAGTAGGAAACCTGACACTTCCCAATCTCAAAATCTACACTCCAACCACAGTAGTCAAAACAGCCTGGCATTTGTATGATAGACACATAGACCAACTGATGCAACAGAATTCAGAACCCATAAGTAAATCCGTCCACCTTTGGAAAGTTGGTCTTTGAACAAGGACTAAATGGGGAAAGAGATAGTCTCTTTAACAAATGATGCTGGGAAAACTGTATACGCATTTGCAGAAAAATAAAACAGGATCTATGTCTCTCACCATATACAAAAACTAACTCAAGGTGGATCAAAGTTCTAAGTGTAAAACCTATAACCATAAAGATCATCAAAGGAAAAATAAGGGCAAATTTAGGGGCCCTGGTACAAGGCATAAACACACTGGGAAACATAACTAAAGACAAATAAATAGCAGAAGACAAACTAGTTAATTGAGACCTCCCAAAAAGTAAACATTCATTCATATGAAAAAACTTCACCAGAAGAGTAAAAAAAAAAAAGAACCTGCAGACTGGGGAAAAGTTTCTGGCAACTAATCTCTGAAATGTATAGAAAATTTCAGCACCCCAACAACAAAAGACAAGCAATCCAATTAAAAATAGGCAGAGGACATGGATAGACACTTCGCCAAAGAAAACATGAAGGGGACCAACAACCACATAAAGAAATGCTCATGATTATTAACCATTAGAGAGATGCCAATCAAAGTAATGAGCTATCATCTCATCCCAACATTCATAAAAACTAAACTCACTGCCTTCAAGTTGATTCTGACTCATAGCAACCTCCATTGGGTTTCCAAGGTGGCAAATCTTTTCAAAAGTAGATTGTCTTCCATGGAGTAGCTAGTGGTTTGAATCACCAACCTTCTGGTTAGCAGTCAAATGCCTTAGGCACCACGTCACCAAAGCTCCTTCCAACATTAATAGTGTAGTTTAAAGTAAGAGAAAACAACTAATGCTGGTGTGGATGTGGAGCGACTGGAACTCTTCTACACTGTTGTTGAGATTGTAAAATGGTGCAACCAGAGTGAAAAATGGTATGGTGCTTCCTTAAAGAATTGGAAATAGAAGTGCCATATGATCCAGCAATCCCACTACTAGGAGCTCTGGTAGCATAGTGGCTAA
>NW_006921653.1:4179424-4187216 GCF_000298275.1 Orycteropus afer afer
TCTAGTCAGTAATCCTCGGAAGGAAGGTTGGGCAATCCTACTTCCATAGTGATACTGCCTCGGAAACCCAAGGAGGGGTCGCTATGAGTCGGGGCCTACTCGACAGCACATAACAACAACAACAGGTATATATCCTAGAGAAATAGAAGCCGTGACACAAATAGATATGGGCACACCCATGTTCACAGCAGCATTAGTCACAAGGCAAAATGATGGAAACAACCTAAGTGCCCATCAGTGGATAAATGAATAAACAAATTAGGATACATACACACCAAGGAATACCATGCCGTGTTAAAGAATAACAATGAATCAGCAAAACATCTCATAACATAGATGAATGGAAGAAGTGCAGCCAGAATGCTCCTTGGAGGAGAGAATGGGCAGACTCCATCTCACCCACTTCGGTCCTGTTGTCAGAAGGGACCATGGAGAAGGATATCATGCTTGGTAAAGTGGAGGGTCAGTGAACAAGGAAAGGCCCTCAATGAATGGATTGACACAGTAGCTGCAACGGTGGGCTCAGGTATAGCAAGGATTGTGAGGATGACACAGAACTGGGCAGTGTTTCGTTCTGTTGTACACAGGGTCGCTAGGAGTTGGAGCTGACTTGATGGCATCTAACAACAACACATAAGGTGAACAATAACCCCAGGAAGATATGCACTCCTTAGAAAAACCAGCCATATGAGATCAAAAGGGCAGTGTTTGCCCTTTTGATAAAACACAGCAGGCGGGAAGGAAAACAGTAAACACGGGGAAGGAGTGGGAAGACTTCTGTTACATTGTGGTGATTACAATCAATGTCACAAGACAAAATGTGTGTGAATTGTTGAATGGAAAACCAATTTGCTCTCTGGACTTTCATCCAAATCATATCACCACCACACTACACCATTCATAAATGTAAATTCATTCATGAAAAAGCCTTACTTTCAAATCTGACTCCACATACAGGGCCCTGCACAACTACAAATGCAATGAGAAGCCTCTAAGCTGCTTTTGCTCATGATATATCAGCATCTGTCACAATGTATTTATATATTTGTCTGTGTTCTCCTCTCCAATTCCAGGTGGGCAGCATGCTGAAGACCCCCAAATTACCTATTTGGCTGTGCAACATTAATGGAAATTACAGCATTCTTTTTAGCACAAATAGGCAGCTCTTATCAGACTGGAAAATGGAACAGCTCTTTGATCTGTACTTTTACAGCGGCCAGCCTTCACAGAAAAAGCCTGTGCATCTGACAATAGGTGAGCATTTCAGATTCCGAGTGCTGTGTGCTTTAATGTGCTCAAAGAGACAAGGCTGTGGCTGCTGATGTCTAACAGCTGTGTGTATATTCATGCTAGCTCTGCAAGAAAATGCTTAGGCTTAGTTTCTGAAATGAAGTCCATGAATGTATCCCATGAGCCTAAATGCAAGTGCTATGATGTGGGAATTCTAAATCTACTTTAAATTGAAACAGGATTCATAAGTACCACAGAGGAACAAACAACTTTTAGGTAAAAGAAAAAACAAAAGGTGAAAAACTCTTTTCAAAAAGCCTTTTCCAAGATCTTTCATCTTTTAGCTCTAGAAAAGTATTAGAAAAATGAAATGGAGTATCCAATTTCCAGTTCTACCCCGCAACCCAACATGAAATAATCATCCTGTGATGTAATTAACCAAACTGATGGTGCATTTCTGTTCAAATCAGTTCAGAAAGTATTTTTGAGGGCCTACTATGTGCCAGACACTAGGACAACAGCAATGGAGAAGGAGCCAAACACAAACACAAACCTACAGCTGTCCAGTTGATCTAATTCATAACACTATAGGACAAAGTAGAACGGCCTCATAGGGTTTCCAAGGCCGTAAATCTTTATGGAAGCAAACTGTCTCATCTTTCTCCTGTGGAGCAGCTAGGGGTCTAAATTGCAGACCTTTATGGGTAGCAGCTGAGTGCTTTAACCACTAAGCCAGCAGGGCTCACTGGAGAAGGCACAATCCCAGCAAAACTTTAGGCAGTTCTGTCTAGTCCAACAGGGAAACAGACAACCAAACAAGTCATTTCCTTTCAATTACAGCCAGTTTTTAAACTCATGAGGGAAAAAAGATTAATCTTAAAATGACTTTGAGCATGGACTCTTTGGACAAGGGAGGAAAAGTGATGAAACTAGGAGCTTGTATTTGGTATCCTTGGGTCAGTTTGTGGATTCTCTTTTATGTCTGATGATTTGCATTTAGTATCACAGGCTGGTTGTAAGTAACTTTCACTATTATGTCTAAATTTAGAACTGTATCTTAGTGACTATTTTATCTGTGAATCTCTTAGTTCTTTTACTTTAATTATGAGAAATATAAATGAGTCCATTTACTTTAGTGTGACATTAGCAATATGATCTGTAAAACATCGTTTCTACCTCAACCTTCTTCTTTAGGAAAGCACCATTTTTAAAATTATTATTAGCTCGTGTGCATCAGACACATTATGTCCTGGGAAGTATGCAGAAATCTTTACATACGTTTTCCCAACGGTCAAATGGATAGGTACTACAATATATATTTTTACAGATAAGATACCTGAAGGGTCCAATTAACTGAATGAATGAGGCTTACAGACATAAAGTACCTTCTCAAATGTCACACAACTTGTTTGAGACAAACCTAGACCTTGAATCCAGATCTTGACTACCTCACTAGAATGCCTTGCTCTCCACTAAAAACTACAAAATGTACTCTTAGCAAATGATAAGAAGTGGTGGGATTTTCCGTTTTCTGTTTTTCATGACAACATTCCATGAGCTACACCTGGCTCTATAAGTCACATCATGATGCCCATAAGTGCATTACATGACTTATCAACATTCACATCCCAACACACAGGCTTATTTTGCAAGGGGTATTTCAATATACCATCTACTAGAATTCTTTTCTGTTTAACTGTTTCTAGGAACACAGCTTGCTGAATCACCTCCTGCCCCCATTTTCTCCTTCCTTATTGGCCTGACTTCTTTCTGGAATGGTGTACATAGACTTGGGTCTAAATGCCAGGTGTTTCTCCCTCAGATACTCACTCCCATCACTGGGAAAAGAACCAACATGAAGATAAACAAGGACCAAAACGACGGTTTTATCCAGTGGAGATGACCATCAGAACCAAGTGGAGAGAGGCCACCATCAAGTGGAATGGGATGGGCCCCTTTTTCTAAAGAGACCAGGACGGGCAATGAGTCTGAAGGATCAGAATTTTATGTTGCAAAAGCCTAATTTGGAAGGCGATCATTTAATGTCTACATTCCCCATTCATGAACCCAACCAAAAAACACCAATAGCAGTGTTTTCAATTTTTTTCTCTGTTATGCCATCTGCAGTCACTCTCAATAATTATAGGAGAAATATGGACCTTTATAATATATAAAAATGCATCGGGTCTGCACAGTGATACCTCTATAGTCACATGGGCTGGTTCCTTCATTTTATTCAAAAAAGAGAATGAATCTCTCTCCTGCATGTTATTCTTTTTTCGATATCTTTGTCACCAGGGATTATGGAAGCAGGCAGTTAGATTTCATTTGAGGCTGAAGTCATCAGTAATGCATCATCAGATTTTTAGTTATGGCAAGAACTCAAGCTTTCTCAAAGACTTCCTGGTACAGAGCACATTCCTTTCCAATTATGCATTTCACATGTCCACGTTAACAAGTTCTTGTCATTAAAATAGTAAGTGGGCTTCTTTGGGGTTGAACCTGGGCTATTTATGGTAAGCAGACCTCTAGGGCAGTTGACATGTGGGTTAAAGTAATCAAGATGAGGCAGAAGGAGATTTTCTTTTTATCAGTACCATGTTTCTGCTCCTCATAAACCTGATATAAATACACACATAGATAGGCTGAGAAAGAAGTGTGATTCCTAGATAAAATAAAATTATATAAAAATAAAATTTTTTGTTATGTTCAATGAGGAAACAATTCTCTTCAGAATGTAATCTTTCCCTGTCCTGTTAAATGCCTACTTTTTTTTTTCTGAAGAAACACACAGAGTAGACACATATTCTTTGTAAAAGCAGAACATGGCAACCATCTAGACATTTTTCCTACCTGCGTCACTGGTCTGCCAACTCATAGACTTTGGACTTTGTATCTCAAGCCAAAGGTTAGTTTCCAAAGAATGACTTTTCTGCACTCATTGTCCAAATAAATCTGTTAAATGCATTTTCATTTGGCTCAAAGAATAAAGGATGTTTTAATTTAAGGAGGATGTAGAAAATGAAACTTCAAGGTGAATAATAAATTATGTCAAAAGAGAAAGCCAATTTGGCTTGAATTACTGATTATAGTATCTTTATCATTGGTATTTTTTAATTTGGGATTTGAATACATTGGATGAATGAGTGGGTACCTATAGTCCCTGATCTTATTTGGTCTTTGTCTTAGCAATAGTTGTACTTTTCCTGAGGTGCTGGTCTCTTTTTATTTTACAGACACTGAATTGTATTTCTAACTAAATGTTAATTTCTGAGTTGACTGATGACAAGCTTAGAACCAAATTAGAAACCATAGCAAGTATAGGGAAGCAACTGCAAGTAAGAGAAGGTCTCTCCACAAATGTCTTAAAGAATGAATAATTCATTTCTAACAAGAAATGCCTAGCCAGGGGATCCATGACCCTAATAAGTCAATAAAGGTTCATCTTCTAGAATTGAGCACAGGACACTTGATACTGGAACAAAATAAGGGTTCTATACAAGAAATGGGAGCTCTGGTAACATAGTGCCTAAGGCACTTGACTGCTAACCAGAAGGCTGGCAGTTCAAACCACCAGCCACTCCTCGGAAGGAAGGTTGGGCAATCCTACTTCCGTAGTGATACTGCCACGGAAACCCAAGGAGGGGTCGCTATGAGTCGGGGCCGACTCGACGGCAAATAACAACAAACAACAACATACAAGAAATAGCAGGATGACTGTTGGATGAACTACCAGCAGTGTTTGCTTAGCAGTGTGTTGGTCCTATACAAAAGGCATGTTTTAATTGGTCTTATTTCTGTACTCATTTTCTGTCTCTATCCTAATTTTGGGAGCTCTGGTGGTGTGTAGTCCCTAAGGCATTTGACTGCTGACCAAAAGGCTGGCAGCTCAAACCCACTAGCCACTGCTCAGAAGGAAGATTGAGCAATCTACTTCCATAGATATGTCGCCTCAGAAACCCAAAGAGGGGTTGCTATGAGTCGGAGTCAACTCGATGGCAGTGAGTTTGGTTTTAGGTCTATCCTAATTTTGTCTTTGAACTTTTAAATTTATTTATAATTTATGTTACCTTGCCATATTTTATATGTTTTTTTGTAATCTGTCTTAAATTATTATCTTGGGGAACTTAGGCTCTTCTGAGGAGATAGCATTGACCAAATAACCACTCCAATGAATGCAAAATTGAAAACTGAGGCAAATGTTCAGAGGGAAGGGATTCCTATGTGTAAAATTTTATAATAATGGATCAGAGAGTCAGGAAGAGGCTCCTCTGAAGAAGAGACAGTTAAACTGAGGTAGGAATGCTGAGCAAGAAATAAATAGGAGAGAGGAAGAGGGAATCTCTGTGGTGAATGTGCCTGAGGAACAGAGGGGACAGCAGGGCTGGAGTGCAGAAAGCAAGGTGGAGCAAGGTCTGAGAAGCAGCTAGAGAGTCAGGAAAGGCTATTACAAAACCTTGTCAATTGTGGGGCCTGGGAAGCTTAGGTAAGATTTTAAGTGGCCTAGTAAGATTTTCATTTTGAGAAAAAGACCTCTGTCTGCTATGTGGAGAATGGATTGGAGAGCCTAAAGCAAATTCAGAGACAAGTTAGAAGCCTGCAGCAGTTTTCCAGGCTACAGCTGGTTAGAACAGAGTGGAGGCAATAAAGGTGAAGTGGAACTCTCAGGAGACACCACTCTGTGGTTAAACTAGAGAAAGCTAAGAGACTGCATGTGTTGAGGCAGGGAGGGGCATGGAGAAGGTGGAAATAAGGGTGATCTCCAGATTTCTAGTTGGACAACTTAATGGGTGGTTGTGCCTTCACTGAATTTGAAATTCAATGAAGAACTAAAAGAATACCACATTTGGAGGAGAGGAAACCATGTGTTAGGTCTTAGACATGGTGAGCTAAAAAGTCCTTTTGAAGCATACAAGTGCAGGAGTAAAATAAAACCCACTGCTGTCAAGTAGGACCCGACTCATAGCAACCCCTCCTTGGGTTTCCCAGACAGTATCACTACGCAAGCAGATTGCCCAATCTTCCTTCCAAAGAGTGGCTGGTGAGTTTGAAGCACCAGCCTTCCGGTTAGCAATTAAATGCCTTAGGCACTATGCCACCAGAGCTCCTAGGAGTAAAACAGTGAATCTGAAATAAGGATCAGTTGCTCAAAGGAGAGATTTAGACTAGAGATATACATTCAGGAGTGACTTATGGTAAGTCATATGAGAGCCTTGGATAAAATTGCCTAAGAAGAATATGAAGAAAAAAGAGAGCTGGTCCTCAAGGCAAGCTTTGAAGAATTCCCCTATTAGGAGTCCAGTAGGGAATGATGAGCCTGAAAAGGAGGCAGAGAGATGAGAGGAAAACCAGAGTCATGTCTAAGAATATATCCTGTGAGTAGACATTTCCCCTGTGAAAAACGAGGAAAAGCTTTGGGTGAGAGAAAAAATCTCTCTCTACCCTAACCTCACCTGCTTGAGTTGGTAGCCTTGTGAAGGGCCTGGACCAACAGCTGAGAAATATAGTCAAGTGGTCAATAATTGTAAGTTATCAGAAGTCCAGGGGGCTTTCATAGGAGAGAGATAGCTAAAAGAATAAAAATTTAGATTTTCTCAACATTGTAATTCCATTGTTAAAGATTTGTTCATTGTTCTAGCCTGATATTCACTGTGCTTGGTGAATTAAGAGAGGAGCCTGTTTCTCACAAGGAGAAACTATCTGGCACCTGAAAAAGCCAGTCTTCAGATGGGAAGAGTTTTTCTGAGAAACCCAGAGCAATGGAATGACTAGCTAAAGGAACGTAGTGTGCAGGAAACAATATGACATCTGCAGAATAGCAAGAGCAACAGGAAAAAAAAAAGTCAGATCCAAGATAAGAGTTGTTGTTGTTATGTGCCATCCAGTCATCTCCGACTCATAGTGACCTTATGTACAACAGAACGAAACACTGTCTGGTCCTGTGCCAAAGATAAGAGCAGAAAAGGTCAAATCTCAGAGGATGCAGTTCTAGGAGAATCTGGAACTTGCATTAGGAGTTAAGCCCATTTCCATCAAGCTTGGCATTTATACAAAAATGTTTCCCTTGATTTCATGAAAATATACCGTAAATGTATTACAGAAACAAATTTTGACATAAAACCAAAAAGTACCATTAGTGGCAATCAGGCAATATATTAAATAAAAAGTACTTCTAGTCAATAACTCTTGGTATTATAATCTACCTGGGAGGATCAAGTGTGAATGAATTCAATCAGTTATTTTCAGAATCCAAAAAACCAAACCACTGCCAATGAGTCACCTCTGACTCATAGTGACCCCAGAGGACAGAGTAGAACTGCTATATTGGTTACTGAGGCTGTAAATCTTTAGAGGAGTAGACTGCCTTATCTTTCTCCTGCAGAACCGCTGGTAGATTCGAACCGCCAACCTTGTGGTTAGCCACCAAACACTTTAACCACTGCACCACCAGAGCTCCTTATTTTCAGGATTGTTGTTGTTGTTATGTGCCATCGAGTCGGACCTGACTCATAGCGACCCCTCTTTGGGTTTCTGAGGCAGTAACACTACGGAAGTAGATTGC
>NW_006921653.1:4187791-4191383 GCF_000298275.1 Orycteropus afer afer
TCTCTCTCTCTCTCTCTCTCTCTCTCTCTCTTTCTCTCTCTATAAATACATATATACACTTTGCTGGTTTTTGTGTTTCTCTAGAGAACCCAATCCAACACAATATTCATATCCCACGTCCTTCCAAAAAGGACTCATGTGACTGGTAACTAGTAAACCTTTTGAAGAATGTTGTGCGTCTTATTTTTTTCAATGATTGGATCCAATTAAAACAAAGAAACAAAATAACAAAAACCTTTCTCACTGCTGCCCACAAGGTGGTGCAAAGAGAAGAAACTTTTTTCAATTTCATTACCAAATATAATTAACAAGGTGAATGTGGGCAATTTAATTATATATTCTTTAAAAATACAAACAACTATTTATGAAATTAGTAGATATTTAATCCTTGTAATATTTAGGATTAGTGTTACTTAGCATAGTGAGTACAACTGCTCTAATCAAGGAGTCACCCTTCCTCTTCCACGGCAACCAAGCAGTGTTGTTATTAGGTGCTGTCTGATTCATTTCCAACTCATAGTGACCATAAGTACAACAGAACAAAACAGTGACTGGTCCTGCACCATTCTCACAATCATTGCTATGTTTGAACCTATTGTTGCAGCCAGTGTGTCAATCCATATAATTTTGAATCTTCCTCCTTTTCTCTGGCCCTCTACTTTACCAAGCATGATGTCCTTCTCCAGGGACTGGTCCCTCCTGATAACATAGTCTAAGTACATGAGACAAATCTCACCATCCTTGCTCCTAATGACACACTTTTTCGAAGACAGATTTATTTGTTCTTCTGTCACTCCATGGTATATTCAACCTTCTTCACCAATACCAAAATTCAAAGCCATCATTTCTTCTCCAGTCTTCCTTGTTCATTGTCCAGCTTTCACATGTATATGAGGCAATTGAAAATACTATGGCTTAGGTCAGGCACACCTTAGTCCCCAAGGTGACATCTTTGCTTTTTAATACTTTAATGAGATCTTCTACAGCAGATTTACCCATTGCCATACGTTGTTTGATTTCTTGACAACTGTTTCCATGGGTATTGATTGTGGATCCAAGTGTGAAATCCTTGACAACTTCAATATTTTCTAAGTTTATCATGTTGCTTATTGGTCCAGCTGTGAAGATTTTGTTTTCTTTTTGTTGAGGGTTAATACATACTGACGGCTATAGTTTCTGATCTTCATCAGTAAGTGCTTCAGAGTCCTCTTTATAATCAGCAAGCAAACTTGTGTCATCTGCATATCGCAGGTTGTTAATGAGTCTTCCTCTAATCCTGATGAAGATCCAGGAAGTTAGAACAGTTAACATGGGTTCCATTATCACAGTAGCTGTCCAACAAGTTTCCTTATCTTCTCTCTTGTCCCTTTCCAATCCTTTTCCCACAGCAATCAAAGTATTCTTTTAAAAATTCAAGTCTGGTCATATTATAATGATTCAAATGCTCTTAATAATTTCTATGAACTTAGAAAAAAAAATGTCAAAATCTTAACATGATCAAAAAGAGCCTGCACGATTTAACCCTTAACTCATCTCATGCCATTTCTGGGTGGTGCAAACACTTAACATGCTTGTGTACTAACTGAGAGGTTGGAACTTTGAGTCCACCCAGAGGTACCTTGGAAGCAAGGACTGGCAATCTAATTCTGAACAATTAACCACTGAAAAGTTTATGGAGTATGGTTCCACTCTGACATACATGGGGTCACCATGAGTCAGGGACAACACGACACCAACCGGTAACTGGTCACTTGATGTCAGACTCCTACCTCTCTCCTTCTCACCACCTTCCCCACCAAAGCCAAGCTCTTCCCCACTTCCGAGGTATTGTACATGCTGTTCCCCCCACTTACAACTATCTTTATCTTTATCTCATTCATCAGATCTCTGCTAAGAAAACTTCTGTAGAGGGGACTTCCTTGACCCGATCTCCTACCTAAATTCGGTTTCACAGTTTGTCTTATATTTTCTTCTTTTCTTTTATGTCACTCACCATGGTTTATAATTATATCCTCATTTTTGTGCTTATTGGTTAAATACCTTACTACCCATTAGATCAAAACCAAAACTGAATCTACTGCCACTGAGTTGATTTTGACTTACAGCAACCCTACAGGACAGAGCAGAACTGCCCCATAGGGCTTCCAAGGCTGACATTAAAAATAATAATATTAATAATACATTTTATTGAAATATAATTTATGTACAATGAAATACACAAAATGAAAGTGACATGGCTCAAGGCATTTTTTTTTTCAGTGTTTTCTTCCCTCCCTTCCCAACTCTGGTAACCAACAAAGAAAGTTTTCTTCCATATATAAACATTTCCTTGACTTTTTACAATAATGAACTGATAATAGATTTGTCCTGTGATTCACTTATTTCACTTAGCATAATGTCCTCCAAGTTCATCCATGTTATGCAGTGTTTTGCAGATTCTACATTATTCTTTAGGGTTTCATAATATTCCATTCTGTGTATGTACCATAGTTTGCTTATCCATTCTTCTGTTGATCGTCACCTAGGTTGTTTCCATCTTTTGGCTATTATAAATAGTGCTGCAATGAACATGGATGTGCTTATATCTGTTCTTGTCCTGGCTCTCACTTCCGAGGTTTTGTACATGCTTTAGGAAATTAGGGTTCTGAAATTGACTGAACATGCAATCAGGATGTGTTAATTATCACTAGTGACTAGAATGCAAAAGTTGGAAACAAAGAAGAATCACTGGTAGTTGGAAAATTTGGCCTTGGTGACAGAAATAATGCTGGAACTCACATGATAGAATTTTGCAAGACCAACAACTTGTTCATTGCAAACACCTTTTCAACAACACAAATGGCAGCTATACATGTGGACTTCTCCACATGGAACACACAGGAATCAGATTGACTACATCTGTGGCAAGAGGCAGTGAAAAAGCTCAATATCTTCAGCCAAAATCAGGCCAGGAGTTGATTGTGGAACAGACCATCAACTGCTCATATGCAAGTTCAACTTCAAGTTGAAGTCAATTAAAATAAGTCCAAGAGAGCCAAAATATGATCTTGAATCTATCCCTCCTGAATTTAGAGACCATCTAAAGATTAAATATAATGCATTGAACACCAATGACCGAAAACCAGAGGAATTGTGGGAGGATATCAAGAACATTATCCATGAAGAAAGCAAGAGATCACTAAAAAGACAGGAAAGGAAGAGACCAAAATGGATGACAGAAGAGACTCTAAAACTTGCCCTTGAGCAGAAAGTAGCTAAAGTAAATGGAAGAAATGATAAGATAAAGGAGCTGAACAGAAGATTTCAAAGAGCAGCTCAAGCAGAAAAAACCAATTACTATAACGAAATGTGCAAAGACCTGGAGTCTGAAAACCAAAAGGGAAGAACACGCTCAGCATTTCTCAAGCTGAAAACATTGAAGAAAAAATTTAAGCCTCAAGTTGCAATATTGAGAGATTCTATGGGCAAAATATTGAATGATTCAGGAAACATCAAGAGAAGATAGTAGGAATACACAGAATCACTGTACCAAAAAGAATTGGTCGATCTTCATCCGTTTCAGGAAGCAGCATATGATCTGGATCCAATGGTA
>NW_006921653.1:4192563-4193692 GCF_000298275.1 Orycteropus afer afer
AGGGACCATTCCCTGGAGAAGGATGTCATGCTTGGTAGGGTGGAGGGTCGACAAAAGAAGGGGAGGCCTTCAACGAGGTGGATTGACACGGTGGCTGTGATGATGTGCTCAAGTATAGCAGGGATCGTGGAGATGGCATGGGATATGGCAGTGTTTCGTTCTGCTGTGCATGGGGTTGCTATGAGTTGGAAACGACTCAACGGCACCTAACAACAACAACATAGAAGAAATAGTAGGATGACTTTTGGATGAGCTACCAGCAGTGTTGGCTCAGCAGTGTGTTGGTCCTGTACAAAAGGCATCTTTTAAATGGGTTTATTTCTGTATTCATTTTCTGTCTCTATCCTAATTTTGGAGCTCTGGTAGCTTAGCCCATAAGGCACTTGACTGCTAACAGAAGTCTGGCAGTTCAAACCCACCAGCCACTCCTCGGAAGGAAAGTTGGAAGTTGGGCGATCTACTTCCGTAGTGATACTGCCTCAGAAACCCAAGGAGGGGTCTCTATGAGTCTGGTCCATTTGATGGCACATAGCAACAACAACAACAGTTGAATGGCTGGATCAAATGGTATTTCTAATTCCAACATTTTAAGGAATCACCATACTCCTTTCCACAGTAGTGTATCATTTTACAGTCCCACCAGCAGTATATGAGGGTCCCAAACTCTCCATATCCTCACTGACATTTGTTATTTTCTGTCCTGTTGAACTTTGCCATTAGCACTGGAGTAAGATGATATCTCATTGTTGTTTTTATTTGCATCTCTCTGATAGCTAATGATTATGAGTATTTCTTCATGTATTTGCTGGCCACATGAAATCCTCTTTGATGAAATGTCTATTCATGTCTTCTGCTCATTTAATTGGATTGTTAATCTTTTTGTTGTTGAGGTGTTGAAGTTTTCTATAAATTTTAGAGATAAGTCCCTTCTCAGATATATCGTTCATCAATATTTTTTACCAATCTGTAGGTTCTCTTTTCACTCTTTAGGAGAAGTCTTTGGAAGCACATAAAAATTTAATTTTTAGAAGGTCCCATTCATCTAGTTTCTCTTCTGTTGTTTGTGCATTTTGGGTTATGCTTGACAGCCTATTTATGCCATAAATTAAGGCCCCTAAATTTGCCCCTA
>NW_006921653.1:4194149-4196013 GCF_000298275.1 Orycteropus afer afer
TAACTGGATTGGTTTCTGGATTATGTCATCATGTGTGTTAATCATTGGTTGTTGTTTGCTGTTGTTGGTTCTCTGTTCACAGGACTCCCTTTAGCATCTCTTGTAAGATTGGTCTGGTTTTAACAAATTCCCTTAATTTCTGCTTATCTGGAAATGTCCTAATTTCACTATCATATTTGAGGGATAATTTTGCTGAGCATATAATTCTTGGTTGGAAATTCTATTCTTTTAGGGTTTTATATATATATATCATCCCATTGTCTTCTCACCCTGCACGGTTTCTGCCAAGAAATCTGAGCTTAGTCTTATTGTTTGCCTCTTCTAGGTAACTTTTCATTTTTCTCATGGTCCAAGGCTGAAATTTTTATGGAAGCAGACTGCCTCATTTTTCTCCCACAGAGTGGCTGGTAGGTTTGAGCCTCCAACTTTTTGGTTGACAACCAAATGCTTTAACCTGTACACCACCAAGAGTGCCTTCCCATTAGATCAGTGGTACTCAAACTCTTTGACCCCTTTATGCTCTTAAAATTATCAAGGACCCCAAAGAACTTTTGTTTATCTGGATTATTTATACTTATCTATATTTACCATATTTAAAATTAAAACTGAAAAAATTATTTTACTTATATCTATTAATTTATTTTAAATAATAGTAATAAACATATGATTTCTTAGCTATAACACCAAAGGTGTAAGAAGTGAAAGAGAAGATTGATAAATTGGACTTCACTAAAAAAAAAAAAAGAAAACGTGAGTGTGTATGTGAGTGTGTGTGCATATGTGTGTCTCAAAAGACACTATCAAGAAAAAACTACCTTCAGACTAGGAGAAAATATTTGCAAATCATATATCTGATAAGAGACTTATATCTAGAATATGTAAAGAATCCTTATAACTTATAAATAAAAAGACAAATGACCCAATTTTCAAATGGGTGAAAGATTTGAAAAGACATTTCTCCAAAGAAGATACATAAATGGTTAATAAGCACATGAAAAAATCTTCAATACCATTAGCCATTAGGGAAATGCAAATCAAAGCTACAATGAGATACAACTTTACACCCACTACACCTGTTGCCAGAGTCAATTATAGTGACCCTATGGGACAGAGTAGAACTGGCTCATACAATTTCCAAGTCTGTGATCTTTGCAGACATAGACGGTTACATCTTTCTCCAGTGGACAGGCTAGTGGATTCAAACTGCTGATGCTTTAGTTGCCAACTGAGTGCTTAACTGCTGCGCCACCAGGGCTCCTTTCATAACCACTAGGATAATTAAAAAGGGTAGACAAATATTGCTGAGGATGTGGAAAAATTGGAACCCTTACACATTGCACTTAACTGTAAAATATGTAAAAGACTGTAAAATGGTGCAGCACCTTGGAAAACATTTGGTAGTTCCTCAAAATGTTAAACATAAAGTTATCATACTACCCAGTAATTCCACTTCCAGGTGTACACCCAAGAAAAAAACATATTCACACATACATACACACAACTTGTATACAAATGTTCATAGCAGCATTATTCATTAGAGTCAAAAAGTGGGAACAACTAAATGTTCATCAACTAATAAAAGGATAAAGAGAGTATGATATGTCTGTATGTTGAAATAATATTCAGTTAAAAAAAGGAAGTCCTAATATAAATTATACATGGATGAACCTCAAAAAATTAAGCTAAATGAAAAAACCCAGTCACTAAAGGCCACGTATTTTATTATTCCATTTATGTAAAATTTCCAGAATAGGCAAATCTATAGAGACAGAAAGTAGGTTAGTGATTGCCTAGGTCTGGGGAGAGAACAGTCTGGGGTGGGGAGGTGGGTTTGTGAATGGGAAGTGATTACTATTGGGTAAAA
>NW_006921653.1:4196323-4201197 GCF_000298275.1 Orycteropus afer afer
AAAAAAAAAAAAATGTTGCTACAGAGCTGATTCTGACTCATAACACCCTATAGGACAGAGCAGAACTGCCCCATAGGGTTTCCAAGACTGAAATCTTTCCTGAAGCAGACTGCCACATCTTCCTCCCATGGAGCTGCTGATGGGTTCCAACACTGAGCTATCCGTTAGCTGCTGAGTGCTTAACCACTGCACCACCAGGGCTTCTTTATCCAACTAAGTTCCGCATATATATGTTTGGTCTGTTGCACACCCTGAAATCAGACTCTCCCTGCTTCACAAAGTCCTCCCATTTCTAAATTAGCTTTTCTTTTGCATGAGACAGCAACCCTACAGGAAGATTCAACTGGCCCCTTCCTCTCCCAGAGGACACACAAGTTCACTGCACTCTACCCTCTTCCTCCCCTGAGTGTTTGCAATGACTGACCATGGCATGAGATACACTGCGGGGAGCATCCAGGTTACTCCTTGGCAGCAGCCCAAGAAGCCAGCATTGTGCAAGAACTAATCAGACTTGACTGGGCAGAAAGACAGGGGAGCCCTGATGGGCAAAGTAAAAGTGGCAGGTGAGCAACCTGCTTGACTGCTATTTAAATGCAAGACAGATTCACTAACTAAGCAATTTAAAACCACAGGGGAGGAAAGAGGTGTGCAAATGAGCCAGCTAAGTGAGCTCAACTGTCACTGTAGAAAACAAAATAGTCCTTCCTTTTAGATGGTTCACAGGACAGTCTCAATGTGGGCAGTGCCAGCTCTCCACAGGTGCATTATGACTCACTTCTGAATGGTGAATCCAGTGCAGAATAACATCAGATATATTGTACTTTAGAGCCTGAATTTCCAGGGTAATAATAAGGCACTTGTTTGCGTGCACATGTAGCTCATTAGGATATAAAGACAGGGATGTAATCACTGTTTAAAGTTGTTGTAGATGCCCCAGCTATTGACATGTAAAATCAAAAGCCAATTTGGAATCTCTTCCAAAGAATGAGATTTTCTATTTGGCAAAAGAAATGCATCACCACAGAAAATATTTTGCTCCTTGCAGTGACCTGGATCACTTTGCCCTACACACTCAAGTTGAGGCTGCTAGCTTAGCAGAAAGCATGAAATAGTGATTCAAGAATTTAATAGACCCTAGGATGTAAGGGGGGAGTTCCTGGGTGGCACAAATGGTTAAATGCTTAACTATTAACTGAAAGGTTGACAGTTCAAACCCACCCAGAGGGGCCTAGAAAAAACAGGCCTGGTAGTCTTCTTCCAAAAGGTCACAGCTCTGAAAGCCTTATGGAACACAGTTCTGCTCTGACAGACATGGGGTTGCCATGAGTCAGAATTGACCAAATGCTAACAACACCAGCATGTGAGGCATGACCAACCCTCTTATTCTGTGCTCAATAGGAATACCCCTTCCCAAGAATAACCAAAAATTTCTGTAAACTGCCATTCCAACCTGCAACAGTCCACCTAGATCATTTTGTTCAGCTTCTCTGCCCCAGAAATCTTCAGAGAGCTTTTTTTGCTAGCTTTGCTTACAGAGAGTCTGCTAGTACATAACTCTTTCAATGATCCAATCCTTTCTATTTTTCTCTTCTCCTCCTTTTCAAAACTGCCTTTGTGAGCCATCCCTTGGTTTGAGAAACAAATGTAATCAGTCCTTTTGAGTCAGAAAAGCATTATTTCATGATCTAATTGATCATTTTCCATTTCTTACGAAGAGTAGGAAATGAAGCAGATGTGATGCTAATGGTAGAGGGGTGTGTGTATGTGTGTGTGAGAGAGAGAGAGAATGAGAAAGACAGCGAGATCTTCAGAGGGCTTCAGGACACACTGCTAAGGGACAAGCTGCCCAGAGAGCTGAACTGAGAAAAATAGTATGGCCTCATAAGTGTGCACATATTTTCTAGAAAGCCATATAAGATACCTGTTTAGTCAGAAAAGCTAAATTCTTGTGAGTCTGGCTTGTTTTTTTTGTATCTGAAGAAAGTATTTCCTCTCTGTTTCGGTTTTTTCCAATTTAAATATCTATAGTCCACAATCTATTTGCTATTAAGACTATAGCAACATATCAAGTACTTAGGCTCCTTCAGACAAGAGTAAAACAACCATCAAAACCAAAACCAAAACCCACTGCCATCAAGTTGATTCTGACTCACAGCAACCCTGTAGGACAGGGTAGAACTGCCCCACAATGTTTCCAAAGCTGTAATCTTTATGGAAGCTGATTGCCTCATCTTTCTCCCACCTTCTGGTTAACAGCTAAGTGCTTTAACCACTGTATCACCAAACCAAAAAAACCAAACCCTCTGCCATTGAGTCAATTGCGACTCATTAGAGAACTCCATTGGGCTTCTGAGGCAGTAAATCTTTATGGAAGTAGATTGCCCAGTCTTCCTTCCATGGAGTGGCTGATGGGTTTGAACCACCAAGTTTCTAGTTAGCAGTCAAATGCCTTAGGCACTGCACCACCAGGGGTTCTAAAACAACCATTAAAAAAGAAAAAAATTGTTAATAATTTGGTATATGTTTTTAACCACAAGGTGCCCACATACTTCAAAGACAGGATATTGAAAAATATGTTACCTAACATTGATTAAGGAGCTCTGGTAGCATAGTGCCTAAGGCACTTGACTGCTAACCAGAAGGCTGGCGGTTCAAACCCACCAGCCACTCCTCAGAAGGAAGATGGGGCAATCTACTTCCATAGTGATACCACCTCGGAAACCCAAGAAGAGGTCGCTATGAGTCAGGTCTGACTCGAAGGCACATAACAACAACATTGATTAAGCCCTGTACTTCCCCACTTTTGCCTTTCCAGCTGAAAAGGTTTTTTAATTACCAAATTTAAAAAGCAATCACTTCATACTTGCAAATCCCTTGACACTAATTTAACAAAGTGCTTTTAGAGCATCAGTAAACATTCCAAACATGACCAAAAAAAGAAAAAGGCTGTCCATGAACTGGTAGTAGCATTGCAGTGCCAGGCAAATAATCAACAAAAATAAAGCTTGTTGTTAAGTTACAACAAAGTACACCTTATACGTGTAGTTCAGCACTGTAAGAAAGGGCTTTTCTTTTAAACACCACAGAATGGAATTTAATGCAGCTGGCAGACAAGTTCACTGTCCACTGCCCACAATGACTAAGGCAATTTTTGTCTTACTGTATCTGGACAATTCTGGGATCCTGCCCATTTCACCTCAACCTGACCCCATGACACCCTTGGAGCCTCTTGTCTTCCTTCCAGTAACCAGGAGCAGGCAAGTGTCCCATGCAACCTTAGATACCTCATATTACCATCAGGTAGTATGAAACTTTAAAAATCCTTACTTCAAAATAGGTTCAGCATCTAAGTAAGGAACCCTAGATGCACAGTAGTAAAGCATTCAGCTGCTAACTGAAAGGTGGACGGTTTTAACCCACCAGCCACTCTATGGGAGAAAGACATGGCAGTGTGCTTCTGTAAAGATTTCAGCCTTGGAAATCCTGTAGGGCAGTTGTACGCTGTCCTACAGGGTCGCTATGTATCAGAATGTACTCGATAGCCACAGGTTTGTCTCATACAAGCATACCTCATTTTATTGTGTTCCACTTTATTGTACTTCACAGATATTGTGTTTTTTTATAAATTGAAGATTTGTGGCAACCTCAACCCTGCATTGAGCAAGTTCATTATCACCATTTTCCAATAGCCTGTGTGTCTCTGTGTCACACTCTGGTAGTTCTCACAATATTTTACATTTTGGCAATGCTATTGCACACTTTAGACTACAGTATAGTGTAAATATAACTTTTATAAGCACTGGGAAACCAAAAATTTCATGTGATTCATTTTATTGCAATATTCCATTTATTGAGGTGGTCTGAAACCAAACCCACAATATCTCTGAGGTATGCTTGTGTTGTATTGGAGATACTATTTAAGCAGGAGGAGAAAGAAAGAATCCCAAAGAAAGCAGAAGGCAGCTCCCAGATAGACTCACCTCTGGCACAATAGTTTTAGTTTGTAATCAAATTAATAGTAAAGAGATAACATTTAACAGTGTGTTAATGTTTGAAACATGCTTTCCCATGTATCTAGTATTATAAACTTCATAATGATCATGAAGGTAGTTTAGTTGTCCGTTTTCCAAGCGAGACAATGGACTCAGAGAAGGTAAGTGAGCGTCCTGAGCTCCCTGAAGTATTTACTTTTAGTTAATTGCAAAGCCAGAACCTGAAGTTGGGAGCTGTCGTTCCATCCAGGGCTCTTTCTACTCTTCCTTCTGTGGTCTCTCGTGTGTGCATAATTACACAGTGATGTAAAGCAGCTGGCTGAGAGGAAGGAGAGGAGAGAGGAGACACTCAGCCTACCTCTTCAAAGGGCCCTTGGACCAGGGTGTGGGCCATTTCTTGCTCCCAAACCAATTAGTTGGTGTTATGGATTGAATCCACTCTCTAAAATATGTGTTGAAATCCTAACCCCTATACATGTGGATGTAATCCCACTTGGAAATAGGGTTTTATTTGTTGTGTTAATGAGGCCCTATCAGTATTGGGGACTTCCTGGGTGGGGCAAATGGTTAAGCCCTTGCTTGACTACTACTGGGTAGCTCAAACCCACCCAGAGGTGCCTTAGAAGACAGAAGAGAGGCCTGACCGTCTGCTTTGAAAAACCTATATAACAGTTTTACTCTGCACACATGGGGTCACTATTAGTTAAAAGTGACTCAATGGAACTAACAACAACAACAACATCAGCATAGGGTGGGTCCTAAACCTGATCACTGCGGAGTGATGTGTAGAGCAGCCTAGGCACAGAAGCAGGAAAACACAAATGGGGAAGAAGCAGCTATCACATGGAGATCACCAAGGAACGGAGAAACCCCAGGGTTACA
>NW_006921653.1:4201447-4203357 GCF_000298275.1 Orycteropus afer afer
CTAAGACACTTGCCTGCTAACCAGACAGCTGGTGGTTCAAACCCACCAGCCACTCCTCGGAAGGAAGGTTGGGCAATCCTACTTCCGTAGTGATACCGCCTCGGAAACCCAAGGAGGGGTCGCTATGAGTCGGGGCCGACTCCACGGCACATCACAACAACAACAACATCTAGCCTCTTAACTACTAGAAAATAAATTTTTGTTTGTTAAAGCAGCCCACTTGTATTTCATTTACAGCAGTACTGGAAAACTAAGATAGAGCCCTGAGGGTTGATGGATGAGAAGGGTGAATTCAAAGGGCTGCAGAATAACAGTTTTGGAGCTTTTCTGGAAGACTCCAGGACTTGTCTATTCTTATTAGAAAAAACTGAATGTTGCTCCAGAGGCAATAGCCTTGCTTGCAAGGCACTTATGTACTCACTGTGCATTTGTCTGTCTGTCTGAACCTTCTCACTGGGCTGTAAGTTCTATGAGGGCAGGAATTGTCTGTTTTGTTCACTGATAAATCTCCACACTTAACACAGTGCCTAAAAATATGTTGAATAAACACACAGATCCTATATATTTCCCCTCTTTTTACTAAATCACATCTCACTACTACATGTGTTTGCAAGGCTATGGGCAAATCCCCAAAGACAAGGGTAACATGATGATGGCAGAGAGATGTCCAGAAGTGGGTCATCTCTGAGCTGGGGCCTTCCTGAGCCTTCTGGGGGACAGTAGCTCATTACCAGCAATCATTTCAAAATAACCAGTGAAAAAGGAGGTGGAGGATGATTATTAGTATTTCTTTGTGTATGAGTCGGGGCCGACTCGACGGCATATAACAACAACAACAACAACATTTCTTTGTGTATGTATGTGTGTGTATTTTAAAAAAAGGAAAGCTCCATAAGGCTTTCTGGGGGAAAAACTGTCAATGTTGGTATTAAAGCAAATGTGCATCATAACTTATAGCTGAGATCCCTAAAGGAAATTGATGCAACCAGATATTGATTATCACTGCTGACCTAAATGCTTAGTAAATAACAAGAGGTTCCCCATTGAAATTTTCACAGCTTTGAGCAACAAATAAAATTAAAGTCCTGTGGTCAGCAAACAAAATTTGGTGCGACCTCCACAGTGGACTTACTTCTTAATGTCTCAATTTCCCTGGAAGCAGTTATAGAAAAAAGAAATAGAAGCAGAGAGAGAGAAAATAAAAAGGAAGGGGGCCAAAAAAAATGCAGAGATGATGGGGTTCGTTGAGAAGGAGGTGCTTTAAGTGATGTAGCCATCTTTCCTTTTAACATAATAAATAAGCCCAAAAACCTCAATTTGGTTCTCTAAGGTATTTAATGAGTACAAAAAACAGGACATGTGGCTTTTTTGGTGGCGAATAAGTATCAGAAGGCTTATTTCAGTAAGGTTTTGAGAATATTCTATTCAGTACAGCTCCAGTTTTTAAGTAGACAATGAGACAAAGTTTATTTATTTCTTGATTTAGGAAATTCTCCCCAGCAGTTCTCTGAAAAGGCAAAGACAAAAGGCACCTCAAAGCAGGTCTCTGTGTCATGTCTGGTCCCTTGAGACAGTGATGTGCCAGAGCCACCTAGACCTGTGAGTGTATATGTGACGATTTTGTACATCTCTTCCCAACTCTCAGTTAAATGACATCATGTTGGCAGCTTAAAATCAGTCATCCCAGAAACAGACAAATACTAAAATCAAGGCTTCCCCCTTCAGAGATGTAGTTGTTAAACATTTTCCATAATAACAATGCTTGTGGGGCCTTTTTTCTTTTTATTATGATTTGAGTGAAAGTTTACAGAGCAAATTGGTTTCCTACTGCAAAAACGGCAAGGTGGCCACATGTTCTGACCTCCTAGAACCCCACAAGAGGAAGACAGAGTCATCATCAATAACCCAAG
>NW_006921653.1:4203792-4211749 GCF_000298275.1 Orycteropus afer afer
AGTAGGCACCTCCCAGAACATTGTTTTGTGCCACTCCCAACAGAAATACTCCAGGTGGACATCTTCAGCAATCAGGAGCTCCTCAGATGCTCATAGCAAATTCCACCTTGGGGTTTACAAAGACTTATGGGTAGAAAAGCCACACAAAGTAATTTACTATACTGCACCTACTCAACAATTCATACAGACTTTGCTTTGTGACACTCATTGAAATCCCCACAATGTAACAGCTTTCTTCCCACTTCTTGCATGTGTTTACCATTTCCACTCATCTTTCTTTCCTAACCCTTCCTGCCTTCTGAATTTATCCCTGAGCAAATGCTGCCCTTTTGATCTTAAATTATTTGTTTTTCTAATAATTGGACCTCTCTGGTGTCATTTTTCACCTTATAGGCTTACCTATCACTTGACTGAAAGTTGAGCCATGGGGGTGAATTCACTTTGAGGGGCCTTTTTAATAATAGAAATGTAAGGTGGTAGTCACCCTCTTTTGATAGCCTTCTTTCTTCTGTGAAGTTAGGCAAAATTTCCTCAGCCCCTTGTAAGAAAGACTGAAAGATTATGGGGTGGAGAAGATACAACTATTACACAATGTGCAAAAACCCCTTCTAGATCAGAAGGTACTATAGTGCTCCACGCCTGCTTCCTAAAACTCAAAATTAGGGACATTTGTTAGAAGAATCATGGTGGCCGCAAAACAAGAGTTAGCAAAAGGCAATGAAGTCATGATAGGGAACAGGAGTTACTGGTTCTGAGCCAAACTCAACACAAAGACATTAAGAATTTGGGAGAAAAAAAAAAAAAAAAACATCAAAATATTATAAAGAATATTCTCAGAGAAAAATGCTATAAAATTAGTAATCAGTAATAGGAAGATCAAGGAAATAAAAAACAAACAAATACATGGAAACTGAATAACAACCTGCTTAAAAACTACCAGGCAACCAAAGAAATAAAAAATGAGCTTAAAAAATTCCTTGAATCAAACAAGAATGAAAAAACAACATACTAAAATTTTTGGGACACAGCAAAGCAGTGATCAGAAGGAAATTTATAGCAATAAATGCAGACATCAGAAAAGAATAAATAGCTAAAATAAACACTTTAACCCAATATCTCCAACAACCAGAAAAAGAGCAGGAAAATAATACTACAGTCACCAGAAGAAAAGAAATAATAAAGATTGGAGCAGAAATAAATGGAACAGAAAAACAATAGAAAGGATCCACAAGACTAGAAACTGATTATTTGAAAAGATTAATAAAATTGGCAAACCACTGGCAAATTAACAAAGCTAAAAAAAAAAAAAAAAAAAAAGGCAAGATGCAAATAACACAAATAAGAAGTGAAGTGGGCAATGTCACAACAGAACCAACCAAAATAAAAGGGATTATATCAGGAGATTATGAAGAAATATACTCCAAGAAATTTGAAAAGTAGAAGCAATGGACAAATTTCTAGAAATACACAACCTACCTAACCAGGTTAGATAATAGACTGAGATAGAAAATATGAACAGACCCATAAAAAAAAGACGAAATTGAACAAGTCATAAAAATTAAAATAAACTCCCAGAAAACAAAGTCCTGGCCCAGACAGCTACACTGGAAAATTCTACCAAACATTCAGAGAAGAGCTGACATCAATTCCACTCAGACTATTACAGAAATGGGAATACTCCCAAATTCATTTTATGAAGCAAGTTGAACTCTTATACTGAAGCCAGAAAAAAAAAGCACCACTAAAAAATAAAATTATAGACTAATATTCCTCATGAAAAATTATCAACAAAATCCAAGCCAATACACTCCAACAAAATTATCAAAAAATAATACCAAGTGGGAATCTATCAGGTATGCAAAGATGGTTCAATATTAGAAAAACAATCAACATAATCAACCCTATAAATAAAACAAAGGAAAAGAACCACATAATCATATTAATTGACTCGAAAAGGGATTTGACAAAATCTAACACCCATTCTTGGGAGCTCTGGTGGCATAGTGCCTAAGGCATCTGACTGCAAACCAGAAGCCTGGGGGTTCAAACCCACCAGCCACTCCTCAGAAGGAAGACTGGGCAATCTACTTCTGTAGAGATACTGCCTCAGAAACCCAAGGAGGGGTTGCTATGAGTCAAAATCAACTCGATGGGAATAAGTTTAGTTTTTTTGGTAACACCCATTCCTGCACAAAATAGGAATAGAAGGGAAATTTCTCAACATAATTGTGGGCATATATACAAAATCAAAAGACAACACTATTCTCAATGAAGAGAGACTGAAAGCATTCTCCTTACAAACAGTAATCAGCAAAGGATGCTGTTTATCACCACTTTTATTCAATATTGCATAGGAAGTCCTAGCCAGAGCAGTAAGGCAAGAAAGAGAAATAAAAGGCATCCAAATTGGCAAAGAAAAAGTAAAACTATATTATACATAGAAAATCCCAAAGATTTATAAGAAAATTACTAGGATTAATTGAAAGTTTCAGCAAAGTGAAAGTGGCAAGAAACAAGATCAATATACAAAAGTCAGTTGGATTCCTTTACACTAATGAGGAGGACTCTGAAAAGGAAATCAGGAAAACAATACCCTTTATAATAACTAACCAAAACATGCAGTACTTAGGAATAAATCTAACCAGAGACACAAAAGACCTATCTATACAAAGAAAGTATAAAACACTACTATAAGAAACCAAGAGACTTACATAAGTGGAAGAATATATCTTGCTCATGGATGGGCAGACAACATTGTGAAAATGTCAATACTAAACAAAGCAATCTATAGATATAATCCAGATTCTATCCTCTTTCTTTAAAGAGATGGAAAAACTAATCACCAACTTTAAATGGAAAGGAAAGAGACCCAGACAAGCAACGCACTACTAAAGAAGAAGAATGAAGTAGGAGGCCTCATACTCCCTGATCCTACTATATAGCCACGATAGTTAAAACAGCCTGATACTAGTACAATGACAGACACATAGATCAGTGGAACAGAATTGATAAACCAGAAGTAAACTTATGCTGATCTTTGACAAAGGACTAAAACCTATTAAATGGGAAAGA
The DNA here is from genome assembly GCF_000298275.1 of Orycteropus afer afer. Lineage (NCBI taxonomy): Eukaryota > Metazoa > Chordata > Mammalia > Tubulidentata > Orycteropodidae > Orycteropus > Orycteropus afer. The sequence goes on from NW_006921653.1 coordinate 4,206,865, forward strand.
GACAGTCTTTTTAAGAAATAGTGCTGGCAAAACTGGATATTCACTTGCAGAAAAATGAGACAGAACCTCACACCATATACAAAAACAAACTCAAGTTGGACCAAAGACCTGAATGTAAAACTTAAAACCATAAAGACCATCAAAGAAAAAAAGGGACAAACTTATGGGGCCTAATTTAGGACATAAATACACTATCAAACATAACTAAAAATGCACAAACACCAGAAGACAAAATAGACGACTGGTATCTCCTAAAAATTAGACACTTATGAGCATCAAAAGATTTCACCAAAAGAGTAAAAAGAAAATCAACCCACAAAATGGGAAGAAAATTTTGGCAATGATATATCAGACAAGGCACTAATTTCTAAAATTTATGGAAAACTTCAACACCTTAACAACAAAAAGACAAATAACCCAAAAATGAAATGGACAGAGAACATGAACTGACACTTCACCAAACAAAACATTCAAATATAAATAAATTTGGGAAAAGACTGTTAATTGCTCATCTGTGTCATGTCTCAACTGTTCCATGTTTTGGAAATCCATGGTTGAGCATGTGACTGTGAACTTGGCACCAAAATATGAAGCATTTCTGTAACAATTAAGAGAGCACCGAATTTGTGTGTCCAATAGCCTTTAAGACAATCACCATCAGGACACAACAAGGTAGTAAAGACAGTAGCTTCTGGTGCTACACATGCCTGGCATTTGGAAGCAGAACCAAATCTCTTCAGCCCAATTAAGCCTCTGGCATTCTTCAACAGATGGCATGCAGTGTGGTGCTATGGAAGAGAATTCAAGAGGGAGATACCAGGCTTCTTGCTACCATGGGAATGTAAATGCTCAAAAAATTATAAGCAGAGAATATTTTATATGTATATATGGAAGAAAATATATCCAAGTATTACGAACAATTATCTCTGGATGGTGGTTTTAATAGATAATTTTTTTTCTTTACACTTTATTTTCTACAATTACTTCTAAAAATTAAAGCCTAAGTCTATATGTCTTGCTACTGTATCAAAAACATTCATGTTCCTCCTAACGGTAGGAAGGTGTTCGCAGACCCAGAGGTTTTTCCTGTCAGGGTTAATGGGGAAAACACCTAACTGCATCTCACAACTCAGACCCTTCTCCTGCCTGTGCTCCAAGCTTCTCTCTACTAGAGACCATGGGGAATTGCAGCACTAGGGCTCCGTAGTCAATAGACCGGGGCACCAAGAAGTTGACGGACTAATCTCTTTCACTGGCCTCAATGGGACACGGATAAGAAGCTTACACAATCATAGACAAGATTCATCACCTCCTGGACACTGAAAACACTGTAAAGGTTACCTGCCCAAACTGCTCCCAGAAAACCACTGGCCCTGTATTAAGTGAGCGGAATTGTGGCTGTTCTTCTATTTTTTCTTTAAATGTCTTTAACATTATAATTTTACAATTTAAAAAGTAAAAAGCAAAGCACATTTGATTAGTAGGCAGGAGCAGATTACCCAATAAGCCAGGTAAGCGTGGCTTACTTGTGCTTACTTACTAACCTGTAAGTAACCACATCGAAAAATGTGAAACTGATCACTACAGACTAGTAAGTAAGCACAAGTAAGCCTGTACTTCCTTTGCTTACAAGGTTCTCTGTCCCTGTCAGGGATTATAAATCTGAAAAGAGGTGCTGTGGGGTTGGGAGAGAGAGAGATGCCAGTCATACCTAGAAACAGAATATGCAATGTGGTGAAAAAATGAAAAATTTCACTACAGATTAGTAATTAAGCACAAGTAAGACCATGCTTAACTTGATAATGGGTAATCCAACACTGTTAGTTGGTAATAAATAAAATTTCCTCTGAATACCACTTAAAGTACAGAGTCTACAATCAAGATGATTCATTTTTCTTTGCTGAGTCTCTGAAGGGGAATTTTTGTGTGTGTGTGTGGGTATGAGGTAGGGAAGGGGGACTTTTCTTCTAAAATTAACTTAACTCTAGAGGGATGTGAATCCAACTCCTGAGAACTGTGACGAATGCTTGGTGTCTGCAGCTCCACCTCCCTGTCCGGCTCCCCCATGGCAATGACGAGCTTCTCTGTGACAGAAAGAGTTAAGGGCAGGAATTACCCAACCACACCCTTTAAGAACTCTCTCTCTCTCTACATGCGAACATAAGATCAATGAGATCTAAATTGAAATGTGTGGTTGAATGGCTTTCTGAAAATGCCTTGTGCCTCTAAGTCTTTGCAGAAGCTAAAACCTCTTTGGTGAGAAGGCGAGTACTGGTGTAGAAGGCTGTTGTCAGCCTCACCTTTTTCATGGAGATAACACAGAGAAGATGAGATTTATGTTACTGATGAACTGAGAAATAGGATTTGAGAAAACATGGTGTTCTCCAGAAGCAGTTTGAGAAAGGAAGGCTTATATGTTTCCACTTTGTTAGACCAGTTGTCACAAAGTCAACTCTGACTCTTGTGACCCCATGTATGTCAGAGTATAATTGTGGTCCATATAGTTTTCAACAGCTGATTTTTTGTAAGTAGATCATAAGTCTTCTGTGATGCCTATGAGTGGATGCAAACCTCCAACATTTTGGTTAGCATCATTTGCACTACTCAGGAACTGTGTGATCCCATGGAGCAAGAATCACGTATTCAGAGAATGAAGCAAGGGAGGAGGAGAGCCAGCACACTAAGTGCACCTGAATGCTTGATCTCATAGCCATTTAAAATGCACTTCAGGGCAACTCATCTAGAAGAGGAAGGGAGAAGAATTTACCCATCAACTCCCATCTGTGGTTGAAGTCTCACCCCATGAGGTGTAAACCACCCCGTACTTCCAGGTTGTCTTCCTTAGACAAGAAGGCAAGAGGTCTGAGGCACAGGCATGAAGTGAGATGCTGTCAGATTGCACCTTGCTGAAGCTGGCTATAGCCCACACATAGATGCATAGCTGGTCATCACTGCGGCTGCTAAAACTGAAGACAAGGCATAAGAGTCACAAAATGATGTAAGTGGAGAATAAGAGCAGTATAGTAAAACCAATCCCACTGCCACTGAGTCGATTCTAACTCATATTGACCCTGTAGCGCAGAATAGAACTGCCCTATAAGGTTTCCAATGTTGTAATCTTTATGGAAACGGACTACCACATCTTTCTCCTGCCAAATGGCAGGTTCAAACTGATATTTTGGTTAGCAGTCCTGAGCTTTAACACTGCACCACCAGGGCTCCTGCAAGAGCAGTATACAGGTATAAAAACTGGTTGAGAATGAGTTCTTAGTTATTATTAAGAAAATCACGTCTAACTCATGGTGGCAATTCATTATTGAGATCCACTGTGTGAGGCAATACCCAGAGATAGGTGATTTGAGCCCAAAATCACATAGTGGCATTCAGTGCTTCATTCATGCAGTGTTACAAGGAAGGAGTATGAGGGAAATAAGAAATCATGACAATACACATGGAAACAACTGTTTATCTCAAATTTGCCTCAATAATCACTTAGTGCATAATGTTCATGTGAAAATACATCTGTGTTGATGCTGTAGAATTATAATGAATAAACCTGATTTATCTGAAAATATGCTCCCCAATCTATATTTACAATTTACTTTTCATTTTTTTAAAAAATTAAAAGCTTCATAACTGTAAAAAAAATCATCCATGCTAAGAGGGTTTAAGGATGAACTTAGGATATGCCTAGTGGCTGGATTCATTTTAAAATTTAACCTACAGTGTCAAAGCAAATTTAACCTACACCAGGTGTTAGAAATGACCTCATGTGTCTCAGGGTTACCAGGACTGCTTTTTGCTAATTAATGACTATGATTTGTCAAGCATCTGTATATTATGCATTATACTGGCAAGAAGAGTCAGAAACAAAGGGCAGAGAAACTATGGTCCTTGAGCTCAGAGAATGTACATTTTTCCAGCTCTTGAGAGTAGGTGCACAAAAACAATCTAAGCACACTTAGGAAACAAAATCAAATGAATTAATCTATCAGGAAAGAAACAAAAACCTGAGTACATGGGATTAATCTGGGAAAACTCCTGCAGAAGTTGTTTTTAGTATCAATTATTAAAAAGGAAGGGTACATGGATTCGTGGACAAAACCATTCCGGGTGATGTAATATCAAGCATAAACTCAATAATAAACAGAGTTTGAGGACTAATGAGAAAAAGGTGGGAGTGTGTGAAGCAAGAAGAGTGAAAGGCCAAGTAACTGGATTTCTTACAAAAAAATATCTTTATTTTTAGCTTTTATTATTTTTCATGAACAATTTTAGGAAACTTAAAAATGAAAACAAGTGATAATAAAAACAAAACCAAAAAATTCCTGCAATCTCAGCACCCAGAAAAAAACACTGTGGTTGTTGTTAGGTGCTGTTGAGTCATCTCCGACTCATAGCGACCTTATGTACAGCAGAATGAAAAACTGCTCGGTTGTGTGCCAGCCTCATGATCCTTGCTATGCCTGAGCCCATCTTTGTAGCCACTGCATCAATCCATCTTCTGGAGGGTCTGACCCTTTTTTGTTGACCCTTCACTTCACCAAGCATGATATACTTCTCCAGGGAATGGTCCCTTCTGAAAACATGACCAAGTAGGTGATACAAAGTCTGGCCATTCTTGCTTCCAAGGAGCATTCCAGCTGCACTTCTTCCGGGACAGATTTGTTAGTTCTTTTAGCAGTCCATGATACTTTTAGTACTCTTCACCAACACCACAACTCAGAAGCGTCTTCAGTCTTCCTTATTCATTGTCCAGCTCTCACATGCGTATTTTTGTTGTTGTTATATGCCGTCGAGTCGGCCCCGACTCATAGCGACCCCTCCTTGGGTTTCTGAGGCAGTATCACTACAGAAGTAGGATTGCCCAACCTTCCTTCCGAGG
>NW_006921653.1:4212172-4213849 GCF_000298275.1 Orycteropus afer afer
GTTGTTAATGACTATTCCTCCAGTCCCAAAGCCACGTTCTTCTTCATTTAGTCCAGCTTCTTGGATTATTTGCTCAGCATACAAATCAAGTAAGTATGGGGAATAGATACAACCTTGACACACTCTCTTCCTGATTTTAAACCATGTAGTATTCCCTTGTTCTGTTCAAACGACAGCCTCCTGGTCTATGTACAGGTTCCTCATGAGTAGAGTCAAGTATTCTGGAATTCCCATGCTTCTCAATGTTGTCCATTATTTGTTATGATCAAATGAATGCTTTTGCATAGTCAACAAAACATAATCAAACATCTTTCTGATATTCTTTGCTTTCAGACAAGATCCATCTGACATCAGCAATGATATCCCTCGTTCCACATCCCCTTCTGAACCCAGCTTGCATTTCTAGAAGTTCTCTGTCAATATACTCCTGCAATCATTTTTGAATTATCTTCAATAAGATTTTACTTGAATGTGATATTAATGTTACTGTTTGATAACTTCCACAATCTGTGGGATCACCTTTCTTTGGAATGGGTACAAATATGGATCTCTTCCAGTCAGTTGGCAAGGTAGCTCTCTTCCAAATCTCTTGGTATAGCCGAGAGAGTGCCCCCAGCATAGTATCCATTTGTTGAGATATCTCAATGGGTATTCTGTCAATTCCTAGAGTCTTACTTTTCACCAATTCCTTCAGTGCAGCTTTGACTTCTTCCTTCAGTGCCATTGGTTCTTGATCATATGCTGCCTCCTGAAGTAGATGAACATCAACCAACTCTTTTTGGTACACTGACTCTGTGTAATCCTTCCATCTTCTTTTGAAATTTCTTGCATCATTCAATATATTGTCCTTAGAATCTTTCAATATTGCAACTCGAGGCTTAATTTTTATCTTCAGTTCTTTCAACTTGAGAAATGTTCTTGCCTTTTGTTTTTCTAACTCCAGGTCTTTGCACATTTCATTTTATTAATTGACTTTGTCTTCTTGAGCTGCTCTTTGAAATATTCTGTTCAGTTCTTTTATCTTGTCATTTCTTCCATTTGCTTTGGCTACTCTCCACTGAAGGACAAGTTTCTAAGTCTCTTCTGACATCCATTTTGGTCTTTTCTTCCTTTCCTGTCTTTTTAATGAGTTTTTTCTTTCTTCATGGATGATGTTCTTGATGACATCCCACAATTCCTCTGGTTTTTGGTCCATGGTGTTCAATGCATCAAATCTATTCTTTAGATGATCTCTAAATTCAGGAGGGATATATTCAAGGTCATATTTTGGCTCTCACATAATTGTTTTAATTGTCTTCAACTTCTACTTGAACTTGCATATGAGTAGTTGATGGTCTGTTCCACAATCAGCTCCTGGCACTGTTTTGGCTGACAATACTGAGCTTTTCCATCACCTCTTGCCACAGATATAGTCAGTCTGATTCCTCTGTACTCCATCTGGTGAAGTCCACATGTATAGCTGGCGTTTGTTGTTGAAAAAAGGTATTTGCCTTGATCCTGAAAAATTCTATCATGTGATCTCCAGTGTTATTTCTTTCACCAAGACCATATTTTCCAACTACCCATGATTCTTCTTTGTTTCCAAAATTTGCATTCCATGTATTAGTCCGTTATTGTAAAAGTTAAGGAAAGGTTTATATATTGGAGGACATTTTCTTTGTTGGTTACCAGGGGTGG
>NW_006921653.1:4213949-4214526 GCF_000298275.1 Orycteropus afer afer
CATAGTGCCTAAGGCATTTGACTGCTAACCAGAAGGTTGGCAGTTCAAACCCACCAGCCACTCTGCTGAAGGAAGACTGGGCAATCTACTTTCATAAAGATTTACTGCCTTGGAAACCCAAAAGTTCTGACTCTGCTATGAGTCAGAATAGACTTGATGGCGTGAGTTTGGTGTTTTGGTTTGGAGTGTAGGCATTAATACACTGTAATGGACTGGTTTTTGTTATTGTGAATGAGACAATCATATAATCTATTATGCCAGGAATGACAAATTGAAGAGGAATGAGACTTCATTAATCATAAGAAGGACATTTCAAGATCTATGCTGAAGTACAATGCTGTTAGTGATTCATATGCCTACAAGGAATACAAGTAGCTGCTTTGGGCATGCCTGATTTCCCTCTCCTCACCTGGATCCCTGACTGCCGCAGAAGTTGTTAGAAATCTTCAATTTCCTCCTCTTTGGCTTTGGTGGTTGGTGCATAAATGTGAATAATAGTAGTATTAACAGGCCTTTCTTATAGGTATATGGATATTATCCTATCACTGACGGCACTGTACTTCAGGATAGATCTTGA
>NW_006921653.1:4214871-4215984 GCF_000298275.1 Orycteropus afer afer
TACTTTATCCACATCATTAAGGTCAGCTCTAGTCTGAGGAGGTATATCTTTCCCAGTTGTATTTTGAGTGTCTTCTGACCTGACAGGCTCATCTGCCAGCACTGTATTGGACAATGCCTCAGGGCTGTTCACAAAGTTTTCCAGTATTATATTAGACAGTGTTTCACTGCTATTCATAAGGTTTTCACTGTAAAGTTCTTTGAGAAGTAGATGACCTCTTCCTTCTTCCAAGTCTGTCTTAGTCAGGAAGCTCTGCTGAAACCTGTCTACCTTGGGTAACCCTGCTGACCTTTGAAACACTGGTTGCATAGCCTCCAGCCTCACAGCAATATGCAAGCCACCACAGTACAACAAACTGACAGAAAAGTTCATCTCCCTTTGCTTTCTCCAAACCACTCCACTCACTTCCTCCTGGTTTTCCCCCTGCCCATTCCTGCAGTCTGCTAACTCCTGTTTCCTGGCCTCTCCCTTTACCTGTTATGGCTGGCTGCTGGCTCCCCCTCCTGGCTTCTCCCCTTACCTGTTCTGGCTATCTGCTGGCTCTCATTTCCTGGCCTCTCTCCTTACCTGTTCTAGCCATTCACACAGAAAAAAGCATTAACAATATTTTTTTCTATAAGAGTTCCAGATCTGCATATGTAAATGCTTGGTTTTCATTTGGTATTTTTTCTTTCTTTTTTTTTTTTTTTTTAATATTAAGAGCTTGTTTTACATTCAATGTTATGTGTACATTTAGTTTCACTCCTCATTTACCATGTCCAGCCCTAAACCAGTCTCCTTCCCTCCCTATCCCATAACCCTCCCCTTGTCCCCCTCATATTTAAGCACTCCTGTTTGTCCTGCATTTCCTCAATTTGAATGTTTGGCCTCTGGTGCCCCATGTTTCTACTACTCTAAGGGATGTATCACCATTGCAAAAAAGGCAAGGAGGCCACATCTCCTGACCTCCTCTAACCCCACAAGAGGAAGACAGAGCCACTATCAGTAACCCAAGGCCTATTCCTGCAAGGCCAGACATGCTGCCTCCCTCCAACCCTTTTACCAACCGGTCCTCCCAAAGCACCCACCACCTCTCTCCTGGGTTCAATAATTCACTGCAGTGGCCACACAGAA
>NW_006921653.1:4216820-4227868 GCF_000298275.1 Orycteropus afer afer
GTTTCTGATGCTAGGAGACTGTTAGCTGCATCTTAGACAGCCACTTGAAAGTTTTTAAGACCCCAGTTGCTACTCACCAATGTAGGATGCAGAACAAGGCTTTTACGTATTTTTTGTGCCAATTGAGTCTGGTGCCCCCAGTACTATGGTCCTGAGATGGTAGATCTATTGGAGCTCTCTCCTATAGTGTCTGGTTGTCTGTGAAGGACTACTCTGTGTCTGTCTTCTATTGTTTCTGTACAGATTGCAGCTATTTTGTATCACTGGTGTCTGTGTAAGATTAGCGTCAGCTGCATCTCTCCTTGGTCTAGAGTATACTTCTGTTCACTGAGCCCTGTCTGATTGTCTCTGTTGTTTATGTGTTTATCTGTAGCCTGGTGTTTGGTGTTAATGACAATGCAGTATTGTGGACACATTGATTGATATTAGCATCTGTCGTCTATCTCTTATGTGCACAATTCGGTGTCCTCTCATTTCCCAATGTCATCATGGTGGTCACAGATCCTTTCCATATATCTTCATTTCTTTCTTAATAAAAATCATACTTTTGTAACCTGATTTCTTTACTAGAGAATTAATTATGAATATGCAATGATTTGCAGTTGGAGTTGGGAAGACACAATGAATTGCTGTATTGAAAACTATCTGAAATGATACCTACTGCTCACTTGTTGACTATCTCATTGTCTGTTATTTTTATATACTTTATGTTTTGGTTATTTAGTGCTGCTCCAACAGACAGCACCATAAATGGGATGCCTTTAACAAGCAGGAGTTTATCCTCTTATGGTTTTAGAAGCTAGAAGTCTGAATTCAAAGTGCCAAGCTCTAAGGGCTGGGTGAAAGCCCCTTAACCTTGGGCTTCACCTCTGCCTCTTGCTTCTGGCCCACTGAAACTAGAGGCATCTTTTCACACAGGCAGCTGCTGGCATGCCGAAACTAACAAGCTCAAGGTTGACAAACAAAATGGTACAGTCCCAATATTACCAAACCATATGGCAGTCCCTTGAGTCACGTCCCATTAACAGTCCCAAGATCAGCAGACAACATGGCAGGCTGCTGAATAACGACTCAGCTACCCACAAGATTCAAGCATGACAAAAACTACAGCCCATTACTAAATCCTCTCCTATATACTAGGAGCAGACCATATCCCTAAGGCAGCTACTTAGCTTCTCACAGTAGATTCCACCATGGAGTTGATTACCAGTCTCATCATGGGTAATGCTACATCCAGCTGCCAGTGACTCAAAACCAGGCCCAGCCAAGATGACACATAATCTTAACTACCACACTATAATAATAAAAGAATCTACTATCTGACTATTTTGCACATTAACAACATATGTTAGCAGTAACAAACACCAAGGTATGAGGCAAGGGTAACACTGGCTATGATAGTTAAGGTTATATGTCAACTTGGTAGGCCATAATTCTCAGTGGTTTGGTTACTATGTAATGATACAGTCATCCTCCATTCTGTGATCTGATGTGGTCATCCTCTATTTTTGCTTAATGACCTGGTCTTTAGAACCTAACCATGTAGATACAGGAGGAGTGGGTGTATATCAAGTATATTGACATCCCATAGAAGTGTTGAAATCCCTCCCAGATGGCATATCTCTCCCTCTCTCCCACTCAGATCCATTACCACAGTGAAGCACTGTTACTGGTGAGAGTGACACAGTATTTGAGTTATAGCATGAAGGGAAAAAGTCAAGAATGAACCTTCATAGGGGACCAGGAAGATGGTGTCAGACTGATAACTTGCATGTTTGATCCCTCTTACAACTTAGACTCTGAGTAACTAGGTAAAGCAGATACAAATAATGATGCTGGAGTTCTAAGCAACTAAGGAGAAGATAAAGTATTAGATTCAGTGAAGGTGAGAAAGAACAGATAAAACAACTGGGAAAAATAAACAAACCCACCTAGCAGGCAGAGCCAGGGATGGAAAGGAGTCATTAGAAATAAAAGAGAGGTCAAGGAGGAGGGAAGGAAGGGAAAGAAAATCACGGAACCCACAGGCATTGGGGACTCCGTTTTCAAGGTGACTTCGGGCTCTGAGTGAGTACAATAATCTTACTGGGAAATGAATCAAGAACACTCTTGGCTTGGGCTGCCATGGAGTCCAGAAAGGAGTGGGAGAAAGGGAGAAAATCCCTCTGAGTACATGGAGCCCTGGAACAGGTGCACAGCAGTGGGCCTGGGTTCAAGTCTTCCATGACCCCTTTTAACACACAGTGGACTGGGGTACTGGAACTTTGTGGCTTCTCAATCCAAGCAGAAAGTAGTGGCCCTCTATCCATTGGGGGTGTCTGTCAGTTTTGAACCACAGGTCTTTGATTGACATTAAGACATCATCATCTGTAGACATCTCAGAAGGACATAGACTACCCTGCCTGTGCCTGCATTTCTGATTAAATTATCTCACCCCACACACAGAAAACTCCTTCTACTACCTTTCTATCCTGGGCTTGCTACTGGCTGCTTTTATTTTATTTTTATTTTTATTTCTTCCTTTTCTTCCCTGCCTCATCCAATAGTAGGGACACATTAAACTTGTACCAGGCAGAAATTGATTGCTGTCTCCAAACATCCATTTCCCTTATGCTCTAGTAATATAGGAATAACTTTTACGCAGGCATATGGCTTCCTAGAGTACTTTTCCCAGGCTCCGGAACAGCTAGGGCTAGCCATGTAACTTAGTTCTGACCAATGAAATGAGAGTAGTAATGAGGAGTACAAATACTGACTTGGGTCCTTAAAGGTGATATATTCCCTTTACTTTTTTCCTATCTTCCCACTGGTTTGAATGTGAGTGGACATTATGATGATGCTCCATCTTATACCATATGAACAAGAGCAACGCGTTTAGGATGGAAAAGGTAAAAGAAATCTGGAGCCTGGAGCCCTTCACCCTGGAGCTGCTATCCAGCTGTGGACAGCTTATAACCAAGCTGTTAGGTGAAAAAGAAATACATATCACACATTCATTGTCTATTAAAAGAAAAGGTGTATTGACTGCTTTACTATATGCCAGGTACTTTCTAAATCCTAGAAACACAGAGTTGGGATTTGGAAGTAAAATATGTAGTCCCTGCCTAAAAAACCTCTAGCCTAATGAGAAGAGAGATTGTTAACATAAATAGATAATACACACACGCACACATGCGCGCACACACACACACAGTGTAGCAAGTACTATGACAAAATTAACTACAGGTGCTATGGAAGTACATAGAAAGAGCATGTGGGAGGGAGACATTTAGGGAAGGCTTCCTGAAAGAGATTAAATCAATACTGATTTCCAAACAAGGAAATACTTAACTAGGCATGAAGAGCAAGAGAGAACAGCATATACAAAGACAGTGAGGCAAGGCAGCTCTCAGGTGAGAAGGCAGTGGAAACAAGTGGTCAGGAGCAGGGCTCTGGAATCAGACTGTTGCTCAGTGATGTCAAATCAGTTCTGACTCATAGCAAACCCATGCTCTAATCTTTATGGGCACAAATTGCCAGATCTTTTCTACTGTGAAGCTGCTGAGTGAGTTCAAACCGCCACCTTTTTTGGTTAGTAGCTGAGCACTTAACATTGTATCACCAAGACTCCTTGGAGTCACACTAAACCAAAAAAAAAAACAAACTCACTGTTGTCAAGTCACTTTGACTCATAGCAACCCCCCTTGGGTTTCCGAGACAATATCTCTATGGAAGGAGATTGACCAACCTTCGTTCCGAGGAGTGGCTGGTGGAAGTCAGGCTACGAGGGTTTAAATCCTAGTTTACCACTTATTAGCTATATGACCTTAGGTGAATTAACTAACTACTCTGTGTCTATCTCCTAAAGTAGTGAGGACCAAATGAGATAAACCAAGTAAAAGTCCTCAGTATGGTGTTTGGCAAGTGGCACAGAACATGCTCAATTAGTGTTAGCTTCAACAAAGAAAAGGTAATTAGGTAAAGCTGAAACCCACAAGACAAAAGGAAGAGTTAGCAACTCAAAATCATAAAAAAGACCAGGCTGACTGGTCTAATAGAACCTGGAGAACACCTCTTCTGCCCCTCCCCCACTATGTCCCCTAGTTACCCTTCAGGCCTGGAATTGAACTCACTCCTGTCCCTTCTAGCCAAACAATAGACAGGACATATGGTGAACATTAACACCAGGTAGATACACTCCTTAGAACAATCAATCATGGGAGATCAGAAAGACAGTATTTGCACTTTGAGATAGCTCAGGGGACAAGAATGCATAGGAAAGGACACACACAAGAGGTAACTACAGGAAGGAAGTGGGAAGAGAGTGCTTACATGGTGGGGATTGCAGTCAATGTCATGAAATAAAATGTATATGAACTGCTGTATGGAAAATGAGTTTCCTCTGTAAACTTTCAACCAAATCATAACGAAAAAAATTTTTTTAAAAGTGAAGAGTTAGCAGAGATGAGGCTGGAAGGTTATTCTGTGACCAGATCAGCAAAGGTGTTAGATATCATCACAAATCCTAAGGGAAACTCCTAAAGGTATTTAAACAGGAACATGACATGGTCAAATAGATTTCTGTATTAGAGAGCTCACTCTAGCAGCAAGGTGCCCCATGGTCAGGTCTCATTCCAAATGAATCTCATTAGATTTGCACAAAGGAAAACATTATTTCACACATTGCATCCCCTAGACAAAGATATTTTGTGAATTATAGATGGCAAAAATGGGGCAGACAATGTAGTATAAACAGATTACCTACCTGGGAATTATTATTCACAGCTCCATCTGACGGAGCCAACTGCCTTGTCTCTGTCTAGAAAGAAAAGCACGATAGTTTTTGCCATTATTATTCTACAACAGCTTAAGTTCCACCAACCACCTGGCTGACTAAGAAGAATTTCCTTGGACAAATGATCAAGAATATCATTTTCCACCTAAATGGGGTTAAGTCATTACAGAGGAATCCTTCACAAGCAGGTGTAAATTCACTGGTCCTTTTCTCACGATGAAATCTGACTACATGCTTTGAGTCTGGTTTTTCCATGCAAAGATATCCAGAAAGTCCTCAGGACTTTGCTTGTTCATTTATATCCTTCAAAAGACCTAAGTATGACGGACAGAGCCCTGGGTGCAGAGCACTGCTGGGAGGTACTCCTGGAAAATCTCTACCTGGTTGAACCACCTAGCCTCCACCACATGATACTCCATCTTTCAGAAATGGTGGGTAGCAATACAACTGTGAGTCTTTTCCTTAAATAAAGAATGTCAATAAATTCCCTGCACACTTCCCTGTAAAACATCAACACATCTGCACTGAGGGAAAATAAGTAACATATGTAAATCCTTCCTGGTAGGAAAGGCAGGGGCTCTTCTCCAGATTGTGGAATAAAACCACTATGAACCAAGATTTAGCGGGATTTCTCCATTGGCAGAGTGTAAACAAATTAGCCAGAATCCTAAAATCTTCCTTAGGAAAAACAATAAGATGTACTAAAATAGTATTTTCTTTTTCTAGAAGGGTACCTCAGGTCTGCAAATCCTCTGCCCCAATCACCATGGGAGCGAAACCACCTTCAAGTCCAGGACTTTCAGACAATTAAAAAGCTCTGGGTGGCAAACGGTTAAGCATTTGTCTACTAACTGAAACACTGGCAGTTCAAATCAACCCAAAGACACCTCAGAAGAAAAGCCTGCAATCTGCTTCCAAAAAATCACAGCCTTGAAAACCCTATGGGGCAATTCAACTCTGCATATATGGAGTCGCCGTGAGTCAGAATCAACTCTATGACAACTTTTTTTTTTTTTTAAATCTTCAACATGGGGAGCCATGGTGGCACAATGGTTAAGCACTCAACTGCTAATCAAACGGTTGGTGATTCAAACCCACCCAGCTGCTTTGTGGTAGAAAGAGCTGGCAATCTACTCCCATAAGAGTATAACCTAGAAAACTAAGAGGCAATTCAACTCTGGCCTACAGGGTCACTGAGTCAGAATTGACTCTTGGCTATATGCAGGGTCCAAACGTGCCAAAAAGCTTCAGACCTTTCTCAATGCTTCTCCTTATATACGGGAAGCAGACCATATCCCTAAAGCACCTACTCAGCTGCTTGCGGCAGATTCCTCCATGGAGCTGATTGCTAGTCTCATCATAGGGAATAACTACAACCAGCTTCCCAACCACTCAACTAGGCCCAGCCAAGTTGACACACAACCTTAACTACCACATGTGCCTATCTGCCCCAAGTCCTCGTTAGATTATACATTATTTAGAAAATAATAATGATCAAGCACTGAATAAGAAGAATATTGCAAGAAACATACCAGGAGACACTCACAACCTGGGAATTCTTCGCTGATTTGTAAAAGGCCACATTCACCAATGGTAGGTTCACTTCCAATTGGTGGCGCAGTGCCTAAGGCATTTGACTGCTAACCAGAAGTTTGGCCATTCAAACCCACCAGCCACTCCACAGAAGGAAGACTGGGCAATCTACTTCTGTAAAGATTTACCACATCAGAAACCCAATGGGGGTTGCTATGAGTCAGAATCCACTCCATGGCAGTGGATTTGTTTTGTTTATTTGTTTTTTAATCTGAAAGTCTGACTTATTTTATGGGCACTACTTAGATAAGTCTCTGAATTACTGGAGACTGGGTCTTATCTCCTCTTTAGCGGGGCAATCTTCTGTTGTGTCACATGCATGGCTAACATCCCATTAAGGTTTCTCCATTACTTAGCCCTAATTATTCTAAATTAGTGTTTTCCCATGGCACACCAAGAAGAAAAGAGCAAAACCCCTTCTCACTCTTTGAATGTCTCATCTATTTCTCACCCTCAAAACATTCCAAAGACAGGTGGCCTACCTACCCAGGCTTCTAATTGCCTCTGACAAAACAGAGTGTTGTTAGTGTGACTTTTCAGAGGCGTAGAACAATGGCATTGAGATAAACTCGGTGGCGGTGGCGCCCCACATCCTTTTGTTATGAGTTTATGAAACCTTCCAATGATATCTACATTTGAAAAGCAGAAATTGTTCATTCAAAAATTGAGGAAAACTTCAAGATTATTGTTATAGCTTTTCAGTGTCAGCTCCCACAACAGGAAAATGCCCAGAATGTGCACAAGTAGATTCATCCCATCTCAAAGTTATCTCTGTGGAATTCATGATTTATTATACACTGCTGCTGTATTGAAGTTAATTATGTACATGTATAATTTCTTCTACTATATTGAAAATCTGGTAGAGCAGAGACAATATCTATTGCCTCTTTCCTTTTGGGAACAAGAAAGAGAATATAATCATGCATACCTAAATTTATACACACACACACTACATGTATGCCCCAAAGCCTAGCACAGTGCCTTTCATCAAAAAAAATCCCAAAGATTTAATGAAAGAAGTAGGTTGTTTCCAGTATTATCAAATATAGCCACATGGAGATCCCTGTGTTAAAGAGATAGTTAGATTATGAAGATAGCACAGGACTGGGCAAGATTTCATTCTATTATATATAAGGTTGCCATGAGTCAGAGCCAAATCAACAGCAACCAACAACAACACTACAATTGATCCACCTAGGATTCACCAGTGACCTCTCTCCCATGCTACCCTTCATCCATCACAAATCTTACAGTTGTGTTGCCTCAGGGTGTAAAAACTTTTGAGGGTAAAAAGAGAAAGTCTTTTTAAATTAATTAATTAAGAAACAATAAATCCCTCTGTTTTGTATGTCATTGTATATCATTGTATTCAAAGTTATGCCCAACTTTAAAAAGGACCAGCCAGTGTTAGGATACTCTAAACTCAGAACCACAGAAGCTGATGTGTTAGGGGTTCTGTTAACTGTAATTTTGAAATGTAACAGTTGACTTGTGTTGAGATGTTGTGAATTAAAATATAAGGTAGAGTGGAAGGTTGGAATAATAATTTTTATTTGTTGTTGTTAGGTGCCATCTAGTCATGTCCAACTCATAGCAACCCTATGCACAGCAGAACAAAATACCACCTGGTCCTGCACCAGCTCCATGATCCTAGCTATACTTGAGTCTGTTGTCGCAGGCACTGTTTTTTATTTAATTTTATTTTATTAATTTTTTATTTTATTTTATATCATTAATTTTTATTTAATAACCCTCTATTGTTAATTAAAAATATTTAACTTATTATTATGGAAATTTAGAAATATATTCAAAAATAAAGAGAAAAGTGTAACAAAGCCCCAAGTACCCATCCCCCAGCTTTGACACTAATCAACATCTTGCCAGCCTTCTTTCACCTATTTCACACACGCACACACACTTAATGTCCATGATACATTCTGTGAAATAGGAAATTATGTGATTTGGACGTTGTGAAAACACCATATTATATGCAGATAGTCCTTGGATTGTAAACAAGTTCCATTCCTAAATCTGACTTTAATTCAAATTTATATGTAAATCAGAACAGTTAGGTTCATATCTAATGTCAGTTAGTCAAATGCTTGTCTTGGTATACAGCATAGAGTGTACCTTTCCATGCATAAAAAAAGTAAAGAAACATTTCTAGATACACTAAAACATTTTTAACATACTAATATTGTATTGGTTACCTAGTACCACTCTGATACCATAAGTGGGATGGCTTGAACAAACAGGAATTTATTCTTACAATTTGGAGGCTTTAAGTTCAAGTTCTAAGTGCCAGGCTCTAGGGGTTGGATGAAAGCCCCTCAACCTTGGGCTTCAGCTCTGTCTCCTGCTCCTGGCCCACTGAAGCTAGAGGTTTTTCTTCACTCAGACAGCTGCTGGCTGCTGAGACTGACCAGTCCAAGGTTGACAAGTAAAAAGGCACAGTCCTGATGTTACCAAACCACATGGGAAGTCATTAACTCAAGTCCATTGAAAGTCCCAAGGTTGGCAGAACATGGTAGGCTGCTGAACAATGACACAGCTACATGCAGGGTTCAAGCGTGCCATAGGCTAGATACCAGTCCCAAAGCTCCTTCTTATAAACGGGAAGGAGACTACATCCCTAAAGCAGCTGCTCAGCTGCTCTAATAGATTCCACCATGGAGTTAATTACCAATCTCACCATGAGGAATAACCACATTCAGCTGCCCAGCCACTCAACCAGGCCCAGCCAAGATGACACACAAACACCACAAATAAAGTAACAATAATTTTTTTTTTTTTTAATCTGGGTGAAAGTTTACAGAGAAATTCATTTTCCATGAAATTCATTTTCATGTTTATACATATTTTGTTACATGACATTGATTGCAATCCCCACAATGTAACAACTCTCTTCCCACTTCCTCTCTGTGGTTGGTTACCTTTTCCCTGTGTCCTTCTTTACTATGCATTCCTGCCCTCTGAACTATGTCTCTGTGCAAATGCTACTCTTTTCTCTCCCATGGTTGATTGTTCTAAGGAGTGTAATTGTTCACATTGTAGACCTGTCTATTATTTGGCTGAAAGTTAAGGCTGGAGAGTGAGTTCCAGGCCTGAAGGGTAACTAGGGGCCATAGTCTCGGGGTTTCACCAGTCTCCATCAGCCAACAAGTCTGGTCATTTTTATGATTTTGAGTTTTTCTCCACATTTTTCTCCCACTCTTCCAGGATCTCCTGCACTGATCCCTTTCTGAGTGGTTGGCAGTTGTAGCCAGGTATCATCTAGTTCTTCTGGTCTCAGGGTCATGTAGGCTGAGGTTTCCATGGTCCACTAATCTCTTGGACTAATTGTTCACATGAGGCTTTGATTTTCTTCACTATTCTTTGCTCTGGGTGAGGAGAGACCAAGTGTTGTATCTTAGATAGCTGCTGACAAGCTTTTAAGACCACAGTTGCTACTTACCAAAGTAGGTGATGCGCATCACAAAGTACAATCAGTTTGTTTTTATGGACTGTTGTATGTACCTCAAATTTTTAATAATAGGTTTTACAGTGTTTGGAGCTGTGGGATGTATATGCAGTCAAATGTTTCCTGAACAGATGTTATGCAGTGCATCACTCTAACTTGAAGCAAATACCAGACCTTTTATCGTTTTATGTCTAATTTTTTTTTTTTACATATTGCAGCAGAAAAGGTCCTTTTTTTTATAAATATAACCACAATTTTATCATCACACCTAACAAAGAGTCCTTCATATTATGTAATCCCCAAATTTTGTTGTTGTTGCTGTTAGGTGCTATACCTTTGGCTGTGACTCACAGCAACTCTATGTACAGAATGAAACACTGCCATGTCCTGCGCCCTCCTCATAATATTTGTTATGCTTGAGCCCATTGTTTTAGCTGTTATGTCAGTCCATCTCATCGAGGGCCTTGCCCTTTTTCACTCACCCTTTACTTTACCAAGCATGATATCCTTCTTCAGGGTCTGGCCCCTTCTAAAAACATGACAGAGTAGGTGAGACTAAGTCTAACCATTCTTGCTTCTAAAGAGCATTCTGGTTATACTTCTTCCAAGACGGATTTGTTCATTCTTCTGGCAGCCCATGATGTTTTCAGTATTCTATATTTAAATTTTCCTTATTGTTGAGAAGATATCTTTCTTCCAGTTGGTTTGTTGGAATTAGGTTCCAAACAAGTTCCATGTATTCTATTTCACTGTCTTACATCCACTTTAACCTATGATAGTTTCCCCTTCCCCTTTTTAATTCCTGGCACTTATTTGCTAAGTTGTTGTTAAGTGTCGTCGAGTCAACTCCAACTCGTAGCAACCTCATGTACAGCAGAACAAAACATTCCCTGGTCCTGTGCCAGCCCCATGATCCTTGCTATACCTGAGCCCATTGTTGCAGCCACTGTGTCAATCCATCTCGTTGAGAGCCTTCCCATTTTTCATTGTCCCTCCACTTTACCAGGCATGATATCCTTCTCCAAGGAAAGGTCCCTTCTTACAACATGACCAAACTAGATGAAATGAAGTCTGGCCATGCTTGTTTCCAAGGAGCATTCTGGCTTTACTTCCTGCAGGACAGATTTGTTAGTTCTTTTAGCAATCTATGGTACATTCAGCATTCTTCACCAACACCACAACTCAAAAGCATTGACTCTTCTTCAGTCTTCCTTATTCATT
>NW_006921653.1:4228193-4229433 GCF_000298275.1 Orycteropus afer afer
CACCCGAGCTCCTATGCTATACGATGTCTGATATCTTGACTGCTGCTTCCGTTGGTGTTGATTATAACTTCAATCTTTTCTCCATTTATCATGATGCCATTTATTGGTCCTGTTTGAGGATTTTAGTTTTCTTTATTGAGGTGTAATCCATACTGCAGACTGTAGTCTTCAATCTTCATCAGTAAATGTTTCAAGTCATCCTCACTTTCAGCAAGCAAAGTTGTGTCGTCTGCATAATGCAGGTTGTTAATGAATCTTCCTCCAGTCCTGATGCCACGTTCTTCTTCACAGAATCCAGCTTTCAGATTATTTATTCAGCATACAGATTGAATAAATATGGTGAAAGGATACCATCCTGATGCACTCCCTTCTTGATTTTAAACCATGCAGTGTCCCATTATTCTGTTCTAATGACAGCCTCTTGGTCTATGTTCAAGTTCCTCATGAGCACAATTAAGTGTTCTGGAATTCCCATTCTTATCAATGGTATACATAATTAGTTATGATCCACACAATTGATTGCCTTTACATAGTCAATAAAACACAAGTAAACATCTTTCTGGTATTCTTTGTTTTGAGCCAAGATCCATCTGGCATCAGCAATGACATCCCTGGTTCCACATCCTCTTCTGAATCCAGCTCGCTGCTGGCAAGCTTTTAAGACCACAGTTGCTACTTACCAAAGTAAGTGATACACATCTCAAAGTACGATCCATTTGTTTTTATGGACCATTGTATGTACCTCAAATTTTTAATATAATAGATTTTACAGGGCTTGGGGCTACGAGATATATATGCCAATATACTGAAATATACTGGATGTATATGTCAATATACTGCTGTAACCATTTTTGAATTATCTTCAGTAAGATTTTACTTGTGTGCAACATTAATGATATTGTTTGATAATTTCCACATTCTGTGGGATCACCTTTCTTTGGAATGGATATAAATATGGATCTTTTCCAGTCAGTTGGTCAGGTAGTTGTCTTCCAAATCTTTTGGCATAGCCAAGTGAGTGCCTCTAGTGCAGTATCCGTTTGAAACATCTGAATGGATATCCTGTCAATTCCGGAACCTTGTTTTTCACCACTTCCCTCAGTGTAGCTTTGACATCTTCCTTCAATACCATAAGGTCTTATAATATGCCACTTCCTGAAATGGATGAACATCAACCAATTCTTTTTGGTACAGTGACTCTGTGTATTCCTTCCATCTTTCTTTGATGTTTCCTGCATCA
>NW_006921653.1:4229845-4230392 GCF_000298275.1 Orycteropus afer afer
TAAGTCGTGGGTCTTGCAAAATTCTGTTATGCAATCTCCAGCATTATTTCTATCTCCAAGGCCAAATTTTCCAACCATCAGTGATGCTTCTTTGTTTCCAACTTTTGCATTCCAATCACCAGTGATAATCAGCACATATTGATTGCATGTTCAGTCAATTTCAGACTGCAGAAGTTGGTAAAAATCTTCAATTTCCTCATCTTTGGCTTTGATTGCTGGTGCACAAATTTGAGTAATAGTAGTATTAATTGGTCTTCCTTGTAGGTGTGTGGATATTATCCTGTCATTGACAGCATTGTATTTCAGGATAGATCTTGAAACATTCTTTGTGATGATGGATGCCACACCATTCCTCTTCAATTTGTCATTCCTGGCATAGTAGATCATATGGTTATCTGATTCAAAATGGCCAAAACTGGTCTATTTCAGCTCACTAATGGTAGCATAGCACCTAAGGCATTTGACTCCTAACCAGAAGGCTGGCAGTTCAAACCCACCAGCCACTCCTCAGAAGGAAGGTTGGGTAATCTAGTTCTGTAGTGATACC
>NW_006921653.1:4231307-4233787 GCF_000298275.1 Orycteropus afer afer
TATATGCCATTTCATATTTTTGCCAGTCTGTCTCTAAGATGAATTTCTAGAAGCAGGATTTCTGAGGTAATAGGTAAATGCATATGTAATTCTACTAGATTTTGTCTAGCAAATCCCTCCATCAGGGCTGTACCATTTTGTTTTCCCAGTAAAAATGTATGAGAGTTGTATTTCCCCACAGTCTTGTCAACAGAAGCTGTTCAACTTTTGAATTTTTACCAGTTTGATGGGTAAGAAATGGCATTTCAGTAATGGATTTTAAATTATCTTCAGTTTTGCTTTTAGCTTTCTCAAAGGGTGGCTTTTTACTCTCCCACACCACTTATCATGGTGTCATCTTTGCTCATTGCTGCTACTTTGAGGCCATCGTCCTTTCCTCTTCTTTGAATCCCATAACTCTGTATCTCATGTGTCCTCACCACCATCACCTACTAACCCTCCATCACCCTCATCTCTCCCTTTCACTTCTCCATGAGTTTAGCTGCTCTCAGTATAGATTTCCCTTACATTTCTCATCTTTTGAATGAAGCTAAACATTTTTCCTAATGATTATGAACTGTTTGCAATTCTTTGTCTGTAAATTGTTTGTTCATATCTTTTGTCTGTTTTTTTTCCCCCATCAGCCTATTGTCAAAGGAAGAATCATCTAAAGGAAGAATTTCATGAGAGCAAAACAAAGAGAGCATCAATTAAAAATTCTAAATGCTAAAAAAAAATAACTTTTTTCATGTATTTAAACACAAGCAAATATTTCCTGCTATATGCAGTACTCATCCCTAGCATTTGTCATTAGTTGGAAAGAAAAGCACCTCTGAGCAGCCAAAGCAGTAGAGGTTGGTGATGCTGATTCTTTTCAATGTAATAAGAATGCTTTCAAGATATATCAAAATTTCAAGACACAATTGGAATAAACCCAGAGATAAAATTTTCTCTCATTCAATATTATTAATAGGCTAGTTAAAACATACTTTATTATATATCATGAAATATTTATCTTAATTCCAGTAAAATTTCATCTTACTTCATCTTTTAAAATGTTTAATATTTCCTACCTCCTATTAATAAAAAGTAAATGTGTATTCTAGCTATTGGAATTATTAGTTTTTAGCAATGTTTACCCTTCTCCTTTATTAAATTCATTGTAAATATATTATTATAATCTAAAAAATTAATAAATTTATTTCAAATTTTTACACCAGATTTTCATATAATTTCTAAGACAGAACACCACGGTTTCATATGCCACCCACACTCAATTACAGGAAGAATATCATGCTTTTTTTCAAACCACTGGCTCCAACAATAAAATAACTTATAATACTAGCTACAAATTGCACTGCATTATTGCAAATTAAATAAGAAATTGTATATTGATTTCAATTTATTTTTGTAACTTACTCTATCAGTCAGGGTTCTATCAAAGTAGAACCACTACGATGGGGCTACAGGAATTGGACCTCATGTGATTTGGGGAGTAATAGAGTCTCAGTGAGGCTCAGGTCTTCCTGTCTGATGATGAACAAGCAATTGGGAAGGGAAGATGGAATGAAAATGAGGAAGAGAGAAAGAAAAACTTAGAACACACAAACACAAGCCAGAGCCTACCAAAGCAAACTAAAACCTGCATTGGTTGTGGTTGTCTCTGACTTTGAAGGTACAATATCCAGGGCCTTCATCATAGAGATAAACATGCATGTTGTTATTGTTGTTGGGTGCCATCAAGTCAGCTCCAACTCGTAGGGACCCTAAGTATAATAGAATGAAACACAGTCTGGTCTTCTGCCAGTTTCACAATCCTTGCTATACCTGACCCCATCATTGCAATCACTGTGTCAGCCCACCTCATGAGGGCCTACCCCTTTTGCATTGACCCTCCACTTTACCAAGCATGATATCCTTCTCCAGGAAATGGCCCCTTCTGACAACATGACCAAAGTAGGTGAGACGAAGTCTGGCCATTCTCCCTTCCAAGGAGCATTCCAGCTGCACTTATTCCAGGACAGATTTGTTCATTCTTCTGGAAGTCCATGGTACTTTCGGTATTCTTCACCAACACCACAACTCAAAAATATCAGCTCTTTTTCATCTTCCTTATTTGTTCTCCAGCTCCCACGTGCATATGGGGCTATTGAAAATACCATGGCTTGGGTTAGGCTCACATTAGTCTTCAAAGAGATCTCTTTGCTCTTCAGCACTTTAAAAAGCTCTTTTGCAACAGATTTGCCTAGTGCAATACATCTTTTGATGTCTTGATATTAAAAGATTGGTGTGGATTGTGGAAACGAGTAATATGAAATCTTTGACAACTTCAATCTTTTCTCCATTTATTGTGATGCTGCTTATTGGTCCCATTGTGAGAATTTTCATTTTCTTTAAGTTGAGATATAATCCATACTACAGACTGAAGTCTTTAATCTTCATCAGTAAATGCTTCAAGTCATCCTCACTTTCAGCAAGCAAAGTTGTGTCGTCTGCATATC
>NW_006921653.1:4234464-4235034 GCF_000298275.1 Orycteropus afer afer
AATTGAATGCTTTTGCATAGTCAATAAAACACAAGTAAACATCTTTCTGGTATTCTTTGCTTTCAGCTAAGATCCATCTGACATCATCAATGACATCCCTGGTTCCACATCCTCTTCTGAATCCAGCTTGCATTTCTGCAAGTCCTCTGTCAATATACTGCTGTAACCATTTTTGAATTATCTTCAGTAAGATTTTACTTGAGTGCAATATTAATCATATTTTTCAACAATTTCCACATCCTATGGGATCACCTTTCTTTGTAATGGGTACACATATGGATCTCTTCCAGTCAGGTAGCCAGGGAGCTCTCTTCCAAACTTCATGGCATAGCCAAGTGAGTGTCTCCAGTGGGGCATCTGCTTGTTGAAACAAGTCAATGGGTATTCTGTCAATTCCTGGAGCCTTGTTCTTTGCCAGTTCCTTCAGTGCAGCTTTGACTCTTCCTTCAGTACCATTGGTTCTTGATCATATGCCACCTCCTGAAATGGATGAACATCGACCAATTCTTTTTGGTACAGTGACTCTGTGTATCCCTTCCATCTTCTTTTGATGTTTCCTGCATCATTCAA
>NW_006921653.1:4236841-4237308 GCF_000298275.1 Orycteropus afer afer
GACAGTGTTTAAGGGTTGTTCATAAAGTTTTCCAGAATTATATCAGGCAGTGTTTCAGTGCTGTTCATAAGGTTTTCACTGGCTAATTCTTTGAAAAGTGAATGTCCCCTTCCTACTTCCGAGTCTGTCTTAGTCTGGAAGCTCCACTGAAACCTTCGCACCATGGCCACCACGGGTGACCCTGTTGGTATTTGAAATATCAGTGGCATAGCCTCCAGCCTCACAGCAACATACAAGACACACAGTATGAAAAACTGACAGATGAGTGGTGATAAACACACATACCTGAGCCAAGAGTCAGAAAAGCTGGAGGAAGACTCAGGTAGAGGTGTAAGTGATTGCAGACCTTATCTCTGCCTTTTGGCAACAAGGTGAACCAGCAGATAAAAGGCAATGTTTATGAGCCACAATGGTCACTCTTTTACTTCCACCTTCAAAATCCCCAAAGAATTTGCCTTGTAGCCTAC
>NW_006921653.1:4239883-4241003 GCF_000298275.1 Orycteropus afer afer
TCAAAAATTGAACAACATTGCTGTAATAAAACTCCTTTCTCTCCCATCTACTTATTTATGTGAAAAGATGTTCTCATTTCTTAAATGAATAAAAACTAAAATTGAAGAATAATTGATACTAAACCTTGACTCATTTTAGAATTAAGTAATATTCATCTGGATATAGAAATTAATTCAAAATTTTCTTCCATTAAAAGTTATATTACCAATGTAAGTTTAATTTTGGATTGCTAAGTATTTATCAAAATTTATAATATATTTATGTTATTTTGAATGACTGTACATAAGACATTTGACTGCTAACCAGAAGATCAGTGGTTCAAACCCACCAGCTGCTCCACAAAAGGAAGATGGAGTGATCTACTTCTCTAAAGATTTACCACCTTAGAAACCCAATAGGGGATGCTATGAGTTGGAATCAACTTGATGGCAGTGAGTTTTGCTTATTTGTTTTGTTTTTTGGTACACTGAAAAGGAGTTCTGGTGGTGCTACGCATAAGGCATTTGACTGCTAATCAGAAGATTGCCAGTTCAAACCCACAAGCTGCTCTACAGAGGAAGATGAGGCAGTCTACTTCTCTAAAGATTTACAGCCTTGGAAACCCAATGGGGGTCTCAGAATCGATTCAATGGCAGTGGCTTTGTTTTTTTGGTTTTGGTATACTGAAAATAACTGTTATGATAATCTGATCTAAATAAGATTTTTAACATTTGGATTCTTAAGGGTCATAAGAAATAAAACTAATTATAAAACTTTTATTTGCACATATATTTGTTGTAGAAGTACAATATGATAATCAATAAAAGACTTGCAAGTCTTGGTGACAGAAATAACACTGGAGATCGCATGATAGAATTTTGCAAGACCAGTGACTTATTCATTGCAAATACCTTTTTTCAACAATACAAACAGTGGCTATACACATGGACTTCACCAGATGGAATACACAAGAATCAGATTGACTACATCTGTGGCAAGAGGAGTTGGAAAAGTTCAATATCTTCACCCAAAACCAGGCCAGGAGCTGATTGTGGAACAAACCATCAACTGCTCATATGCAAGTTCAACCTGAAGTTGAAGACAATTAAAACAAGTCCATGAGAGCCAAAATATGATCTT
>NW_006921653.1:4241618-4247285 GCF_000298275.1 Orycteropus afer afer
TTGTGTGGATCATAACAAATTGTGGATAACATTGTGAAGAATGGGAATTCCAGAACACTTAATTGTACTCATGAGGAACCTGTACATAGACCAGGAGGCTGTCATTCAAACAAAAAAGGGAACACTGCATGGTTTAAAATCAAGAAGGGAGTGTGTCAGGGTTGTATCCTTTCTCCATACTTACTCAATCTGTATGCTGAGCAAACAATCCGAGAAGATGGACTATATGAAGAAGAATGTGGCATCAGGATTAGAGGAAGAATCATTAACAACCTGTGATATGCTGACAACACAACTTTGCTTGCTGAAAGTGAGGAGGACTTGAAGTACTTACTGATGAAGTTTGAAGAATACGGTCTGCAGTATGGATTACACTCAATATAAAGAAAACAAAAGTCCTCACAACTGGACCGATAAGCAGCATTAGAATAAATGGAGAAAAGATTGAAATTGTCAAAGACTTCACATTCCTTGGTTCTACAATTGACACCAATGGAAGCAGCAGTCAGGACATCAGAGGATGTATAGCACTGGGCAAATCGGCTGCAAAGGATCTCTTTCAAGTGCTGAAGAGCAAAGATGTCTCCTTGAGGACTAAGGTGTTCATGACACAAGTCAAGGTATTTTCAATTGCCTCATATGCATGTGAGAGCTAGACAATGAATAAGGAAGACCGAAGAAGAGTTGATGCTTTTGGTCTGTGGTGTTGGTGAAGAATGCTGAAAGTACCATGCACTGCCAAAAGAACTAACAGGTCTGTCCTGGAGGAAGTGCAGCCAGAATGCTCCTTGGAGGCGAGAATAGCCAGACTTCGTCCCACATACTTTGGTCATGTTCTCAGAAGGGACCATTCCCTGGAGAAGAATGTCATGTTTGGTAAGGTGGAGGGTCAACAAAAGAGGGGAAGGCCCTCAACGAGGTAGACTTACACAGTAGCAGCGGCAATGGGTTCAAGTGTAGCAAGAATCATGGAGCTGGCTCAGGACTGGGCAGTGTTTAATTCTGTTGTGCATAGGGTTGCTATGAGTCAGAAATGACTGAATGGCACTTAACAACAACAACAACAACAAGCATACAAATATATTATGTTAGGATAAAATTCTGTGAGGTTAGTGGAATGGAAATGCAAGTTCAAAGGAAAAAGGTAAAGAAATAAATAGTCTTATCTTAAATATTACAGAAGAGTGTTTATATCAAAGAAGTGCTTGTTCATGTATTTTAAAATCAGGATTAAAAAAAAAAAAAAATGTTGCCAATTGAGTGGATTCACTGATGGCAACCTAGGTGTATCAGAATAGAATTGTGCTCCATGGGATTATCAATGGCTGATTTTTTAGAAGTAGATCACCAGGCCTTTATGTTGAGGAGCCCCTGGATGGATTTGAACTGCCAAACATTTGGTTAGCAGCTGAGCACATAACCATTTGTACCACCCAGGAACATTAAATAAGGATGACAGACATTAAATTATCATGGTATTGAGATGCCAGTGGCTATATTTTTTAAAAAATCCATGCATTAGTTTTAATTTAAAATGTTAATTACCATATGCCAGAAATCTCTTTTGTTAGTATCTATAGCTACTACCTATACTAATAATTTTTAGATGTTGACTTAAAAATGTACAATGAGTACACAGTTTTTTTAAAAAAAAAAAAAAAAGTTTGTTTCAGTGTATCCAAGCAAAAAATTACAGCAACAATATCAGTTATCCCTTTCAGAGCTTTTACTACTTACCAGCACTGTACTAAACTTTTCTTGTAATTTAATACTCTGGTGACAGCCTGTGAGATAGTTGTTATTATCCTTACTTTACAGAAGGAAAAATCAGGGTATGAGAAGTATCAAGTCATTTGTAATTTACTTCAAAATATTTCAACATAAACAGTGTGTATTCCTTTAGGCTGCACCCTTGTGGCATTCATTGCCTTAATCATGAATACACACTCCAGGGGTGGTTCCCTGGCATTTAATCAGAAGGTCCCATGCCAGAGAGGGTGACTATAAACTCCTCAGCTCTTTTTATCTCTATTCAGCACCTGAAGTACTTTCATTAGCATACTGGATGTTATGAAATGAGTTGCCACTGATAAAATTAGTAGTTGGCTAAAGATATATGGGTGACTAAAATAATTTAAAGAATTCCCTTGCATGAATGCAGTATAAGAAACATAGCTTTAGCAATGATCCACATGGCTTGAATTGTAAAAGATCCTGCATCCAGAGGATTCTTGGTTGCCTGACTCCAACAAAATAGTTTGCAAAGTCCTGCTACTAAAATATAGGTGTATTGGTCTCAGATGCATCTTTTATGCAAGGGGCACCATGAGGAACAAAGAGCTGGGATTCCATCAAGCTTAGCAAACAGACACTATGCATGTTTTGTGCCTGTTTGCTAGTAAATGTCTACATGTTTCCGAATTCAGCCTGAAACCTCTTTTCCTTGACATTCAGTAGTGTAGTTGCAGTAGTTTACATGATGTGTTCAAGGACTGCACAATATCTACCAAAAGTAATTGTTCTTTTCTGTTGATGTAGTGCCTAAGGCATTTGACTTGCTAGCCAGAAGGTTGACAGTTCAAACCCACCAGTCATTCTGCAGAAGGGAGACTGGGCAATCTACTTCTGTAAAGATTTACCCCCTCAGAAACCCAAAGGGGGGCACAATGAGTCAGAATCGACTTGATGGCAGTGAGTTTGGTTTTTTGGTTTATCCTGACTTAGGTGTTGTTATGAGTTGAATTGTGTCCCCCAAAAAAAGATGTGTTGAAATCTTAAATCCCAGTACCTATGGATGTGATCTTATTTGGAAATGAGGCCTTTGCAGATGAAATCAAGTTAAAATGAGTTCATTAGGGTAGACCTAATCCAATATAACTGGTGTCCTTATAAAAAGAGGATAAAAGACCTAACTAGAGATACTCAGGGAAAAAGGTTATGTGATAACAGAGGCAGAAATTGCCAGCAACCACCAAATTTAGGAGAGAGGCAGGCAACAGACTCCCTCAGGGCACTCCAGAAGAAAACAGCTTTGCCAACACCTTGATTTTGGACTTCTCACCTCCAAAAATGTGAAAGAACAAATTTCTGTTGTTTCAAGCCACCCAGTTTTTGATACTTTATTATGGCCCCCTTAGGAAACTAATACAGATGTGTTGGCACAAAAGGTTAAGAAATCTGCTCAAGGTCACACATCTGGAAAGCTGGAGCTGGAATACAAGGTCGTCTGCTGGCAAAAACTACACTCCTAACTGTCTGTGCTATGGCCTCCCATGGAATTTACAGAAGGCAATAGTTCCAGATTATAGGAATGAAATAAGGGGTCACTGAACAATCTAGGGTGGTAGATTATCTTCAAATGCTTCCTTCCAGGCAAGTTTGAAGATCCTTCCAGAAAAACAGACTTTCAAGAAGTGTTAACTGAACATTGCTAAATTGGAGATCCATTTCTGTATCTCAGCCAGAAGTGGCCCTACACATTATTCAACTACACCAAAAACCAACTGCACATCACTACAGGAAGTGTGGCTCTAGAGGGAAATGCAAGGTGTTACACTTGGCAAGCAAGCATTATAGCTTCTGTGGCTTAGTCTTTTTAAGATTCTTCATTCTCTTCTTGGAGGCCCAGCTCTGACATGAAGAAATGTAACCAGATTATTGAAGAGTCTGCCCTTGCTAAAACTGCTGCTATTGTTAGTTGTGGTGGAGTCAATTCTGACTCATAGTGACCCCATATGTGCAGAGTAGAACTGCTCCACAGAGTTTTCAAGGTTGTGACCTTTCAGAAAGGCTTGTCTTTTGTGGTGCTTCTGGATGAGTTTGAACTGCTTACCTTCGGGTAGTAGTGGAGCATTTAACAATCTGTGCCACCCAGAGGCTCTGGGAAGCAGCAGCAGGTGGCTTTTTGGAAGGCCAGAACTGGTAGAGAAGGCTGGGAAGTGGAAGTGGAGCAGTTTGGAACAGCTAAGGGAGACGAACTCATCTGTCAGTCTGTCATGCTGTGGTGGCTTATGTGTTGTTGTGAGACTGGTGGCTATGCCACCGGTGTTTCGAGTGTCAACAGGGTTACCCATGGTTTTAATAGAGCTTCCAGACTAACACAGACTTGGAAGAAGGAAGATGCCATCCACTGCTCGAAGAACAGGCCAGTGAAATCCTTATGAATAGCAGTGAAACACTCTGATATATTATTGAAAAATAGCCCTGAAACATTATCTGATATAGTGTCAGAAGATGAGCCCCTTAGGTTGGAAGGCACTCAAAATATAACTAGGAAAGAGCTGCCTCCACAGAATAGAGCTGACCTTAATGATGTGGATGGAGTAAAGCCTTCAGGACCTCCTTTGGCTGATACGGCATGACTCAAGATGAGAAGAAACAGTTGCAAATATCCACTAATAATCAGAACATGGAATGTACAAAGTATGAATCTAGGAAAATTAGAAGTTGTCAAAAATGAAATGGAACTCATAAAGATTATATCTTAGGCATTAGTGAGCTGAAATAGATTGGTTCTGGCCATTTTGAATCAGGCAATCATCTGATCTACTCTGCTGGGAATGACAAATTGAAGAGGAATGGTGTGGGATCCATCATCACAAAGAATGTTTCAAGATCTATCCGGAAGTACAATGCTGTCAATGACAGGATAATATCCATATGCCTATGAGAAAGACCAGTTAATATTACTATTATTCAAATTTGCACACCAACCATCAAAGCCAAAGATGAGGAAATTGAAGATTTTTACCAACTTCTGCAGTCTGAAATCTACTGAACATGCAATCAAGATGTGTTCATTATCACTGGTGATCAGAATGCAAAAGTTGAAAACAAAGAAGAATCATAGGTAGTTGGAAAATACAGTCTTGGTGATAGAATTGACACTGGAGATCACATGACAGATTTTGCAAGACCAAAGACTATTCAGTGCAAATACCTTTTTTCAACAACACAAACGGTGTCTAAACACATGTACTTCGCCAGATGGAGTACACGGGAATCAGATTGACTACATCTGTGGCAAGAGGCAATGGACAAACTCAATATCTTCAGCCACAACAAGGCCAGGAGCTGATTGTGGAACAGATCATCAACTGCTCATATGCAAGTTCAAGTTGAAGTTAAAGACAATTAAAACAAGTCCACAAGAGCCAAAATAGGACCTTGATTATATCCCTCCTGAATTTAGAGACCATCTAAAGAATAGATTTGATGCACTGAACACCAATGACTGAAAACCAGAATTATTGTGGGATGACATCAAGAGCATCCATGAAGAAAGCAAGAGGTCATTAAAAACATGAGAGAGAAAGAAAGAAAAGACCAAAATGGATGACAGAAGAGACTCTGAAACTTGCCCTTGAGCAAAGAGCAGCTAAAGCAAATGGGAGAAATGACAAGATACAAGAGCTGAACAGAAGATTTCAAAGAGCAGCTTGAGCAGACAAAGCCAATTACTGTAATGAAATGGGAGACTTGGAGTTAGAAAACCAAAAGGGAAGAACACACTTGGCATTTCTCAAGCTGAAAGAACTGAGGAAAAAATTTAAGCCTCAAGTTGCAATATTGAAAGATTTTATGGGCAAAATATTGAATGATGCAGGAAACATCAAAAGAAGATGGAAGGAACACACAGAGTCACTGTACCAAAAAGAACTGGTCAAT
>NW_006921653.1:4248695-4250381 GCF_000298275.1 Orycteropus afer afer
TCAACAAGATGGATTAACATGGTGGCTACAGCGATGGGTTCAGGGATAGTAGGGATCATGAGGCTGGCACAGGACTGGGCAGTGTTTCGTTCTGTTGTACATAAGGTCACTATGAAGAAGAGACAACTCGAAGCACATAACAACAACAGGGGCTCCTTTGATAGTATTGCACACATGAAATCATTTTTTGATCATCATTGAACCCCAATTGTCAAATGTTGACTTTGCCCCCTACTGGGTAGCATGACAGCTTGGGAAAATCTAGCTCTCCAGTTGTCAAAAGTTATTTAAAAGTCCATGCCATTTATACTTTCTGTCTCATGTTCCATACAAAGCTTTTCCCTTCCAAATCACCACCTGGGAGAGGTCTTCGTATGCTCTCTCTCTCCTGCTCCCATCCATGTTCCCTGACTTGGGGGAGTCAGCTCGCCTCATGCAGCCACTCAGTTCCTCCCCCTGGAAGTCCTGCCAGGTCTCTTGTTTCTGAGGCCCCCTTCACCTAATTGGCAGTTCTCTGGACTTCCTGAAAACTCTTACATTCTTGTCTAACCAATATGTAGTGTCTGCCCCATGGCCATCCCCTGTCAGTACTGCCACAGTCTCTCTCCTGCATGTTGTTGCCCTGCTCAGGTATGTGGAGGTCAGCTCAACAAATCTTCTGGCAAAGCAGGCAGGTGTTCAGTCAGGGAATAATGAACATCACTCTTCCCTGTGGCATCCCTCATCTTTACAAGAGATCACTTCAAGTTCCCTCAGCTGACTTTAGAGTTAGGTAGAAAAATCCACAGCACCTTCCCCCTAAACTGATGGCTCAGAACTCCTCTACTTCACTTTCTCCACTGACTCCCCTCCTCTGCCTGTAAGAGTTAAAGTGAAGGAGGCAGAATGGGGACTGGGAGGGCCAAAGTATTTGGAATTTGGCAGACCTGTTCCATGGCTCTGTAACTGTAACCTTGGGTAGATAATTTAACCACTCAGAGCTTCAGTTTCCTATTAGTAATGCAGGAATAATAATCCATACATGTTTTCATCAGAATTCTCTGAGTTTTAAGTGACTGGAATTCCATTGTGAACTTGTTCAGACAAAAAGGAATAAAAAACAGAAATGGGAAAGGGTAAACTGCTCTCACGGTGGCATAGTGCCTAAGGCACTTGACTGCTAACCAGAAGGCTGGCAGTTCAAACCCACCAGCCACTGCTCAGAAGAAAAATTGGGCAACCTACTTCCGTAAAAATCCAAGGAGGGGTCTCTATGAGTTGGAACCGACTCGATGGCAATGAGTATCACCCAGATGACCCAGGTCTCTCTCACTCTTTCTTTCTCACACACACCATCTCTTGCTTATGTGTCTCTCTCTGTGTAAGCTACATTCACTCTACCACACATCCCATTCTTCCCAGGGCTGAAATCATGATGGCTGGAAAGAGGTGATGCTGGAACAGTGAAGGGAAGCTAAATGGACCATGGAGGGAAGCAAGAAGCAGAATAGACTGATACAAGCTCCCTCTCCTCTCAATGTGCTGAAAATAGTCAGCCTAGAAAAAGAGAAGTAGACATACAGGTTTTAATGGGCCACAACACCCAAGTAAATGATGGGTTACACTTTTTTCTTTACATTCTATGTATTATCTGAATTATTTTTTTATTCAGTAGCATTTGATTACTCTTATAGCAACAAAAAAAAA
>NW_006921653.1:4263571-4264943 GCF_000298275.1 Orycteropus afer afer
GAATATACCCATGACCATATACAAATTTGGTAGACAATATTTCTACATACATATTTGTATGTGTTATAGGAATGTTGATATAAATAATAGAGCTAACAGGGAGTAAAGTTATTATAACTTCTTAGCCACAGCCAAACACCTTGAAGGGATGAGTTATTGGGCCCACAGGGTCCAGACCATAGTCGTGTTGGACATTAAGTTCAATTTGCATATCACAGTACACAAAAACATTGTTCTGCATCCTATTTTGTTGAGTAGCAAGTGTGGTCTTAAAAGCTTGAAAGAGGCCATCTAACATGCAACAATTGGACTCTACTTGTCCAGAGCAAAGAAAATCAAAGACGCATGAAAACAATTAGTCCAACGGACTGGTGTACCATGCAAATCTCAGCCTATACAACCATGAGACCAGAAGAACTAGATGGTGCCTGGCTACCACTGCCAACCACTTGGAAAGAGATCAAAATAGGAGATCTTGGATAGAGTGGGAGAAAAACATGGAACAAAACTCAAAATCAAAAAAGATCAGGCTTACTGGTCTGAAGGAGACTGGTGAAACTCCTGAAACTATCGCCCCAAGTCTCCCTTCATGCCTGGAACTGAACTCACTCCATGGCTTCACTTCCAGCTAAATAGCAGACAAGCCTGCAAGGTAAACAATTATACCAGGGAGATGCACTTCTTAGAACAATCAACCATGGAAGGGCAGCATTTGCACAAGGAGATAGTTCAGAGGGCAGGAAGGCATAGGAAAGAACACAGGGAAAAGTTACCCACAGGGAAGAAGTGGGAAGAGAGCTGTTACATTATGGGATTGCAATCAATGTCATGAAACCATGTATGCAAGGTTGAACAGAAAATGAATTAGCTCTGTAAACTTTCACCTTTTTTTTATCACAATTTTTAAAAAGAAAGAACAAAAAGAAAAGAAAGAAATATGTGTCTATGACTCCCTTTGGGAATTCCCCAGTGAAAAACGTGGCTCATTGTCTGATGTACCTACAGTGACTCCCTAAGTCAACAAGCTCCACCAATGCACATAAGCTCCCATTTAGCTCTGCAGGGCCTCATTCCTAGATATGAACAAAGAGTACTCACCAGACTTTTGAGAAACCCTCCAACATAGAAGACAGAAAACAAAACAAAGAGAATAAAGGAAATAAAGACACTCCAAGGAGCAAATATAACATTTTGAAAAACTGTGATGAATATCCTTAGAAGGTAAAAGAAGCTACTATCTGTATGAAATAAGAAGGTATTTTAAAAAGTAACATGCAGAGAATAATAAGGAAGTCTTGGAAATAAAATATAAAAAGTAAGCCTAGGTGAAAAATAAAGGGTTAGAAGATAATGTTGACTAACTCTAGAAAAG
>NW_006921653.1:4266363-4267061 GCF_000298275.1 Orycteropus afer afer
CAAAACAAAAAGTTTCATATATAAAGGATCAGAAAGGCATCTGGCCAACAAACAATACTGAAAGTTGGAGAAATGCCTAGGAAATTCTGAGGGAAAGTAGTTTTCACTCAAAATTTTAAACACAGTCAAAACAGCAATCATATATTAAAGTAAAGATGAAGACATCTTCAGGCATGCAAAGTCTCAAAATATTTACCTCCATGTCTTCCTTCTGAGGAAGCCATTGCAGACATGTTTCATTAAAAGGAGAAAGCACACAAATGTCTACCCATGAAAGGCCCTGATTGGACACAAACCCCAGATTCCTGGGTCTTGCAATACAAGGACAGATTAAGGGAGGTTACAAAACATGGGACACAGGCACCAAAAAGGTGAGATTACAGATGGCAAGAGGAGTACCAGAGGTGCAATGGTTAAGCACTCAGCTGTTAACCAAAAGGTTGGCGGTTCAAATTCACCAGCCACTCTGCAGGAGAAAGATGTGAGAGTCTGCTTCTGTAAAGATAAAACTGAAAACCAAATGTACTGCCATCAAGTGAATTCTGACTCATAGTAACCCTCATTGGGTTTCTGCAAAAACGGTGAAGAGGCCACATATTCCGACCTCCTCTAACCCTACAAGAGGAAGACAGGATTACCAGCAGTAACCCAAGGCCTATTCCTTCAAGGCCAGACATGCTGCCTCCCTCCAGCCCTTT
>NW_006921653.1:4267391-4270475 GCF_000298275.1 Orycteropus afer afer
TGGGAACCTCCCGGAACATTGTGTTGTGCCACTCCCAACAGAAATACTCCAGGTGGACAACTTCAGCAATCAGGAGCTCCTCAGTTGCTCACAGAAAATCCCACCTTGGAGTTTACAAAGACTTATGGGTAGAAAAGCCACACTAAGTAATTTACTACACTGCAGTTTCCAACACTGTAAATCTTTACAGAAGTAGATTGCCTCATCTTCCTCCTGTGGAGCAGCTGTGGGTCTGAACCATCAACCTTCTCATTAGCAGCCAGTGCCTCACTCACTGTGCCACCAGAACTCCTTAGGGTGAAGCAAGGAGATTGCTATTTTTCATTATAAGCCTTTCAATATTATTTGACCTTTAAATT
This sequence comes from Orycteropus afer afer, assembly GCF_000298275.1. NCBI lineage: Eukaryota > Metazoa > Chordata > Mammalia > Tubulidentata > Orycteropodidae > Orycteropus > Orycteropus afer. The sequence goes on from NW_006921653.1 coordinate 4,267,751, forward strand.
ATGTAGATGATTTTTCAGATGGGCAAATATTACAGTCACATTGTTGGCAATACTGCAACTAGTAGACTAGTGGATGGCAAAGGTAGAAGACAATTGAGCAGCATCTATAAAAATTGCAAATGCATTTGCCCTTTGACTCAGCAATCCCACATGCAAAAAGATATATGTCCAACATTATCTTTTGTAATGTTATTTGTATTAGCAAAATATTGGGAAAACCCAAGCATCTATCAATAAAGAAGTGGTGAAATAAACATAGTGAAATGAGGATGCTTTGTACTAATATGTAAACTTCTCAGGGATATAATATTGAGTGAGAAAAGTAAGTTGCAAAACAATATTGTGTAAAAATTGAGAAGAGTGCATGCTTGCTAATATTTGCCCTAAAAGACTGCCAAGGCTTTTACAGTTGCCTGTAAAAGACAAGGGAGACAATGAAGACAGGATGAATAAGGACAGGAATAAGAACAAATTTCTCAATGTGTAATTTTATATTATTTTCATTTGGAACCATATGAATATATTATCTATTCAAACCCTTTTTATCTTTAAGATGATATTATTTGAAGATTCTGTGTGAAAAGTATATTGAGTATATGGGAATTCTTGTACTATTTTTCCAACTTCTTTGTAAGTCTGAAATTATTTCAAAATGAAAAGTCTAAAATTTTAAAAATAGTATTAGAAAGGTAACAAATAAATAAACTAATAAAAATATAAATAGCAAACATTCAATTGCAGAGAGAAAAGCCGAATGTTTGTAAGGAGAAGCAGCACCTGAGTGGTGCAATGTGCTCAGCTGCTAACTGAAGGTTGGAGGTTTGAGTCCACCCACTGGCATCTCAGAAGAAAGACCTGGCAACATAATTCTGAAAAATCAGCCACTGGAAGTCCTAGAGAGCACAGTTCTATCCTGACACGTATTAGTCAAAGCAGACGCAAGGGCAACTGGTTTTTGTTTTTTGAGGTTTTTTTTTTTCTTTTTTTTTTTTTTGAGAGAGAAAGAAAAAAGACATTGAGAGACAGAGACAGATGAAAGAAAGAGTGAACAGTGTAGTAGAAAGAAAAATGACTGAGGGGTTATTTTCTTTAGAGGATGGAGATGGACTAATAACAGAAGAAAATCTGGCATCCAGATCCCATTTGCAAGAGCTTCATTGCCATCTCCCCAGATTTTTTTTTACAAAGAAAAGACAACTCCACTACTACCATTGAATCAGTGGTTTTTGACAGCCAACCCTGGAACAACCTTCACAGCCACTCTTTGCTTCCCTCTTGGAAATGGTTCGTGCTCTCCAGACTTTTCAGGGGCCTTGTAATCAGAAGGTAAGGCTGGAACATTTACAGCAGGATTTGATTTGTGCCTTTCTGGTTCAAAACACTTAACTCAGGCTATAGCAGGCTGGCTTGATTCACACACTTCCCTCCACAAGAGGAATCATGCAAATTAAATCCTCATGCTGCAGGTCAACAAAAAGAAAAGACTTTAATTTACTGTGGGGAAATATATTTACCCACCTGGCTCCTGAAAACCAGAAGCCTCAGAATCAATTACACTCATGGAAAGGAATCACTTAAAGGTTTTCTGAGGGGTGACTGTAATGTGGCTCATCTGCTTAAAAGATGCCACCTCAACATTCTCAATAATTCTCCTGTGCACACAGATTGTGTGACCCCAGGTCCTAGTCTGAGGGAGACTAAGAGAGTCTTCAGAAGGATGGCTGTGAAGATAGTGCCAGCATTTAAGTGTTGTTGTGTTGTTGTTATGTGCCGTCAAGTCAGCCCTGACTCATAGCGACCCCTCTTTGGGTTTCCGAGGCAGTATCACTACGGAAGTAGGATTGCCCAACCTTCCTTCCGAGGAGTGGCTTATGGGTTTGAACCGCCAGCCATCTGGTGAGCAGTCAAGTGCCTTAGCCACTATGCTACCAGAGCTCCCAGCATTTAAGTAGTAGGAACCAAAAGGAAAAAGAATTTTTACCCAGGTATCTTATATTCAGATTTCTTAGACCCATGGTCTTTTGAATCATCTCATAGGCATGTGAAAGCAAGACAATGAAAAAAGGGAGATGGAAGAAGAATTAACATATTTGAATTGTTGTGCCAGTGAAGAATATTGACTATACCCTGGACTGCCAGGAGAGGAACAAACCTATCTTGGAGGAAGTAGAACCATAATGCTCCTTAGAAAGAAAGAAGGAAACACTTTATTTTGCTTACTTTGGACATGTCATCAGGAAAGACCAATGGCTAGAAAAGGACATCATGTTCAGTAGAGAGTCCATAAAAACTGAAGGATACCCTCCATGAGAGAGAGTGACACAGTGGCTGCAACAATGAGCTCAAATACAAATGATTGTGAGGATAGCACAGGAGGGTAATGTTTCATTCTGCTATACATAGCTCACCATGATTAAGAGCCGACTCCATTGAACAACTAAAAACAACAACAAATCCTCTAAACAACCACCTTGCTTTATTCAAAGTCATCAATTTTTCCAAAAGCTTTATTTATTTTCTCCTTTAAGAATGGGTTGCAAAGATAGATTCCATACGTAGAATCTTTAGAAACTGTACAAGTTCCACACTATGTAATATAACTTAATTATCCCTCCTGAATATAAATGTCAAAATCTTCAACAAAATCCTAGCCAGTAGAATCCAAGACTATATCAAAAAATAATGCATTATGACCAAGTAGAGTTCATACCAGGTACGCAAAGAT
>NW_006921653.1:4271210-4273958 GCF_000298275.1 Orycteropus afer afer
ATACTATTTAAAATAGCTACCAAAAAGATAACATACATGGGAATAAATTTTACCAGGGACACAAAAAACCTACACAAAAAAACTACAAAACACCACTACAAGAAACTAAAAGAGACCTACATGAATGAAAGAACATACCATACTCTTGGATAGGAAGATTTAACATTGTGAAAATGTAAATACTACCGAAAACAATCTATGGATACAATGTAATCCCAATTCATATTTCATCATTTATCTTTAAGGAGATAGAGAAACTAATCATTAATTTTATATGGAAATGTAAGAGACCTCAGATAAGCAAAGCACTACTGAAGAACAAAGTAGGTGACCTCTCATGTCCCAATCTCAAACTTACTATTCAGCCATGGTAGTCAAAGTAACCTGGTATTTTACAATGACCAATGGAACAGAACTGAAAACCAGGAATAGATCTATCCACCTATGGACAGCTGATCCTTGACAAAGGACCAGAATCCATTAAAGGGTTAAAAAACAGTCTCTTTGGCAAATGGTGCTGGCAAAACTATATATCCATTTGCAGAAAAAAATGAATCAAGATCTATATCTCACACCACATACAAAAACTAACTCAAGATGGATCAAAGAGGTAAATGTAAAACCTACAACTATAAAAAAAAAAAAAAAAAACCTCATTTGTCGAGTCAGATCTGACTCATAGCGACCCCTCCTTGGGTTTCCGAGGCACTATCACTACAGAAGTAGATTGCTCAATCTTCCTTCCATAAAGATCATCAAAGAAAAAATAGGGGCAAATTTAGATCCCCTAATTTATGACTATCAAACATAACCCAAACTGCACAAACAACAGAACTAGATTGACTGGGACCTTCTAAAAATTAAATCCTTATGCATATCAAAAGACTTCTCCAAAAGAGTAAAAAGAGAATCACAGATTGGGAAAAAATATTTGGCAACAACACATCTGACAAGTGATTTATCTCTAAAATTTATAGAAACTTCAACACCTCAACATCAAAAAGACAACCCAAAAATGGGCAGAGGACATGAATGGTCACTTCACCAAAGAAGATATTCAAGCAGCCAACAAACACATGAAAAAATGCTCATGATTATTAGCCATTAACCAAACCAAACTCACTGCCGTCAAGTAGATTCAACTCTTACTGACCCCCATTGGGTTTCCAAGCCTGTAAATCTTTATGGAAGAAGGCTACCTCATTTTTCTTCCATGGAGTGGCTGGTGGGTTTGAACCACTGACCTTTTGGTTAACAAACACCTTAACCACTACATCACCAGAGCTCCTTCTTTACCCATTTAGAGATGCAAATCAAAGCAACAATGAGATATCATCTCACCCTAGCAAGAATAGCGAAATTCAATAAGACAGAAAACAACAAATGCTGATAAGGGTTTGAAGAGATATTGGAACTCTCATAAAACTGCTCATGGGACTGTAAAATGGTGCTAACACTTCATTAAAAATTTGGAAATACAAATATTATTCAATCCATTAATCCCAGTACAGGTATATATCCTAAAGAAGTGAGAGCCAGGACACGACTAGATTTATGCACACCCATGTTCATTGCAGCACTATTCACAGTAGCAAAGAGATGGAAACAACCTAAGTGCCCATCAGCAGAAGAATGGATAAACTATGGTACATATGCACAATGGAATACAATGCAACATTAAAAAATAATGACAACTCCATGAAACACCTCATAACATGGATGAACTTGGAGAACATCGTGCTGAGTGATAAAAGTCAGTCACGAAAGGACATATATTGCATGAGTCTATTATAAAAGCTCAAGGAAAGGTTTGTCTACATGAGGAAAGAAACATTCTTTGATAGTTACCCTGCCTATTGTTTAGCCGAAAGTTGGGCCACAGGAGTGAGTTCAATTCTAGGCTTGATGGGAGAGGAAAGAAAAGTACTAACTAGGCAAGCATTTTGGGTGAAGGGAAAGGCAAGACACAAAAGGTGGGTGACCAGCACAATATCACTAAGGAAAAGGAAGACATGGAGAGGTGTACAAGAATTACAGACAACAAAAGTAAACAGTATTATATATAAAATCTTGGATTATCAGTAATAGTAAGCATTAATCTAAATGTGGATACATTGGTAGACAGGCAAGATGATCAGGTGTGGGTAGGCAAATGGTACTATACCCATGACCATGTATAGGTTTGGCAGATGATATTTTTAATATGTATTTGTATGTGCTGTAAAAACGTCCATTTAATAGTAAAAGTTAACAGGGGACTAAGCTATAACAACCTCTTAGCCATAACCAAACATCTTGAGGGATTGAGTCACTGGGCCTGTGGGCTCAGGATCATAGTCACAGGGGGCATTAAGGTCAATTGGCTTAACATACTCCACAAAGACATTGTTCTACAATGTCTTTGAGTAGCCACTAAAGATACACTTATTGGTCTCTCCTCATCCAGAGCAAGGAAGAGTGTAGAAAATCAAACACATGGAAATAATTATTCCAAGGGCCTAGTGGACCACATGAACCTTAGTTCCACAACCCTGAGACCAGAAGACCTAGATGGTGCCCAGCTACCACTGTCAACCACTCTGAAAGGGAACACGATAGGAGATCCTGAATAGAGTGGGAGGAAAATGTGGAAAAAAAAAATCAAAATCATAAAAAAGAACAGGTTTACTGCTCTAATCAAGACTGGTGGACCCCCAAGAGTATGGCTCTTAGTCACCTTTCAAGCCTGGAATTGAACTTACTCCTGTG
>NW_006921653.1:4279133-4280454 GCF_000298275.1 Orycteropus afer afer
AGCAAGTGAAAAGTAAATTGTCACATACAAGAAACTATGAAAGATATAGAAGTGGAATGATACATTTAAAATGCCAAAAGAAAAGAACTTCCAGTCAATTTTATATCCTACAAATCTGTTCTTCAAAAATGAAGACAAAATTAGGACGTTCCAAGATAAACAAAAACCGAGGGAGTTCATTATGATGAGACTTGTTCTATAACAAATGGTAAAAAGAGTCCTTCAGGCTGAAAAGAAAAGTCACTCAACAGTGAGATAAATACGCATGAAGGGAAAAAAAAAATCTCCAGTAAAGATAATTTCATAAATATTAAGATCAGTTTTATGGTATTTAGTGATGTAACTCTACTTATTATGTCTTACATGATTTAAAGAAAAATGTATAAAAATAATTATGAATCTATGTTATTAGACACATAATATATAAATATGTCATTAGTGACAACAACATAATGAAATGATAGGGAAGCAGTAGAGGAACATAGTTTTTGTATGTCACTGAAGTTAAATTGGTATCAATTTAAACTAGGTTGTCATAAATTATAATGTTAAATGTAATCCACATAGTAACCACAAAGAAAATATCTAAAAAATATACATAAAAGAAAATGAGAAGAGGATCAAAATTATTCACTATGAAAAAGTCAATCACAAAACTAGGCAGTATTGGAGGAAATGGACACAAAAATAAGTGTGAGACACACAGAAAACAAATAGTAAAGGAGAAGAAATCAGTTTTTCATTGTCAATAATTACTTTAATATACATATTAAAAATTCTGTAATCAAAAGACAGAGGTTTGGCAGAATGAATAAGAAAATATGATTCAGCTGGATGCTGTTTACAATAGATCCACTTTGGACCCAAAGACACAAGTAGGTTGAAGATAAAAGGATAAGAAAAATTCTATGCAAATAGTAGCTGAAACACAGCATGGGTAACTATATTAATATCAGATAAAATAGTCTTTAAGTTAAAATTTGTTATGGGAAAAAGAAAAGGATATTATATAATGATAAAATGGTCAATTCATCAAAAATATATAGCAGTTACAAATATACATGCACCTAACAATAAAGCCTCAAAATATATGAAGCAAACATTCACAGAATTAAAAGGAGAAATAGACAATTATATAATAATAGTTGGAGACCTCAATTCACTATTTTAGGTAACGAATGGAATGCCTGAACAGAAGATCAAAAAAGAAATATAGAATGTTAGCAACATTGTAAACACTATCAAAACCTAAAAACAACACAAACTCATTCCTCTCCAGGATGGACCATATGTTTAGGTTGCAAAATAAGTCTCAATAAAT
>NW_006921653.1:4281339-4282379 GCF_000298275.1 Orycteropus afer afer
ATAAATGCAAAATTCCTCAACAAAATACTAGCAAAACAAACCCATGAGCACATTAAAAGGACTATACATCATGACTAAATGAGATTTATGCTGCAAATGCAAGAGTCATTCAACATAAAAAAAATCAATCAATGTAATACACCATATTAATAGGCTAAAAGAATAACAACTCATGATCATCTCAATTGACACAGAAAGGGAATTTGAAAAAATCCAACCACCTTTCATGACAAAATAGTCAACAAACTAGGAGTAGAAAGGAAATTCCTCAAAATTTTAAAGGGCATTTATGAAAAACTCATATTTAACATCATGAGGAAACTGTGCATAGACCAAGAGGTAGTCTTTCAAACAGAGCAAGGGACTGCTGCGTAGTTTAAAATCAGGAAAGTTGTGTGTCAGGCTTGTGTCATTTCACCATATTTATTCAATCTGTCTCCTGAGCAAATAACCCAAACAACTGGATTATATGAAGAACACGGCATTAGGATTGGAGGAAGACTCATTAACAACCTGCAATATACAGATGACACAGCCTTGCTTGCTGAAAGTGAAGAGGACTTTAAGCACTTACTGATGAGGATCAAAGATTACAGCCTTCAATATAGATTATACCCCAACATTAAGAAAACAAAAAACCTCACAAGTGGACCAGTAAGCAACTTCATGATTGTGGTAGTTAAGGTTGTATGTAAAGTTGGCTAGGCTGTGGTCTTGAGTGGCTTAGCAGACGGATTGTAATCACCTCCATGGTGGAATTTGCTGTGAGCAGCTCAGTAGTTGAAGGGGAGTTACCTGCAGGGTGTGGTCTGCTTCCAGTATGTATGGAGAAGCTTTGGAAAAGGTCTCTAGCTTTTTAGTATGTTTTGCACCATGTTGCCTGCTGATCTTGGGATTGTGCCATTTCATCTGCTGATCTTGGGTTTGTCAGCCTCAGCAGCCAGTTGCTGCATGAGTCAGAAGAAGCCTCCAGCTTCAGTGGGCCTGGAACAAGGGGCTGAGCTGAAGCCCAAGGTCGAAGGGCCCTGACCCAACCCTTA
>NW_006921653.1:4285833-4314069 GCF_000298275.1 Orycteropus afer afer
TGTTGCATTGTGGTAAACTGTGGTCAATGACATGAGACAAAGTATATGTAAACTGCTGTATGAAAAGTGAATTTGCGCTGTAAATCTTCACCCAAATAAAAATAAATAAATTACAAAAAAAATAAAAAGAAATCAAACAACGTAGTGCAGTAGGAAAATCTGCTGCAAAATACCTCTTTAAAGAGTTCAAAAGCAAAGATATCACTTTGAAGGGTAAGGTGCACCTGACCCAGCCATGGTATTTTCAATCACTTCCTATGCATGCAAGAGCTGGACAACGAATAAGGAAGACTGCAGAAGAATGATGCATTTGAATTATGGTGTTAGCAAACAATATTTAACATACTATAATACACCATAGACCATATCAAGAATGAACAAAGCTATCTTGGAGGAAGTACAGCCAAAATGCTCCTTAGAAGTGAGGATATTGGGACTTTGTCTCACATACTTTGGTCATATTAGCAGGAAAGACCAGTTCCTGGAGGACAACATTCTTGGTAAAGTAGAATGTCAGTGAAAAAGAGGAAGATCCTCACTGAGATGGATTGACACTATGGCTGCAACAATGAGCTCAACCATAGCAATGATTGTGAAGATGGTGCAGGTCTAGGCATTGTTTCACTCTGTTGTACTTAGTGTCACTATGAGTCAGAACTGACTCAATGGCACCTAACAACATCATACTTACTGATGTTACTCAATGACCAAAAGTTTTTAGTCTTTCCTCATAATATGTGGAACAAGACAAATATGCCCATTTCCACCATTGCTGTACAACATAGTAGTGGAAGTCCTAGCCAGAGTAATTAGGTAAGAAAAGAAATTAAAGAAATCCAAATCAAAAAGGAAGAAGTAAAACTATCGCTATTTGCAGACAAGATGACCCTGTATATAGAAAATCCCAAAGATTCCATAAGAAAGCTGCTAGAGATGATAAATGAATTCAGCAAAGTTGCAAAGCATAAGATCAGTACAAAAATAAATCAGTTTTGTTTCTATATATCAGCAATGTAACAGATAATAATTTCATTTACAATGAAAAAGAACAGCATGTAAAAGAGTAAAATACCTAGACATAAATTTAAACAGGGAGTTGAAAGACTTGTATACTGAAAATTATAAAACGTTACTGAAAGAAATTAAAGACCTAAATAAATAGAAAGAAATCCTGTGTTCATGGGTTGGAAGACTTAATATCATTAAAATGTCTATACTACCTGAAGTGATCTACAGATGCAACATAGTGCCAAAAAAATTCCAACAGCTTTATTTTTGCAGAAATGGAAAAGGCAATCCAAAAATTCACATGAAATTGCAAGGTGCTTCATATAACTGAAACAATCTTGACAAAGGAAAATAGAGTTGGAGGCTTTATAGTTTCCAATTTCAAAAGTTACTACAAAACTAACCATGGGAGATGAGAAGGGCAACATTTGCACAGGGAGATAGCTCAGAGGGCAGTAATGCATAGCAAAGAAGGACACAAGGAAAGGTAACAATAGGATGGAAGTGGGAAGAGTGTGATTAGAATGTGGACATTGTAATCAGTGTCATGAAACAAAATGTGTACGAACTGTTGAACTGGAAATTCATTTGCCCTGTAAACTTTCACCCAAATCTCATTTTAAAAATAAATAAATTTAAAAATAGTACAAAGCTAAAGTAATCAAAATAGTGTGATGTTGGCAAAAGAATACACATAAAGAACGGAATAGAACGGAGAGTCTTGAAATAAACCCTTGCATCTTTGGCCAATTGATTTTCAACAAGAATGCCAAGTTCATTCAATGTGGAAAGGAAAAGTGTCTTCAATAAATTGTACTGGGACCATTGACTCTCCACATGTAGAGGAGTGAAGTTGGACCCATACCTCACACCATATTCATAAATGAGCTCAAAATGGATCAATGACCTAACTATAAGAACTAAAACCATAAAACTCTTAGGAGAAAACATAAAGGTAAAACCTCAATACCTCAGTGGTTCTGACAATGGATTCCTATACATGGCACAAAAAGTACAAGCAACAAAAGAAAATAATAGATAAATTTGGCTTCTTCAAAATGAAAATTTTTTGCATTACATAAATAGATTTTACCAATAGAGTTTAAAAAAAAAACAAAAAACACTACAGAATGGGAAAAACTATTTACAGATTGCATAATGATAAAGGTTTAATATCCAAAATATATAAAGAACTCCAACAACTCAACAGCAAAAGGACAAACAAGGAGGAAACACTGCAAAAATAAAAATTAAAAGAAAAAAACCCAATCAAAAAAGGATAAAGAACTTGAATAAAGATTTCACCAAAGAATAGCCAATAAAAAGAAAAACACTACCATTGAGTCAATTCTGACTCGTAGTGACCCTATAGGACAGAGTAGAAGTTTCCATAGGGTTGCCAAGGCTGTAATCTATATGGAAGTAGATGCCTCATCTTTCTCCATTGGAGGGGCTGCCAACTTTTGCTTAGCACCGGAGTGCTTAACCACTGCAGTAGCAGGGCTCCTTATTAGGGAAATGCAAATCAAGACCATAGTGAGATAACTGTATTGCACTCAATAGGATGGCTGTATCAGAAAAAAGTGGAAACTAACATGTGTTGGTGAGAATGTGGAGAAATTAGAACCATCATGTATTGCTGATGGGAATGTAAAATAGCCCAGTGTCTGTGGAAAACAGTCTAGTGGTTCCTCAAAAAGTTTAACATAGAATTACTTACCTTATGACCTAGAAATCCCATGCGTAGGTATATACCCAAGAGACTTGAAGGCAGGGACTCAAACAGGTATGTGTTTACCAGGGTTCATTGCAGCATTATTCAAAATAGCCAAAAGAAGGAAAGAACCCAGGCGTCCATCAGAAAATGAATGGATAAACAAAATGTGATATATACATACAATGGAATATTATTCAGCCATGAAGAGAAATGAAATTCTGACACATGCTATGACATGAAAGAACCTTAAAAACACTGTACTGAGTGAAATAAATCAGAAAAGAAGGGCAAACATTGTATAATTCCACTGAGTTTCTATTTGGGGTAATGTAAAACTGTTGGCAATGGACAGTGGTGATGGTGGTACAACATGCTGAATATAATTGTCACTGAAGTCTACATTTTAAAATGTTTAAAAGGACAGTTTTTTGTTATATATTTTTTTACCACTCACTCAACTCGCTCACTGCCATCGAGTTGGATCCAACTCATAGTAACTCCTCCCTGGGTTTCCAAGGCAGTATCACTATGGAAGTAGACTGCCCAATCTTCCTTCCATGGAGTGGCTGGTGGGTTTGAACCTCCAGCCTTCCAGTTAGCTGTCAACCACAATAAACATTGAAAAAAAAGAAAAGAAAATCCATACAAAAATGAAAATGGAAAAACTGCCAATACCTGATTTCTGTTTTCTGTTCAGAGACCACATGAGTCCCAGCCTCCATGACCCTGAGACCAGAAGAACTAGATGGTGCCTGGTTACCTCTGCCAACCACTCTGAAAGAGATCACAATAGAGTGGGAGAAAAATGTGGAATAAAACTCAAAATCATAAATAAGACTAGGCTTCCCGGTCTGATAGAGAGTGGTGGAACCCCCGAGACTATGACCCATAGACACCCTTCAATACTGGAACTGACCTCAGCCCCATGGCTCAACTTTCAACCAAACGATACACAGGTCCATAAGGTGAACTATAACACCAGGAAGGTACATGCTCTTAGAACAACCAACCATATGAGATCAAAAGGGCAAGCTTTGGCCAAGAATACAGCTCAGAAGGCAGGAAGGGTTACGAAAGAAGGATGAAGGGAAGTGGTAAACACAAGAAAGAAGGGGGAAGAGTGCTGTTACACTGTGGGGAATACGATCATCTGAACAAAATAAAATGTGTATGAATTGTTGAACGGAAAACCAATTTCTCTGTAGACTTTCAGTTAAATCACAATTTTTTAAAAAAAAAAAAAAAAAGAAAAACTGTTAATACCTGCTTTCTGTCCTCCATTCATAGGCTTAGGTACCTTATAAGCCAATAGGGGGAATTATCTGATATTCAGAGCAACCAATAACAGGAATAAAAGATTTTTTTTTTTTAAGAATGAGATGTTTCCCATTATAGTGGATTCTTAAGCACATTCTCCACGTATGCAGCACGTATGTCATTTGGTGTGGATAGCACACAGGTTGGTATTATCAAAAGGCCAACCAGACAGGCCTCACTTGCCTCCTGCAAAGCTCCAATAGCTGTGCTCTGGAAGCACACATCTGTTTCAAAGTACTGTGAAATTTCTCATACTAATCTTTGGAAGGAAGTTTGCAAATCAGAAGTTCAATGAACTGCTGACAAGTCTGATTTTACCAGGTGAACCGAGGCCTGTAATGATGAGGGTTTTCACTCCTCCAGTAGAAGGCACACTCTTGGGTGCAGCTTTTGTAGCTAGTTGCATCTTTGGGGCTTTACCACCTGTAGGTTTGCAGTCAGTTTGTTTTGTGAGTCCAGACTCTTGGAGCTGTCTAGAGCTAGAGGCAGTGCTGGCATTAGAAGGTAACGGTGGTGCAGTGACATCTATGAGCACAATTTAAACCAGGCACTCTGGTCACAGGATGGGCTTCAGGGGTTAGGGAACAGCCTGAAATTGTGAGCAATATATGGAATGTTTGTGCATTATGTGAATTTTCTTTGTGAAAGGCTAGCTTTCATCAAATCCTCAAAAAGTGCATTACCCCAAAAATGATCAAAAGCCACTGCATTAAGCACATCTTTCGAACTGCCATAAACATAAGAGCAGTAAGTAACAACAGAAGGAATGGAAGCAGGCTAGCTTTAACTAAGGCCTTAGTGAGTCTCTGGGAGAGAATTATGAGTGCAGAGGAAACAGCTAGCAACTCTGCAGCAGTGCCAGTATTTCTTTCTCTATTTCATGGTGGCCCAAAGTAGTTACAATATGTTACACACATAGAGACAAAGAGAGTCCCTTCACGTTCCATTGTTAGTGGCTCCAAGCACAAAGCAATTAAAATTTAGCCATCCTGATGGAAGCAAATACAAAGAAACAGAATAAGGTTTTGCATTTAATTTTGACCAAATCATTTTTTGTATTATTTGGCATAAAAGGCTGAATAACAAATTAGTTCTTTGGCCAACATTCATTCTTGCCAAGATTAAAAGGTAGAAAATAGCAAAAATGTGAGTTATTAATGGTAGGGAAGAGGGGAGTAGTTAATTGACTGACCAAGTTGGAAGGTGCTAATTAATGTCAGTCAAGATCACAGAGAGCAGAAAACCTTTTTAAAGGTTTTCACTAGAACTAACACATACTTAATGAATTACTTTTCCCCTGTTGTTAGTTTTATTAAGTTTCTATGAAAGATCAACTCTCTTAAATACATGCATTCCTCCTATTTACAAAATCTAAACTTCAAACAGCCAAATTCCCTTCTTATTATGCATCAAGTGGGCACTGTCCAAGACAGGACAGGGAAAAACTAGAGATGGAAATGTGACCCATCTCTTGCCTCTTTCACTCACAGGCTAAACTTCACCTGGGCCTGGGGCCAATCCATGTCTGAGCAGGAACTAGTCAGTAGGTCTAGGGGCACTGTCCTTTAGGGCCTGGAGTTGATCACAAGGCCATAAAGCCAATGTTCACTATCACCACGATGTGCCCCACTCCCAAATATAACCTCTTAGCTGTTAGTTCCTTGCCCAAATGAGCTGGCTCTTTCCACAGTCCCAACTTCAGTCTTTTGTTTTCTTGCTTATTACTTAAGATCCCACCTTTGGCTGCAAATTTCATCCAAACACCATGTTAATCTGAGAAAGAAACTCCATTCAAAACTTGACATGCATTTTCACCATTCTTCATTATTGGGGCTGGGGAATGAGTTAGTGAGTTTCCTAAATTCTCAGGTCAAAGATTTTAATGGGGCTGATATCACAGAAAGTGTTAAGATGACCTAGAGGAACTCAAAGAATCTTCAGGATCGAGATATCTTAGTGCCACCTCTTTCTGCTTGCCTCAGAAATAAGCCAATTAAATTGAAATTCAACAGTAAAACAGGGAGTAAAAGAGAGAAATTAAAGGAATATAAAAAAAAAAAAAAAAGATAATATAATGGAACCAGGAAGAGCAAAACTAAAAGCAATGAGAGGAAATGAGATTAAATAAATACAATCTCAAAGAAAAATGTTAAAGTGAGCTAAAAGAATAAAATAAGCATAAAATAAGAAAATCAGGCCATCATAATACAGCCACAAAGAAATAAAATAAGACATTTAAAACAATAAAATAGGATATTTAACAACATAAAATAATCTGTAATCCTAATAAAACTGAGTCTTCCTGGCCCCACATTAGGATCACAGCATAGAAGTGCATCTAGGAGAAACCCAAGGTTGCCTCTAAATGGAATGGGAAAAAATAGTGGTGTTTGTCATGGGTTTCATGAGGAAGCAAGGTAAGGAGAATGACAATGTACACAGTAGAATCACTAGGGTTGGTGTGACCCAATTCAATGGTGCACCCTACCCCATGGGTGGGACCAGCCAACAACAACCCCCCTCATTGGTAGAGCAGCCCAGCCCACCCTGCTCTTCCCCCACCCCACACTCAGGGCTGAGAACAGTGCTGTGCACTCTGTCCCTCCCGCCCTGTCTTTTGGTGGCTCCCACAGCTCCTCCCCTCTCTCACTGGTCAATGCAGACCCTCCTCTCTGCCTACTGGTAAGTGAGGGGGAGGGTGTGTAAGAGAGTGGGGAAGTGTGATGAGTTACTATACTGGTTGGGGGATTGGTGGTGGTGGTGACAGGTTACCACACTAAATGACAAGTGACACCAACCCTAGTGATGACACTGCCTTGGCAGCTCCTCCCCTTGCAGCACCAGCCCACCTGTCACTGCTGCCGTGGACCCTAGTGTCATTTTAGTGTCACCACCTCTAAAAGCATCGGGAGTGTGATCTGCACTCCCCCCTGTACCCCCCCCAATGACACCACTGAGTACACAGTACAATAAGACTACTCTCTAAAAGCCCTCTTTCAATGTCTCTCTCCATCAGAGGACCACACCTCTGAGCACAGCCAGATTAAGACATGTGAGGGCCCTAAACACTGATAATCTGTGGTGTCCCCTCCTCTGCTTACTCATGCATAGGAATAGGATATGTGAGTAATATGTATACATGTATGTACATGTGTGTATGTGTGTGTGTCTTAGCTATCCATGGTGTAATTTCTTTTTAAATGCAACTATAATAGTAACGATTAAACACAAAAGTGATGTATCCCATTTTAGCAGAATGAGATGAACGGAATTATAAAATTTTTAGTGGATGCAGAGTACTAAGATTTTCACTATATACCACATTTTCTACAAAAAGACTATTCCACATACTCCACAACAAAGAAAATGAGTCAATGGACTTAGTTGTTTCAACAATCAATGTGAAATTCTATTGATCTCATATAAGGTAAAAGTGACTTTCACCAATTTTACTTTAAATGGCTCATATTTTAGTTTTGATACTTGTTTCATAATAAATGTTGTAACTATAAATGAGCAAATGAAAAGATAGCATAAAAGAAAGTTTAATGATCAGAAAACAAATATTACAACAAATGACTATTCTATTTTTAGATAAATTTTTCATCTCTAATATGTTATAATTGAAAACATTTCTTTCCATTCTTTGCTCTTACAAACTATTCAGTGATTTCATCACAATAAAGTGCTGAACAACATCTACTTCCATACATAATTATTGTTGTTGTTGTTATGTGTCATCGAATATGTAGAATGAATTGAGTCTTTCTTGAATCATTGTTGTACACTGAGGTTTTTTTACACTCTTTAGGAATGAAAATGAACATTCTGTTGTGCAGTTTGTGATCATTAAAGTTAGGAATATGTTTAAAGCAATTTCAGCATTGGGAAATATGAATTGTATTTTTTTGGTTGTTGTTACATAAGCATATATGCCTACATGAATAAAATCTGTCTTTCCTGAATCCGTAAATTTAGTTCTCATGTCAGAATGAAATTGTCACACTTCTCCATAACAGTTTACATTTTAGTCATCATGATAAACCTGCACTAATTTCTTGGATGCTTTCATGAATTCTGCATCAGGTATCAGGTAGAGCCACATTGTTTAAGAAGGAAAATTTATCTGAAAGAGCTTCATACACTTTCACGGTTCTTCTCATGAAGGATTCAAGCATATCCAGTGATTGTATAGTATGTGGTTGTTTTGGTTACTTTGTGTGCCACTCTAACCGAAATACCACAGGTGGATGGATTTAACAAACAGGAGTTTTTCTCTTAAGTTTTAGAAGCCAGAAGTCGTCTGAGTTCAAAGTTCTAGGGGCTGGGTGAAAGGCCCTTGACTTTGGGCTTCAGCTCTGCCTCTTGCCCCTGGCCCACTAAAGCTAGAAGTGTCTTTTCACTCAGGCAGCTGCTAGCTGCTGAGGCTGACAAGCCCAAAGTTGCCAGATAAAATGACACAGTCCCAATGTTACCAAACAACCCAGCAGCAGGTCACTAACTCAAGTCCAGAGATAGTCTCAAGATCAGCAGGAAATGTGGCAGGCTGCTGAATGAAGATTCGGCTACATGCAGGGTCCAAGTGTACCAAAAAACTTCAGACCATTCCCAAAACTTCTTATATACTGGAAGCAGACCACATCCCTAAATCAGCTACTCAGCAGCTTGCAGCTGTTTCCACGGTGCTGATTGCTCATCATGGGGAATAACTATAACCAGCTGCCACTCAAAACAAGGCCCAGCCAAGTTAACACATAACCTTAAGGACCATACTGGTTATGAGAAATTGATCTCTGACACTCAGTGATACTTCTGGAGCGTTTCCATCATTTACTTGGTTTTTTTTCCTCATGTTTCTGTGATGGTGAACTGCTTAATAATCAGTATTTGGCAGTATTGGTTTTATTATGTTTTCAAAATTTTTTAAATCTTCTCTTAATTATGTGAATACTCTATCAATGACTAGTAGAGATCTTTGTATGTCTTCATATTTACTTCCGAATCTTGGAGAGCTTGGCTTATCCAAAGAAAATGCTGAAATATGGTATTTCACATAGCTAACATATATACATACTCTAGTGTTTGCCTTTTGTTGGCAATGTTTATAGATTCTCTTTTGGTGTTTCCTTTTTGTATCTGGTCTTCAGCAATATTTTCGAAGGTATCTAGACTCTGAATGTACAATTCCAGGATTGCACTTGTTGCTACAGCATGGGCTTCCCAACATGTATTAGAAAAACATATTAATACTCAATCAGTGCCTAAACATGTTTTAAGAATTTTCTGTGAGTAGAACAGCAAAAAAAAAAGTGTAGAGTTACTGAACAGTAGAAGAAAAGTCAACTGCTTCCCAATAAAAATCTACTTCATGGCTTTCCAACTACTAATGTTATTCATTAATTTGTATTTCCAATTTATGAGTTAAGCCAAAACCATGTCTTCAGTTTAAATATGACAATGTACAATCTCTGTGAACTGTTTTCATGTTTATCATTCATATTCAAGTTGCACCAGTTACTAAGTCCATCTGTAACAAATCAAGAATTAAATGATTTATGATTAAATAGTTCACAAACAAGACAATATACAGAGCCAATTGGTGGAGAATAAAATAGCCCTCCCTCTTATAATTTTCACCATTAGCTTTGTACCTTAAAATATATTCTGACTACAAAACCTTGTTCATTTACCATCCAGAAATTTTTGACACAAATTTTTGAATAGTCCACTATGATGTTGACAATCCCTTGGTCTCATTTTGATCCAATAATGTATATCATTAGATGAAAAATTATTCCACAAAGTAGAATCTGTATTCCTGTTATTTATGGGTCTGCAGATGTGACAAATTCAGATTCTAAAATAGTTTTGCTCTCTACACCATTATTAACATTTTTTACTATAGCAAGGAATAGATGCAGAATTTGGAACAAATTTTGTTATGTCCATATGGCTATAGTAATTCAATATAAGTGGTACTAATATAATGATTATATAATATAATGATTAACCCTTTAAACTCAAGCATTCAACAGAAGCCTCTTCTGATTAGTTATGTTTTAAAAAGGAAGTTAACTTTGGAATTGCCTTTAGGACTTGACAAATCCTTTTATCTTCTATGAGATTTTGTTTTTGTGCTCCACTTAGTTATTGCCATTTCATTTTACCTGGATATAAAATTATGTCACTTTTTAAATTTGGTTCCTCAATAGCAAATAAGTTTGAATAATTTGAAAATAAATTTACAAAACAAAATAAAGTTTACATCTTAATTTGAATGTTAATACAGAACTCTATATTTGAACATTAGTAAGTACAGTGCGGTATATTACTTAGCCATGGTCTAAGTAATGATCTTCTAGCCACGGTCGTTGTGACTTCCATCAGATGACGGGGTGAGATTATGCAAGCTACTGTGACCCACTGAGGGAATTGGATAGCTTGCTAATAATGTAAATAAAGGGGACCCTTGTGTGGGTGGGACTACACAAATAAGGTGTATAGAACCCTAACATGGTGATTGGTCAGTTTTGTCATCCAACTGGCTTAAAATGAGTCATCCTGGAGGCAGAAAGGGGGATATCACTGCCATTAAGAGAAAAAAGCTTGGAGTGGAATGCATCCTTGGACCTGAGATCCCTGCACTGAGACAACAGAGAGATGGCAGCAGCAAAAGAAATAGAATCAAGAGACTGGCACGAGATAGAGTGACAAGGCTTCACAGCCCACAGAGCAAGAAAGTTGAGTACCTTCAGGCACAAGGCTTGCTGGTGGAGTGGGGTGCCTCTTTGGGTGCCTATTGTCAGAGGTAAAATACCTTTGTCACACTGACACAAGCAGAGTAGAGGCCAGGCTGAGAGGCCTAAGGGTAACTGTCCTGATCAAAGAATTATATCCTTCCTTGTAACCTGTTGTTTCCCTAATAAACTTCATAATCGTTGAGTATTGTCTGTGAGTTCTGTGTGGTCATTGTAATGAATTATCAAACCCAACAGAGAAGGAGAGAATGCCAGGAAAGGGACAATTGGTTTCAGAACTGCAAAATGATTGGAATTTTGATACCACCTCCTAGGAAACAGCCTTGGACTGATGGTTATTCTCTCTCTCCCTCATGAAACTGGAAAAGGTCAGAAGATGCCACCACCACACTCTTTTTGCAGTAAGTAAAAAATTTATTTGGAACATATAATTTTGTTTTTAGCATTTCTTAGGCAAAAGAAATAGTATTTACAAGTTGGAAACAATTTCATTTCAGTGTTTTTCATCTTTAAATAATACTTAATTTGCACAATCACTTTCTGTTCTTTGATGCTGCACCTTCACAGTTCATTGGACTATTGCTGATATACAACAGGGGCAAAAGCAATCACAAAGAGCAGGGTGCAAATACAAGGCTATGCTCAATCTGAAGACACATTTGGTTAGCTTTGCACAGGACCAGATATGTCACTGTTGTTGTTGTTATGTGCCGTCGAGTTGGACCCAACTCATAGCGATCCCTCCTTCTATTTCTGAGGTGGTATCACTACGGAAGTAGATTGCCCCACCTTCCTTCTGAGGAGTGCCTGGTGGGTTTGAACCGCCACCCTCTGGTTAGCAGTCAGGTGCTGTAGGCACTACGCTACCAAAGCTCCTATTAGATATGTTATTAGTCACACGATTATAACACTATTATCATTCTTATGTGGTCAACAAGAGAGAATTGAATGTCAATCAGTCCAAAATGAAAATATAACTTTTAAGTTATATTTAAATTCATATACAAAATTTTTAAATGGAATCATTTTCACTTAGTGCCCTGCAAGTTCCCTTCCTCTTCAGTGTTCACTTTTCTTTATGTCCTGTCTCCTTGGCATCTATGAGTCTTTGCTTTGAAAAATTGGCACCTCTGTTTGGTATATGGGTTTCTGAGGCTGTATCTGTATGGAAGTAGATTGCCCAACCTTCCTTCCAAGGAGCAGCTGGTGGGTTTGAACCTCCAGCCTTCTGGATAGCAGTCAAATGCCTTAGGCACTACACCACCAGAGCTCCCAAGCATGTGCTTAACTTGCTTATTGGATATCCTGTGCCTGCCTCTGAGCAGTTGTTAGGAATTTAATCACTGTTGCTCTCCACATGGCCCCTCACCACCAAGTGGCTCTCCCCATTTCCTCGTTCTCCAAGGTAAACTCTTCATGGGCTACCTCTTCCCAAATCCACACATCCTAAGTCATTATTCTCCTCCTGGAATTTGTTTCCTATTCTGATGACTTTTCTTGGAAGGAGCAATACTCCCACAATCTCTTTGCAAAATGTAAATGATGCTACAAAAATAAAAAGATTTTGAGGCTATTGTTGTGAGGTGCCATCTGGTAGATTCTAACTCATAGTGACCTTATAGGACAGAATAGAACTGTCCCATAGAATTTTCAAGGCCATAATCTTTACAGGAGCAGATCTCCATGTCTTTTCTCCTATCAAGCAACAGTGAGTTCAAAGGGTTGACCTTTCAGTTAGCATCCAAGAGCTTTAACAGTTACACTACCAGGAATCTTTATTTAAGAAGTTAGGAGGAAAGAAATTAACCCTAAAATATTTTTTTTTAAGTAAAATGCCAGGGAAGTAGAGGTTCAAAGGTTTAACACTAACAGTCAAGATCCTGGCGCTGCTGGCTGGCTACCTATAGGTTGTGCCAAACTCAGGCTTAGGGAAATAAAGAGAAACAAGTGAGGGAGGCCTGAGTGTTGTGGTTGGTCATTATCTCAGTATGAATCGCCAACACAAAGGAACTGCTTTTAAAATAAAAGAAAGAAAATGTCTAGGTACATTAATATGACAAATAGAGTTTATCCCTTACGCTAACTGCAATCAACTAGTGATGGCTGCCTGGCATGCGGTGTTGGGCATCACGAGGCTGTATCTGGAGTTGGCAAGAAAGAACGCCATGATTAATCAGCAATGTCTCCCATGGATGTAGGAGTGGGGAGTGGCCCCAGCTGAGCCTGGTTGGTGGCTTTCAGGAGGTAAATTTTGCCTAGCCTGATTCAATCAGGTTTATAATATCATGAACAGAAAGGCCTGCAAGAGCCAAGCAGGTACCATGAAAGAAAGAAGCAAGTAGGAGAGGTTTGTGCCTCCATGTGTGAAGAGCAGAGGACTAGAAGAATGTTTTTGGCAGCAAATAACAGAAAAATCCAACCCAACTGGCTTGAATAATATGGAACTGTATTATTTCTCCAAACACAGCTTCAAGAGGCAGGCTGAGCCAGGTGTGCTACAATGAGAGTTCTAATACTACTTCTCATTCTACTTTTTTCTTGTTTTCTCCCTCCTCCATGTGAAAATGTCCACAAGATGATTTACCCCCAAGGACTGTGCTCCATAGGGTTTTCAATGGCTGATTTTTCAGAAGTGGATCACCAGGGCTTTCTTCCAAGGTGCCTTCTTGGTGGGCTTGAACTTCCAACCTGTTGGTTAGCAGCCAAGCCTGTTAACCATTTGCACCACCTGAGAACTCCTTCTATTTGGTAGCAACCCTTTAAAACTCTGCAGAAACAAGTAATCAGGGGAGGACAGATTTCTCCTGAGTTTTATAGCTGTAAAGACTGTAGGCCAAAGGTTACACAATTTGGTTGTTATTTGTTGTTAGCTGTCAGGGCATCAGGTCTATATATGGTGTGGCAACCATATGTGTAACAGAGCAAAACACTGCCCAGTCCTGCACCATCCTCATAATAGTTGCTATGTTTCAGCCCCTTATTACAGCCATTGTCAATCCATTTTGCTGGGGTTCTTCTTTTTTGCTGACCCTCTACTTTATCGAGCATGGTGTCTTTCTCCAAAGATTGATCCCTCTTGATAACATGCCCAAAGTACGTGAGACAAAGTCTCACTATCCTTGCTTCTAAGGAATATTCTGGCTGTACTTCTTCCAAGACAGATTTGCTCATTCTTCTAGTAGTCTATTCAATATATTCAATAGTCAATATTCTTTGCCAACATTATAATTCAAATGTGTCAATTCCTCTTCAGTCTTTTTTTTTTTTTTTTTTCATTGTCCAGCTTTCACATGCATACGAGCCAACTGAAAATACCATGACTTGCATCAGGCACACCTTAGTCCTGAAGGTGATATCTTTGCCTTTTAACATTTTAAAGAGATCTTTTGTAGCAAGATTTGCTCAATACAATATGTGGCTTGATTTCCTGACTAAAGCTTCCACATATGGTTAGTGACACCTTAGACTGAGAACTTCCAAATCAACAATGTTCCCACCATAATATTCTGGAAAATATGCAACCTTGGCTGTAGTGATTTTTTACTGCTGCTGTAACAAATTAGCACAAATTAAAACCTAAACTTATAAAGAATATAAATTTATTATCTTACAGTTCTATAGGGCAAAAGTCTGACATGAATCTCTGTGGACTAAGATCAAGGTGTTGTTGGTAGGGCTTTTCCCAGGGAGAATCAGTTTGTTTACCTTTTACAGCTTCTAGAGGCCACCCATCTTGGATCCTGGCCCACTTCCTCCATCTCTCTGACCATTCTTCCATAGTCATATCTCCTATTCATTCCAGCCAGGAAAGGTTCTCTGCTCTTAAGGATTTACATGATTAGACTGGGCCCACCCTAGTAATGCAGGATAATCTCCTCATCTCAAAGTCCTTAATTTAATCACATCTGAAAGTTCCTTTTCCCATGAAAGTAGCATATTCACAATTTCCAAGAGATTAGGACATGGACACCTTTAAAAAACCAAAAACCAAACCCACCTGCCATTGAGTTGATTCCCACAGCAACCCTATAGAACAGGGTAGAACTGCCCCTATAGGGTTTCTGAGGCTGTACCTCATTACAGAAGCAGACTGCACATCTTCCTCCTATGGAGCAGCTGGTGGGTTAGAACGACCAAGCTTTCAGTGAGCAGCCAAGCACTTAACCACTGTGCCACCAGGATATCTTTAGATGTGCATTATTCTGCCTCAAAGTCTCTTTAGGCCCAAATCCACACTTGGCAGTTGTATATTTCCAAACTATAAATAGAGGTCAAGAAAGTCAGGGAAAAAATATTTCTACAGGAACAAAAAGAAAATAATTAAGTGGATTCAGCAGTGTGTTCTCTTTGATGGGTAGCAACTCCTCCCTGGATTAAATAAACTGTTTGAAAGGGTCCAGAGGTTAACTGTAGCCAAAAGAAGGCTGAGCAAAACCCAAATTAAACTGAGTAAGTTTCATGAAGTCTTTGGAGAGCTTGCAGTATAAGAGGAAGGTCACAGGTGACATTATATATCTCATAACCCCAAGGACACAATAACTTTTATGTCAAGCTGGAAATGAAATAAAATGCTGGCTTCTGAAAAAATTGTCAGATCAAGGAGAATGTCTTGATTGGACAATGGGAAATATATAACTCCTCTGTCACCTCCTCAATCCTTTTAACTCTAGGGATTGCCATTCAGTCACTAACCCAGTCATGGAAATTAACTTATCCTGTCAAAAAGAAAGTGTCTTCTTGAAGATGAACACAGCCTATCTGGCTACAATTAAAAACCCTTGCTGTCTTAGCTTAGGAGATCTGGTAGCGTGGTGCCTAAGGCATTTGACTGCTAACCAGAAGGCTGGCAGTTCAAACCCACCAGCCACTCCTTGGAAGGAAGGTTGGGCAATCTACTTCCATAGTTATACTGTCTCGGAAACCCAAAGAGGGGTCGCTATGAGTTGGACCCGACTCAACAGCAGTGAGTTTGGTTTTTTGGTTTTTTTGTCTCAGCTTTGTTACTTAAGGAGAAAGAATGGGAGGGTGAAAATATCAAATAATAGAATAATCAGTAATGATTTTTCCAGTTATTCTTTTCTTTTTCTTTTTAGCAGGGTAATGAACACAAGGAATCTGGGCTCAGCACACCTATGCTGTAGTCCCTGCTTGGCCTTTAACCATTTGTTAAGACTTTGGTTAATGGTCTTATTAAACTCTCCGGGACCATGTTCTCTTATCCCATTTTTTTTTTAATTCTAAAAATATTTATATGTATTTTCTTTTTAAAGCAAATTAAAGAGAAATTCCATAATACTCCAGTCCATACAAACACAAACATACATTCCTCCTCTCAGTCCACCCCCTAAGGATCAAAAGCCTAGTGGCTATCCTTCTGTACCTTGCACCATACTCATGTGCAAACATATGTTCCTGCAGAGTCTAGAAATCTTGTATGTTTATTTTTGCTTTTACAAAAATTGAATCAAGTTATGTTTAAGATTCTGCAATTTGCTTTTTTCATTCAGCTTACTATCGGTATCCTCTAGAACAGAACAACGCATATAGACCTAATGAACTAATCCTCTAGAACTAATTCATTTATGTTCATTTAAATTTAAATTATCAATATACCAAATTACATTAATATAAAAATATATTCTACTGATGGACATTTCAAGGGTCTGGTGGCATAGTGCCTAGGGCATTTGACTGCTAACCAGAATGCTGGCAGCTCAAACCCAACAGTCACTCCTCAGAAGGAAGATTGGGCAATCTTACTTCTGCAGAGATACCTCCTCAGAAATGCAAGGAGGGGAGGCTATGAATCAGACTCAATTTGATGGCAGTGAGTTTGGTTTGGTTTTGGATGGACATTTAGGTTGTATCTCAATTTAGTTTCTTTTGCCACTAAAAAATATGCAACAAGCATCCTTGATTACATATTTTTATGTTCTACAGCTTTTATATCTGAAGAATATGATTTAGAACAAAAGGAGAAATGACATTTAGGGCAAAAAAAAAGTGTATTTTTTATGTTAATGGATATTGCTATATTACCTTCCCCAAGACATGAGCAATTTACATTCTTGGCAATATTTGAGGATATCTGTTCTTCCACTCCCCACCAGCACTGTGTACAATTGGTCTTTTTAATTTTTTCCACTTGATGAAGAAAAAAATGGTATCTCATGTTATTTTAATTTGTATTTCTGAAACACTGGTATGGTTGATTTATCTAACTCTTTAATAAGCTTTAGTTAGTGAGTCAGACTTTTACTCTAGAGAGATACTACGCTCATGAGAAAAACGGAGGAACTAACCTAAATTTCTAACAAAATAAATGGTAACTGTTATCTGGAAACCAATCAGTGCCTGAGACCAGCTCATGGCTTGTCCACTGTGCAATAACCCCTCAACCAATATTTCAACAAGATCCTCAGAAAATTTCTGCAGACC
This sequence comes from Orycteropus afer afer, assembly GCF_000298275.1. Lineage (NCBI taxonomy): Eukaryota > Metazoa > Chordata > Mammalia > Tubulidentata > Orycteropodidae > Orycteropus > Orycteropus afer. The sequence continues at coordinate 4,303,072 of NW_006921653.1, forward strand.
TCTTGATTACAATGACTATCACCATGGAAGCAACAGAGATAAATCTCAAGTTTAATCTAAACTTGCTTCTGATATCTGTTGTTGTTGTTGTTGTTATGTGCCGTCAAGTCGGCCCGACTCATAGCGACCCCTCCTTGGGTTTCCGAGCCAAACCTGGAATGGCAGTAAAGTTAGTAGTGACTACCTGAAAAGCACTGTTGATTAGCAGTGTCTTCCATGAGTACAAATGAGCTTTGGTGGCACTGTGAGTAAGGTATTTCCTTGCTAACCAAAAGTTATGTGGTTCAAATCCCACTGAAGGTTTGCGGAAAGAAGATGAGGCAATCTACTTCCATAAATATTTAAAGCCTTGGAAACTCTATGGGGGTCACTATGAGTCTGAACCAACTCAGTGGCAGTGGGTTTCAGTCTTTGGATTTGGTCATGAGAACAAGAATCTAAAGGAGACTTCCCAGACTTCTGTTCCCAGACATTACCCCCAAATGGAAGAAGGTAGGAATGGTGCTTAAAGCTAAAAGCTGCCTGGAGCTCATTGATCAGAATAGGAGGAAAGGCGACACTTTCCTTTCTCTTTCCCATGTGTTGCTGCTGTTGTTATGTGTCATCGAGTTGGCCCCGACTCATTGCGACCCCTCCTTGGGTTTCCCAGGAAGTATCACTACGGAAATAGAGTGCCCAACCTTCCTTCCCAGGAGAGGCTGGTGGGTTTGAACCGCTAGCTTTCTGGTTAGCAGTCAAATGCCTTAGGCTATATGCTACCAGTGTTCCTCTTTTCCATGTAGGAGGCACCAAAAAAAAAAAAAAAAAAAAAAAACCTCACTGCCCTTGAGTCAGATCCAACTCTTAGCGACCCTTCCTTGGGTTTCCAAGGCGGTATCTCTAGGGAAGTACATGGCTCAACTTTCCTTCCCAGGAGTGGCTGGTGCATTTGAATGGGCAGTCCTCTGGTTAGCAGTCACATACTTTAGGCACTATGCCACCATAGCTCCAGTAGGAAGCATAGCACCTATATAAACTCACTCAGCCCTTCTGAAACTACAGGAGAGTTTTGTGGTATCTTTTCTCCTTTTCCACTTTATCACAACTTCCCCTGAGTAAAAATGTTGTGGGGAATGGAGAGAGCATGCAATTTTCCACATTCTGAATCAACTAGGAATGGGCAGACAGGGCTGGTAAGAGAGAAATTAAATGACATTTGAAAATCTATAGAGAAGAGAAATTCTAGGCAAAATGAGAGACATAAAATCTATGCTTCTCTACAAAGGATTAGCATTCAAGCCAGGAAAAACACCTCTTATTGCCAAAATGTAGAATGTCTGCATTCAGCTCTATACAGGGACGGTGTACATATTCTGTCTCAGAAAATGCAAGTTGGCCCTCCTCTCTGCCCTCTCTCCTTTTTCTCCAGCAACAGTGACTTCTTTAGCAGGACATCGCCTGACCCCTAGTGGTAGCACTGTCTTCAGTCACTCCAAATAAAACCAAAAAATATCAAACTCACTGTCATTGAGTTGATCCTGACTCATAACGATCCCCGCTTGGGTTTCCCAGGCGGTATCTCTACAAAAGTAGATTGCCCAGTCTTTCTTCTGAGGAGTGGCTTGTGGGTTTGGACCTCCAGCCTTCTAGTGAGCATTCAAATGCCTTAGGCACTAAGCCACCAGAGCTCCATGTCACTCCAGATAAACATCCCTTATTTGATGGTGTTTTGGTTACCTAGTGCCACTCTGATAGGAATATACCACAAATAGGATGGCTTTAACAAACAGGAATTTATTCTCTTACAGTTTGGGGGCTTTAAGTCTGAGTTCAAAGTGCCAGGCTCTAGGGACTGGATGAAAGCCCCTCAACCTTGGGCTTCAGCTCTGCCTCCTGCTCCCGGCCCACTGAAGCTAGAGGCTTTCTTCACTCAGACAGCTGTTGGCTGCTGAGGCTGACAAACCCAAGGTCAACAAGTAACAAGGCACAGTCCCAACCTTACCAAATAACATGGCAAGCCATTGATTGAAGTCAATTGAAAGTCCCAAGGTCTGCAGAGCATGGCAGGCTGCTGAACATGACACGGCTACATGCAGGGTTCAAGCGTGCCGAAAGGCTAGAGACCATTCCCAAAGCTGTTTCTTAAATATGGGAAGCAGACCGCATACCTAAAGTAGTTATTCAGCTGCTTGTGGTAGATCTCACCATGGAATGGATTGCCAGTCCCATCCTGGGGAATAACTACCACCAGCTGCCCAGCCACTCAACCAGGCCGAGCCAAGTTGACACACAACCTTAACTACCACAAATGGCTTGTCCAACTTTGAATTCACTGACAGCTGAGCAGCAGTTCCTTTGAAAAACTGACATTTGCAAATTCCCACAGTAGAAAATGTGTTTTCGGTCTTAAAGGGGCTTGAAAGTGAGCAAACTTCATAGAAAATGCCAGCCTAAACACTGAAGAACACATGCAATCTTTTGTCATGTGACAGCACTACATGACATTTTTCCTTAATTGTAACTCAGGTTCCAATAACTTGAGGTCTATATTCAGGAAAAGGAGTACATAACTGTATCCAAATAAGAAAGCATCCTCATATCCACACATCCACCATATTCAAGGTTTTATGGAATAGGAAAACCTGGAAACCAGAATAGGGGACAGCAGTGTGTCAGAAGTAGAATTCTCCCCTTCCATGAGGAAGCCCAAGGTCCAATTTCTGGCAAGGGCACCTCATGTGCAGCCACCATTCTTCTGTCAATGAAGGCTTGCATGTTGCTATGATGTTGCACAGGTTTCAGTAGGGTTTCTAGAATGAAAGGCCTGGCTATCTATTTTCAAAATTCAGCCCAGGAAAGCCCTATGCATCACAAATATCCAGTTGTCAATGGTAGCTAATAACAACAGAAAACAGAGTATTTTCACAGTCCTGCAAATATCACATTCCTCATGGCTGGTGATACGGGAAAGGGCAATGGGAGTTTGTGAGACTGTGAAAATATTTCAGCTCCTAGACTGTTTCATGATGCATTAGGCAAGGGGTGAAAAGAAGGTCAAAATTGAGGCATCTGAGGCATTTAGATTGAACCACACCTAGGCTAGGTCTTCTCTAAGAGTCTACCTCCAGCTCTCACCCTCCTCTAGCCAGATGTGACTCAGGAATTAGGTGAGTTGAGTCTCTAGGGAAAGGGCCTCAGAAACCTCATCTGAGGAAATATAGAGTTGGCAGGGTTGCTTACTTCCCATCTACATATCCCAGTATGACTGTAAATCCCAGACTGCTATCAAAAGGATGACACCCCAATTTAAAAACGGCCAAAAGATCTAAAGAGACATCTTCCCAAAGAAGATATACAGACAGCAACAAAGCATATGGAAAAAGAAGCCCAATGTCATTTGTCATTAGGAAAATACAAGTTAAAACAATGAGATACTAATACATATCCAATTTTAGATTTTTGAATGACTAAAATCCAAAAACCTGACAATACCATTTGCAGGCATGAATACTGAGCAATGGGGAACTTTCTTTCATTGCTGGTGGAAATGCAAAATGGTACAACCAGTTTGGAAGATAGTTTGGCAGTTTCTTACAAAATTTAACATAGTCTTTCTATACCATTCAGCAATCTCACCCCTAGGTATTTATCCCCCTGATTTGAAAAGGGAGTTACCATCCACATTCTTCCCCAAAAACTTGCACATAAATGTTTATAGCATCTTTATTCATAATTGCCCAAAACTGGAAGCAACCAAGATGTCTTTCAGTAGGTGGATGAATGTTTTGGTTACCTAGTGCTGCTCTAACAGAAGATACCAAAAAAATGGGATGGCTTTAACAAACAGGAGTTTATTCTTACAATTTTTGGAGGCTAGAAGTCTAGGTTCCAAGTGCCAGGCTCTAGGGGCTGGGTGAAAGCCGCTCGGCCTTGGGCTTCAGCTCTGCCTCTTGCTTCAGGCCCACTGAAGCTAGAAACATCTCTTCACTCAGGCAGCTATTGGCTCCTGAAGCTAACAAGCCCAAGGTCAATAAATAAATGGCACAGTCCTGATGTTACCAAACAAGATGGCAGGCCATTGATTCAAGTCCATTGAAAATCCCAAGATCAGCAGAGCATGGTAGGCTGCTGAACAACTCGGCTACATACAGGGTTCAAGCGTGCCAAAAGGCTAGAGACCATTCCCAAATCTGCTTCTTATACATGGGAAGCAGAACACATCCCTAAAGCAGCTACTCAGCTGCTTGTGGTAGATCCCACCATGGAGCTGATTGCCAGTCTTATCATAAGGAATAACTACCACCAGCTGCCCAGCCACTCAACCGGGCCCAGACAAGTTGATATACAACCTTAACTACCACAATGAATAAACTGTGGACATCCATACAATGAAATACTATTCAGTGATAAAAAGGAATGAACTATTAGGCCATGAATCTTAAATGAATATTGCCAAGTGAGAGAAGCCAGTTTGAAGTCTATGTACTTATGATTCTATTTTTTCCATATGGCATTCTGGAGAAGACAAAACTATATGCAGATCAGTAGTTGCCAGGGGCTAGAAGGGGGGAGTTGAACGAGTGAAACACAGGATTTTTTAGGGCAGTGAACCTATTTTGTCATTGTGCATTCATGGTATTTGTGTCAAAATCCATAGAACTTTACAAATGCCTGGAGTATTTGTGACTTCCCAAAACTGACCCAAAATAGTAAGGGGGGATTTTCATGTAATGGAAATATCCATGGTGAGAAAAGAAAACTTTCTCAAACATAATCAAGGTAGCACCTCAACATTTCCCATGATAATCATCCCGACTTGACAAATCATATGTGATTCATAGAAACATGGTTTTGTCAGCTCTGATAGGTTCTTACAGCATGAGACTGCATGGTTTCGGCCATGAATCACCAGCACTTGCAAGTCAGGGCTATTATTTAACACCTTATGGAAAGCTGAAGCACAGTAAGATCTGCACTCCTTCTGTAGCTTGGATTGCTCAAGAAAACTGTCTCTGCAGTCCTCAAATCTGTGACAGGCATTTTCCCTGGCACCCCCTTACTCTCTGCGGATGATCTCTCCACACTCTCAGAGAAAGGAAGTGGTCAGAGGCAGCTCCCTCAGCTTCTTGCCACCACATCTGACAAACTTCCTGTATTTGCACCTGGTTTTCCCCTTTCCCTCCTCCAGAGCAAGCCCATCTCGCACCCAGGGCTCTAAAACCCTCAACTCTGACCTTTTCAGTGACTGGGCTCTCTGATTATCTCCACTCACTTGAAGAGTGAACTTGCCTTTGTAGACTGTGTTAGAACCCTCACCCCTGTACCTGTGGCTGTGATCCTATTTGGGAATAGGATTTTCTTTTTTTGTTAATGAGGCCATACCAGTGTAGGGTGTGTCCCAACCCCAATGGTTTCTGAGTTATAAAAAGAACAAATATAATACAAAAAGTAGTACAAACAGTGGGGAATATAGATGCCATAAGGAAATCACCAAGGAATTGAAGAATGCTGGGGCCATGTAAGCTGAAAGAGACCAGAATCTTCCCCGAGAAAGGACAGAGAGCCCTCCCTCACAGCCAGTCCCTGATTTTGGACTTCTAGCCTCCTGAACTATGAGAAAATAAATGTCTCTTCTTTAAAGAACAGAAATACCCACTTGTGGTACTTCTGTTACAGCAGCACTAGTGAACTAAGACATTGGCCCATCAGGTTTATTTTTAGGCTTACTCAAGTGTCTCATGTTTGAAAATTAATGATAATCATCCCATGTCCACCCTACTCTGGGTTCTGCTCTGAATAGCAATCTTCCTATCTGCCAAAGTTTTGAAAGCCATATCTGCGGCAGCATCTCCAGCTCCTCACCTCTCACTGTTCAACCTCTCCAGTCTCTTCCATTCATGTCATTCCTTAAACTTTTTCTCCAAGATTACCAACCTTGCCTTCTCTGGACTCTTGGCCTCTCAGCCTTGATCACTCCCTTCCCCAGGCTTCTTTGACACTGCCTCTCCTCTCCTCTCCTCTGACTGCCCCTAAAATGATGGCCTTTCTCAAGATTCAGTCCCAGGCCCACTTCTCTTCTCTTTTCATGCACTGTGGGTGACCACAACCTCTCACAGCTTCAATTACTTCTAAATATTGAGGACTCAAAGCTCTAACTTCAGGCCTCTCTAGAGACTATTATCCAGCTGCCAATGAATATTTCCATTTAAAGAGAATTATTTGGAAGGGGAGACAAACTATTAACCATCTGAGGAATCCTCTGGGCAACGGAAGATGAGTGTGAGTACCAAAAACACTTCAGTCTTAACATGTCCATCATTATCTCCACCTCTCCCTTCAGACTTGATTTCCTACCTGAGGGTCATTCCCAGTATATGGAACTCATTTGGTTCACATCATTTGGTTCAGTCCATCACTGACAAATCTACCTTCCACATACCTCTGAAATCTGCTCACTTATCTCCATCCCCTTCTGCAAGATACTTGGTCCAAGTCACCAATATCACTCATCTGGATTGTTACATGCCCTTCTAATTGGTCTCCCTTTCCTATGTCTTGTCCATTTCCAGCCCATTTTCCTCACAACACTCAGAGTGAATCTTCTCAAATGTAATTTCAATCATGTTAATATATCACTTAAATCTTTCAACAGATGTCCTTAGAATGAATTTCTTCCACTTTTTCACATGTATTACTCCTTTGCACCATTCATCTGTCTGTTTGTCCTACTATGATGGCTTGAGTGTTGCTGTGACGCTAGAGGCTATGCCACTGGTATTTCAAATACCAGCAGGGTCTCCCAGAGTGGACAGTTTTCAAAAACGGTCGCAGCAGTACACTGACAGGGAACTGCCAGAAATTCAAGCAGGATTCAGAAGAGGGTGTGGAATGAGGGATATCATTTCTGATGTCAGATGGATCTTAGCTGAAACAAAGAGTACCAGAAAGATGTTTACCTGTGTTTTATTGACTACACAAAGGCATTTGACTGCGTGGATCATAACAAATTATGGATAACATTGAGAAGAACGGCAATTCCAAAACACTTAATTTAGCTCATGAGGAACCAGTACATATACCAAGGGGCTGTCATTTGAACAAAACAAAGCGATACTGGTTTAAAATCAGGAAGGGTGTATGTCAGGGTTGTATCATTTCACCATACTTATTCAATCTGTAGGCTGAGCAAATAATCAGAGAAGCTGGTTCATATGAAGAACATGGCATCAGGAATGGCAGAGAATCATTAACAACCTGCATTATGCAGATGACACAACCTTGCTTGCCGAAAGTGAAGTGACTTGAAGCACTTACTGATTAAGCACTTACAGTCTTCAGTATGGATTACACCTCTACATAAAGAAAACAAAAATCCTCACAACCAGACCAATAAGCAACAGCCTAATAAATGGAGAAAAGATTGAAGTTGTCAAGGATTTCATTTTACTTGGATCCACAATCAACACCAATAGAAGCAACAGTCAAAAAATCATTCAATGCATTGCACTAAGAAAATATGCTGCAAAAGACCTCTTCAAAGTGTTAAGAAGCAACGATGTCACTCTGAAAACTAAGGTACACCTAATGGAAACTATAGTATTTTCAGTCGTCTCATATGCACATGAAAGCTGGACAATGAATAAGGAAGATAGAATAGTTGGTGCCTTTGAATTGTGTTTTTGGTGAAGAATACTGAAAATACCATGGACTGCCAGAAGAACAAGCAAATCTGTCCTGGAAAAAGTGCAGCCAGAGTGCTCCTTGGGAGCAAGAATGGCCAGACTCCACCCCACCTACTTCAGTCATGCTGTTAGAAGGGACCAGTACCTGGAGAAAGAATTCGTGCTTGGTAAAGTTGAGGGTCAGTGAAAAAGGGGGAACCCTCAACAAAATGGATTAACACAGTGACTACAATGATAGGCTGGAGTATAGCAAGGATTATGAGGATGGCACATGATGGGGCAGTGTTTTGTTCTGTTGTACAAAGGGCCGTTATGAGTCAGAGCCAACTCAACAGGATCTAACAACAATCCTCTTTTGCCTGGGCCCTTTGCATGTTCTTTTCATTCTTCCTGAAGCACCTTTTCCCTAGCTAACTCTTACTTGCTCTTCAGTTATCAATTAAACAACACTTCCTCTGGTGTCTTATGCTGGGTGCTCTAGAGAAGCAAAACCAGTAAAGCTTAGAGAGAGAGAGAGAAAGAAATTTATCCCAAGGAAATGGCTCACACAGTTGTAGAAGCTGGCAAGTCTCTGGGTCAAACGTCAAGCTGGATGTTTCTCCTGACACACAGCTGCATGGACTGATAAACACAAGATCAGCAGACAATATAATAGGCTCTGGATTTGGAGGCTGATGAATCCAAGATTGGCTGATATGATGGAAGCTTGTTGCCTCACAGGATGCAAAGGCAACAACCTCAAGATAAGGCAGGCCATCAGTTCAAGTCCAGGAACCAGAGATTATGATCAGTCAGATGCAGGATCCAGATCCAGCAGAAAATACTTTGTCAAAAAGAACTTTGATAAAAAAACTTTGTCAGGACATCATACATATATTGCCAGGAGGTCCATATATATATTGGAAGCAGGCCACACCCATGAGGAAACTCCTTTTCAACTGATTGGCTGCCCATAGCACATCTCATCAAGGAGGTGATTACATTAAATCATGGTTGATGACTACATCATAACTGCCAAACCACTGAGAATCATAGCCCACCCAAGTTGACACAGAACCTTAACAATCACATCCAGGAAGTCTTCCTTGATCTCCACACTAAGGTAATTGTGCTCCCAGAATCTTCTGGATTCCTGATCTTAACCTCATCTCACCATACTGCATTGGATGTTTAAATAGGTGTATCTCCACTAGACTCAAAGATCATTAGAACAGGATACATGTTTGTCCTGTTCATCCTCCAATGCCTAGCACTGTGCCTAGAATACAGATAGATACTTGGTAAATATTGAGGAGAAGAATAAGGAGTAAGTATATCCAATACAAGCATAGGATATGGCAAATGTAATGAACTCAGCTACATCATGCCACTAACTAGCTACATCACAGTGTCTACAGACCAAAATGAGAATAAAATTGACATAAAAGCTCATCTCTCAAACTCTTGGTTGGTTCTAAATATCTTTAATTCTTCATCTCCCATCCCTGGTACAATATACTGCTTCTGCATACCCAACAACCTGCTATTGATTCAGACAGAATGCCAATAGCTTGATGGAAAACAAGAGGTGTAGGAAAGACCCACAGAAGACAGAGTAATAAAAAAGGCTGCTCACTGACACTAAAGTTTTCTAAATCAAAATGATTAAATAAATAGTTCTTGACAGCAAGCCAAAGAGAAAACAGAGACACCAAATGCAATGACTTTTAACCTCCCCTTCTTCTCTGTTTTTCTTTCTCTTCCTCAGTTGCCCTCCCTACACAGTCATTCTTAATAGGGGATGTATACTGTGGGGGGCGGGGGGGAAGATCTCTTAGATTGAGGTGATAATGAATTATGTCCTAGAATTTCCAACAAGGAAAACAAAATTTGTTTTAAGTTATAAAAATTTTTTCTTGGACAGGCAAATGTGTAGAGATCATAGTTTAGTTGTAGATGAGAGAGAAGGGGTGAGGGGAAAGCATTGGTTAGGAAGCATTGTTTCTGTTTATGGTGATGGAAAATTTGGCAACAGATATTGATGATGGCTGCACAACATGATTGATGTAATTAGTGTCATTGAACTGTACATTGAAAAATGTTGAACTGGCAAATGTGTCACATATATATGACAATCAAGCAAGCAATTAAAGCTCTTTTTGGTTTGCAAGAACCAGAATGAGAGAAAGGCTAGCAAAGAAGTTTCATTAAGAAGCTACATCTAGCAGATACTTGGTCAGTCATTGAAATTAGTGAGCCTGCATTCTACGTACCTGAAGAAAACCTAGCAGCCTACCTCTCTCTCCTACTTTCTTTATTTCTCCTCTTCCATTAGACTTATAAGAAGAAATTCTGTTGTATGCTTGTTGTCTGCAATGCCAAGGAATAGATACGACTAGGGAAAGAATAAATATTCATAACTGAAGAAAAAATCAGCAATCAGTCAATAGATTTACCTCATAGGGAAAGGTGGTTGGGCTATAGATTTGCAAAAGTTATATAAAAATAGGATAGAGAACCCAAAAGTAAATCCATACATCTATGGAGACAGCTGATCTTTGACATTAAATGAGGAAGAGATAATCTCTTTAATAAATGGTGCTGGCAAAACTGGATATCAATTTGCAGAAAAAATGAAACAGGACCACACCAAATTAAAAAATAAATAAACTCAAATCAGATCAAAAACCTGAACATAAAACTATAAAAACCATCAAAGGAAAGATAGGGATGAATTTCACTCAAAACTCACTGCCATCGAGTCAGATCCGATTCAAAGTGACCCCTCTTTGGGTTTCTGAGGCAGTATCACTACAGAAGTAGATTGCCCAATCTTCCTTCCGAGGAATGGCTGGTGGGTTTGAACTGCCAGACTTGTGGTTAGTGGTCAAATGCCTTAGGCACTATGCCACCAGAGCTCAGGATGAATTTAGGAGCCCTAATTCATGGCTTAAATACACCATCAAACACAACTAAGCATAAACACCAGAAGACAAAATATATGACTATGTCCTCCTAAATATTAGACATTTATGCATTCAAATGATCTCATCAAAAGAGTGAAAAAAGACCCCATAGACTGGAAAGTTTTTGGCAATGACATAATGGATAAGGGAGTAATCTCTAAAATTTATAGAAAACTTCAACACCTCAACAACAGAAAGACAAATAATCCAATTAAAAATAGGCAGAGGACATGAACAGACATTTCATCAAAGATATTTAGGCAAGGGAGTTCCGTCAAGATGGGGGACTAGGCAGAAGGATTGCACAGACCCTCTTCAACAAAGAAAAGGGAAACCAATGAACACAGACACAGAAGATAATCTTGGACCCCTGAAGGGAAGGATACAGAATT
>NW_006921653.1:4346774-4355484 GCF_000298275.1 Orycteropus afer afer
GTAGTGATACTGCCTCGGAAACCCAAGGAGGGATCGCTATGAGTCGGGGCCGACTCAACATCACATAACAACAACAACAATGAAATTGCAAATTCTATATGTAGCTTGTGCTGTATTTCTACCAGGCAGTGCTCATCTAGAGCCTAATTTGATTCAGATTCAGGTTCTTTTTCTGAGACAAGAGTGCTGCCGAGGTGATGTGGTATGCGGCTTCCTGCATCACATCTGGAGGCACATACTATCTGGCTACCCTACTTCTAGTGAAAATAAGATTAACCAGTGGTGAAAAAGAAAAAGCCAAGTCCTGATGGGAGCTGGCCTGGCACTCACAGCTAAGACCTTGAGTCTCTTGTTGAACATCAACAATGCCATAAACCACCAATATCATGCAGGACCATTCTGTGATTGTAATTGAGCAAGACAAAAACAAGGCCACTCTATAGTCATATCTGAGCTCATACAAAAACAAGAACGTTGTCCAAACCACAAAACACATTCTTGGTTAATACTAGTGGCTGTTGCTTCTTTATCAATTACAGCTTTAGCCTCACTTTGTTCCTACTGACTTTTAGATGAACATTATTAGTATATACATTAATAGAATTATCCCTGCTTTCTGACAGCATCCAATCAAGTGTAAAGCTCAAATCCTATACGTTTTTATTACACCTCTTAGTGAGACCTTTATGGCTCCCTCTGATGTGTGTTTTCTCTTGTTGCAATGAGACAATAAACCCAACCTTGTCTGGCTGCAGATGTATTTCTGGTAGACTTTGGATAGAGAGCATTAGTGCACTCAGGTAGTGGTAGCTTCTTCCTTCTGTGATAAAGTTTGTTGGTTAAATTTTCAAGCAGAGATATAACACAGTGGTTAAATGCTTGGCTGCTAATGGTTGGCAGTTCCTACCCAGGAGCTATAGGGAACAAAGACCTGGCAATCTGCTCCTATAAAGACTGCAACCTAGGAAACCCAATGGGGCAATTCTTCTCTGTCACATAGGGTCTCATTGAGTTGGAAACAACTTGATAGCAACCAACAACAATAGTGTAACTTAATGCAATCAGATGTTGAGTGCTTCACAGTCAATAGCTATTTGTAGTCCTTGTGAAACAGGACATATCAGTCCAAACAATTATGAAAGCCTTTTTTTTTACAAACAGGTCTAAGCCAATTTTGTCATTGACAACTACTAGATTCTTTCTGATAGGTGTCAGTAGCCACTGATCTTAAAAGTATGTGACAGTGGCTATTTCGTGACAACATTGCTATAATTAGTTTATAATGAAAGTAAGTCTTCAGTCAAATCTGCACACATATAGAGAGTTATTCAATAAACATGTATCAGTAACAGTAAACAGTTATTGAGTAAACATGTCTCAGGAACAGTTCATAAAACCTGTTCTATAATCTCAGAAAGTCCCAATTTTTTTCCTTTTAGGGTCTCTAGCCATATTTTGTATGAAGGGTTCATTTGAGACAGACCCCACTGGCAAGAGGCAGGATTCAGTTAACCGTACAATGAAATGAGCAACCAGAATCCTCTGCAATCATGGCTGGTCACAGGGTCATTTCTGAATCTAATCCTGGGTACCTTCCTTATGGACCAAGACAGGGGTTCACCCTGATCACGAGAAGGTGGGGAGTGTCTCTAAAACATTTTTATCTTGAACAGCACCAGCTTTACCAATGGCAGTCCATTATGCTAATTAACAGGTCACTAATTTCACCAATAAGAGCCTATTTATAATATTTATTATAATTAACAAGCCTCTGGTGTTGATTAAAGATAGCTGATGCCTTGTATAGGCCTCTGTGGTGTGTGGCATTTTGATTAAATGCTGGCTGTGACTTACTGATTAGGGACTGTCCCTAGAGTAGCGATTGAAACTAACAAACATACATATTTATGTTACACTGAGCTGAAGTATTTAAAAGTAAATTACAGCTATCCTAACCAGGCCATACCATTTTCAGGGTGTGATAGGGAGGATGGATAATAAATAGATGCACTTTTGGAGCATAAAGATCATGGGACTGGGAGTCAAGTTTCTCTTCATATAGATCTTTGTGACCTTTGCCAAATCATTCAAATTTTCTGGGTTTCAGTTTCTTTATCTATAAAATGAAAGAGCTGGATTAAATGATTCTTTAGGTTGTCTTCAACACTCAAACTCTACAATTTAATTCTAAGAGCTAATATATCAACAAGTATAAAATAAGACAATATAGACTGAATACATGACTGCTTAGAAAAAATGGTAGCAAGGTGAGATTACATTCGTCAAGGAAGACTTTGTGGTGAAGTAAGGCAAAACCAGTTATTAATGAATTATTTTATTTGACAACATTTACATGTGTGTGTATGTGTGTGTGTAATCAGCCATTGAAAACACTATAGAGCACAGTCAACATGAACTGAAATTCACTTGACAGCAACTGGTTATATATACAAACTATGGGCTTATAGAAAAAACAAAAGCAAAAAAACTAGAAAACAACAGCAACCAAAAAAAACTACACAACAACAACACACACACATATATAAGTTTTTTTTTTTTTTTTTTTTTTGCCTATAAGCCCATCTCATGTGTCAGTCAAAATGATCCTTGTCATTTTAAGACTCAAGACTGGGATATTATTTAAGAGGACTTTGTTAGCTTTTAGAATTTGTGGTTAGTAAGGAAACAAGATGTTGTCTTTGTTTGTTTGAAGCTACAAGTACTCCAATGGCAGATCAGTGTGCCATCTTCAAGCTCAAAAAGTCATGTGTCCCACCATTTTACCTCTGTGATTTATCATTTATTTTCTAGTGAGACCTGAAATAAAATACCTAATTGCAAGACTAAGGTCTGGATAAAGATGTACATTACTTTATGGTCAGAACACAAAGAGAAGAAAATACTGACTTCAAATGCCTGTGTTAAAGTAGCATTCAAATCCCAAACATTGACACAGGAAAACAATGCAAATGACGCCCACAGGCAAATTAGTTGTATTTCATTCTGCACATACAATGCCATGTGCTTCACAGCAGTTTTTGGACCTCCTGCCCAGGGATGCCAGGAGGGAATGTAGCAGCTTCCCTTTGTCTGGGATGAAATTACAGGCTGGGCAGAGAGGGGATGAGGTAAACTGAAATGTCCACAAGGGCCAGCCAAGTGAAGTCAATGCATGAAGCCAGCTGATATAAGGCAAAAGCCACTAGCTGTGGACTATGCTGATATTCCCATTGCCAATGTGCATCCAGGGTTACCAGAAATTCCAGAATTCCAGTTGCCAGATAGTCTAGTAGTCTGTCTCCCTGAACTTGGAAATCTAGATTCCTATGACAATTGCTGGTTGTTGAATATTTATAACAAATTTAAAATTTTTTAAAGCTTCATAGGCTGTATAAAACAACAGCTTGTGAACTGTGGACATTTAGGCCATTACTTTACCCTGAAAAAACAAGGGCTAGACACAACTGAGAAGAAAGCCTAGCACCACCACTTACTAGCTTTGCAACATTGGGTAAGGATTTCAGTCTCTGAAACTTATTTTTCTTATAAGTGAAAAATGAGGATATTTTTACTTTTAGTAGGGTTATTGTGAGCAGTGGATATGAGAAAGTCTTTGACAAGCTGTGCAAATGCACCTGGTATTTAGTTCAATATTTATGTTTGCTCTCTCCAGACACTCTTTGGACAAATAGTTATAAACTGTGTGTACAGGTCAAATCCAGCTCACAAGTTCCTTTTTACCGCAGCTTCCAAATAGCTGGTGGAGTCTCTGGGTGAGGCAAACAGTTATTGTGCTTGGCTGTTAACCAAAGGTTTGGCAGTTCAAGTCTACCCAGAGATACCTTGGAAGAAAGGCCTACTGATTTACTTCCAAAAATCAGCCACTGAAAACTCTGTGGAGCACAGTTGTACTCTGACACACATCGGGTTGCCATGAGTTGGAATCGACTCTATGGCAACTAGTTCAACTGCCTGAAGTGGAGCTTTCTCCTTTGAAATGAGGCATGAACTCTTCATTTGGTTACATGCCTGATCCTTGAGTTTGTGACCCAGCACGTAGTGTTGTCACCTGACCCTGAAAGTGTTTAGTGTATTTCCAATCTGTATTTCCTACTGCATCAAATTGCTCAGTGATAAGAAACTTGATACTGCTGACTGTGGTGAGCTAATGGAAACATCATCATGTACCTGTGACTGGCCAGTACAATCAGAAGGACAGGAAATTCAACAGCTGTGTCATGTCTCAGGCTTCTCTGGCTATTGTTTTTCAGGATATTTATATAACCTACGGATTTACACGGCCTCAGTCAGCCATGGCACCAACAAATAGATGCTCATTTCTCCACTATACCCTGTTCTCAAAGCCTGATATAAAAATCCAGTGAACAATGGTTCCTCCATCAAATATAATTAAAAGACTGTGCCTCAGAGCTTGGGAAATATCATGGCTTCCCAAATATCATGGCTATGGAAAGACTTCCCACTGTGGCCTGATGGTAGATGGTATGGAAATGAATGCAGCAGCAGTGAAAAGTATGCATGAGTCACAGATCCTGGGCCTCAAGGAAATATAATGGGTACCTGGTGGATCGTAATATTTTCAAGGCTGGAAAATTGTCAGGTGGGGAGTTGTAAGCAGTTTATGCTTTCTAGGGTAGAGCTTGCAATTTGTCTTTGGGGTTATATCAATTAGAGTCATTTGGTGCAAGCAACAGAAACAGGCTTAGGCTGATTTTAACAAATGGGATTTTATTGGGAGGATAGCGTGGAGAACAGGAATGAAAGTGGATGAACTATGGTTTTTGACACTATTGGGGATCAAGTGGCAAGAACTGCTGGTTTCTTTGGGGTTGCTTTCAGAGTGAATGATCATTAATTTCAGCCCATAGTCATTCAACTCAAGGTTTGGATCCTAGAGAAGGGTGTTTGATTTTTGAGCTTGGGTCTCTTATTCCCCTGAGAGGAAGCATTTTGATTGAAAACCTGCAATGAGGTTAGGATTAATAGTTGCAGTTGAGTCAATTCTGACTCATGGTGACCCCATGTATGTTAGAGTAGAACTGTGCTCCACTGGGTTTTCAATGACTGATTTTTCAGATGTAGATAGCCAGGCCTTTCTTCCGAGGTGGACTTGAGCCTCTAACCTTTTGGTTAGCAGCCACATTTCTTAAACATTTGCGTCACCCGAGGACTCCATGGGACTGGGTTTTTAAAAGCAAATTCTGATACTGGTTCCAGGAGATGAGGCATAGATATTAAGAAGGCATCTGCAGCAGGACAGACCTTCCTTTTGCTGCAGGAGGGACTAGATCCTGGGCCTATTTGGCCAAGCAACTCTAAAGCAATCATCTACATTTGTGGGGTAAGATTCCACCAGACCTTGTCAAATTCCCAGGGAAGAACATCTGATTGGTTAAGATTGAGTTAGATGTCCTCTCTTGGTCCAAAATCATTGCTTTAAAAAGCTTGTCATCTAAAGAGGTGATTAGCTAAATTGAGTGATTTCAAAATCTATCTGCAAGATTTTGTTAATGAAAGCAAATTGAGAGGATCTTCAATACTGGCAAGGACCACAAAGGGCATCTATATTAGTTTCCAGCTTTGCTGTAACAAAGAACCATTAAGTGGGTGGCTTTACACAACAGAGATTTATTGTCTCACAGTTCTGGTTGCTAGTCAGATTTCAGGGTGTTAGCTCTCAGAAGACTCTGGGACAATATCATTTCTTTCTTTTTTTGTGATTTGGGTGAAAGTTTACAGAGCAAATTCACTTTCCATATAGCAGTTCACATGTGCTTTTGTCTCATGACATTGACTACTATTTACCACAACACAATAGCTCCCCTCCCGCTTCTTACCCATAGTTACCTCTTCCCTGTGTCCTTCCCTCCATGCATTCCTGCTCCCTGAGCTATGTCCCTGCACAAACACAGTCCATCTATTCTCCCATGATTGTTCTCTCTAAGGAGTGTATCTACCTAGGGTAAATGTTTATCTCATATGCCTGTCTTTTGTTTGGCTGGAAGCCTCAGGTATGGGCTCAATTCCAGAAATGAAGGGCAATTAGGGGCCATAGTCTCAGTGGTTCCACCAGGCTCTATCAGACCAGCAAACCTGGTCCCTGTTTTCTTTTTTTTCCAATGATTTTGAGTTTTGTTCCACATTGTTCTCCCTCTCTATCCAGGATCTCCTACATAGACCCCACTCCAAGTGGTTGACAGTAGTAGCCAGGCACCATCTAGTTCTTCTGGTTTCATAGTTGTATAGGGTGTGGATCGCATGGTATACCAGTCGCTTGGACTAATTGTTTCCATGAATCTTTGGTTTTCTTCATTCTTCTTTGCTCTGGATGAGGAGAGACCCATCGTTGCATCTAGATGGCTGCTTGCAAGCTTTTAAGATCTCAGTCACTACTCACCAAAGTAGGAGGTGGAATAATGTTTTGTGTAGTATGTTATGCCAATTGAGCTTGATGTTCCCTGTGACTATGGTCCCAAGGCCACAGGTCCAACTACTCACTCCCTCTGGGTAGCTGGCTGTGCCCCAGAAGTGACTACAACCCTACAAATTTGTCCCTTGTCAGCTCTACTATACACCTGGGAATTCTTACAGAATATAGCAATACACTTGTAGAAACATTGTCTGCCAACCCTATACATGGTCTTGGGCACACTCCCCCCTGCATAGACATACCTAACAGTTCAGCCTGTCCACTCATCTACCCACCTGTATATCCATGTTTGCCTTCACTGACAATGCAGTCCTGTATGTGCAAAAGGGTTCATCTTTGTTGTTTGTGCCTCCCATGTACCTCTCTATGTTTTCCTCTTTCTCAATGCCACTATGTTGATCACTCACATTTGGTATATTGCCCTTCTCTTCATCCGTCAATACTTGTCTCTACCTATCTAACAGTGTCCCTCCCCTCCCTTCCCACCCCTGGTAACCAACAAAGAAAATTTCCTTCCATATATAAACCTTTCCTTGACTTTTTACAATAATGGACTAATACAATATTTTTCCTTCTGTTATTGACTTATTTCACTCAGCATAATATCTTCCAAGTTCTTCCACGTTATGCAGTATTTTGCATATTCTAGGATATTCTTTAGGGTTGCATAGTATTCCATTGTGTGTATGTACCATAGTTTGGTTATCCATTCTTCAGTTGATGGACACCTAGGTTGTTTCCATCTTTTGGCTATGATAAATAGTGCTGCAATGAACATGGGTGTGCATGTGTCTGTTCTTGTCCTGGCTCTCACTTCTTTAGGACATATACCTAGTAATGGAATGGCTGGGTCAAATGGTATTTCTAATTCCAACTTTTTAAGGAATCACCATACTGCTTTCCACAGTAGTTGTATCATTTTACATTCCCACCAGCAGTGTATGAGAGTGTCAATCTTTCTGCATCCTCACCAGCATTTGTTATCTTCTGTCTTGTTGAACTTTGCTACTAGTGCTGGGGCAAGATGGTATTTCATTGTTGTTTTGATTTGTATCTCTCTAGGAGCTCTGGTGGCATAGTGCCTAAGGCACTTGACTGCTATCCAGAAGGATAGTGGTTCAAACCCACCAGCTGCTTCTTGGAAGGAAGCTTGGGCAATCTACTTCTGTAGTGATACTGTCTTGGAAACCCAAGGAGGGGTTGCTATGAGTTGGATCCAACTCTACAGCAGTGAGTTTGGTTTTTGGTTTGGTTTAGTGGCTAATCATTGTGAGCATTTCTTCATATTCTTTTTGGTGAAGTGTATATTCATGTCTTCTGCCCATTTTTCAATTGGATTATTTGTCTTTTTGTTGAGGTATTGGAGTTTTCTACAAATTCTAGAGATACGTCCCTTGTCAGATATGTCAATGCCAAATATTTTTTCCCAATCTGTAGGTTATCTTTGGACTCTTTTGGAGAAGTCTTTGGAAGCACATAAAAGTTTAATTTTGAGAAGGTCCCATTCATCTAGTTTCTCTTCTGCTGTTTGTGCATTTTAGGTTAGGCTTGATAATCTATTTATGCCATATATTAGGGCCCCTAAATTTGCCCTATTTTTTCCTTGAGGAACTTTACAGTTTTAGGTCTCATATTTAAATATTTGATCCATCTGGAGTTAGTTTGTATGGTGTGAGGTACAGATCTTGTTTCATTTTTCTTCAAATGGATATCCAGTTTTGCCAGCACCATTTATTAAACAAACATTCTCTTCCCCATTTAATGGGTTTCAGCCCTTTTCAAAGATCAGCTGACCATAGGTCGATGGATCTGTTTCTGGGTTCTCAGATTTATTCCATTGGTTTATGTGTCTGTTGTTGTACCAATACCAGACAATTTTGACTACTGTGATTGTATAGTAGGTTTTGAGATCTGGCAATGTGAGACCTCCTACTTTGTTCTTCTTCTTCAATAGTGCTTCGCTTATCCGAGATCTCTTTCCTTTCATATGAAGTTAGTGATTGGTTTTTCCATATCCTTAAAGAATGTTGATAGGATCTGGATTAGGATTGCATTGAATGTATAGATTGCTTTGGGTGGAATTGACATTTTCACAATGTTCAATCTTCCTATCCATGAGTATGGGATGTTCTTCCATTTATGTAGATCTCTTATGGTCTCTTGAAGTAGTTTTTTATAGTTTTCTTTGTAGAGGTCTTTTGTGTCCCTGGTAAGATTTATTCCAAGTATTTTATTTTTTTGGTAGCTGTTGAAAATGGT
>NW_006921653.1:4358851-4363993 GCF_000298275.1 Orycteropus afer afer
AATTTAGTATTAATCTTCTGGATTTATATCTGTAGATTTTGAATCATTTCTAATTTTCCATTTATTTTGTAATTTTGTTCTTGTAGTTTCTTCTGTAATTGCTCTAGGGTTTTGTCTGTGTTTTGCTTAATTTTGTCAGCGTTTTTCTTGATCTGTCTCTCAATCCTTTGAATATACCTAAATATAATTCTTTTGAATTCCTTATCAGGAAGTTCTTATGCTGCTTTGCCCTCAGGGATGTGTTCTGGCTCTATATCCTGCTCCCTTCTTTCTACCACTTTATCTTGCTTTTTTGTGTAGACTGTGATTGTCCATTGTCTCTGAGACATTGTGATGTTGTTGTATTTAGATCTCTGTTAACTTTTTGTGAAGAATAGCTAAGGGTGAGTCAGGATCTTCTTGGTGGTTGTTTATCATTGGCCATGTGGTAGAGAAGGAAGTGGTGGGTTTCATTCAGTAAGTGAAGCTGCAGGAAGCGTGGGTGTAGTTGTGTTGTATGGGCACTGTTAATGTCTCCCACTTGGTTAGACAAAAATAACAATTGAATAAGCATCAAAAAAGTAAAAGTAAGTGGACAAAAAACACCATGTAATCACACAAGAACAATAACAAAAAAAAAAAAGAAAAAAGGGGAGACCTCCCCCACAATATCTGAGGAGAGGGCAATAAGAGAAAAAAATAGAGAAGGATAATAATGAAGAAAAAAATGGGAAAACACAAAAAGGAAAACAAGGAATGGGGTTAACCACAAGAAAGAAAAAAATTGGAATCAGGAATAGGAAAGAGAGAAAAAGCTGAAAACTAGAACCTGGGAAGGGAAAAATAAAGAATAACAAGAAAAAGGACAATAATAATGATAATAATGATTTTAAAACAGACAAAAAATTAACAAACTAAAAAAAGAAAAAACAAAAAACTCCGGGCAGGGTGGATCAGGGCACCCAGGCTCCCTCTGAGCACACAGACTGGGATGGAATTCTTGCCAGCCCAGAAGGTGGGTGGGAGTGAGGGATGGCCACACTTCCATTCACCAAGAGGGTGTGGGATATAAGAATAACAAGGGGAATATCTCACTTTTCCAGTTGTTGGTGTCTGGAATGTCCTTTTGGTTCCTGGCAAGTGGAGCCTGTTCTTAAGTGCCTGGAATCTGGGAAAATGCTGTTGCTTTAAATATCCAAAATGGCCCAACTGCTTGTAAACATTCAAAATGGCTGCACTCTCCAGATAGGCAAAAGCCCACAGCTCAGCCTCCCTTCCTCTTTGCTGCTTCCCCTTTTATTCACCAGCCACCAGTGCAGTCCTCTGTGCATTCCCTGGCTAGCAGGACTGATTTTCAGGTTAATTCTTAGGTCCTAACACCACTCGGCAATATCCAAGCTGTCTGTGCTGCCAAGGTTGCTGAAAGACTGCAGCTCCATATGTTTCCTGTTTTGGTGTTTTCATGCAAATTCTTCTACTAGTTGGAGTTTAGTCCACTTTTATATCCTTCCTTTCAAAGCTCAGGGCTCCAGGATTATCTTCTGTATCTGTGTTAATTGGTTCCCTTTTTCTTTGTTGAAGAGGGTCTGTGTGGCCTTTCTGCCTATTCCGCCATCTTACCAGAACTTCCCGGACAAGATTCCTTCTTGTTTCTCAGTCTCTGGTAGCTTAGGTTTTCCTTGGTATATAAAAGCATCTTCACATGGCCATCTTCCCTGTGTATCTGTATCTCTTCTCTTCTTTTATAAGGACACCACACAGATTGAATTAAGATCCATCCTACTATGGCATGATGTCATGTTAAGAGGCAACATCTTCAAAGACCCTATTTGTGAACAAGGTCACTTTCACAGGTATCAGAGGTTAAGACTTCAATATAAATATTTGGGGCACACAATTTAACCCTTAACAACAGCTACTTTAATTTCCTCAGTGTATAATGTGGAACTCAGTAATATTCAGGGCAATTAAGTGACTTGCCTAAAGCTATACAGCTGGTTGGTATGTCATCTCCATTTACTGGCTTCCATTCCTTTACCACTAGATTTATCCTTCTTTTACACAAATATTGGATAACTCTTGATCCATTTAGAATATCAACTTATCTTTGAATTCCAGAGAGAGAGGAAGAGACAGAGGTTAATTAACCATCTCCTCATTTCCCAAACTGTTCAGGGAAACAATGTTCTTTGAGAAAATAATAGATGTTTCTTGAAGAAGGAGTTCCATGGTCAAATAAGTCTGGTAATTCTGAGTTAAACAAACTTTAAGTTAAACAGGTTTCCTTACTTCTCAGAGACTTTAATATACAATGCAATTGGGAATTACCAAAGTGAAGAGGGAGGGCCAAGGAGTCCATGGAGGGTTTCCTAAACTTACTGGGCCACAGAACGACTTGTGAGACCCATGGGACACTGTCTGAAAACACTATAACTGTCTTCTTCTCAGGCATTGATTTTTATAAAAGACAGTATTCATCTTGGATCAGCAGCTAACTCAATAACTCCTGCTGCCACAGTGCTAGTTTGGATTGAAAAAAAAAAAAAAGGTTGTTTTGTACCTTTGCTCCTAGCTAAGTAACAAAGGAACAGTAATGGAAACTCAATGCTACTTTTTAGCTCTGTGATATTAGGCAAACCACTTCACTTTTAATTTCTCTGAGGCTTAATGTCTCTAGAATATGGGGAATTATGTATGTTTGTATGTGGGGATGGGTTTAGGTCTATAAATAGCACTTGTCTTCTGTTATGGATTGAATTGTGCCCCCTCAAAATATGTGTTGTAAATCCTAACCCTTATCTCTGTGGTTATAGTTCTATTTGGGAATTGGTTTGCTTTGTTATGTTAATGAGGCAGGGTTAGGGTAGGGTGTGTCTTGAGTCAATCTCTTTTGAGATAGAAATGAGATTAAATAAACTAGCAACTAGGCAAGCTCTGGTAGCATAGTGGCTAAAGCCCTTGACTGCTAACCAGAAGGCTGGCGGTTCAAACCCACCAGCCACTCCTAGGAAGGAAGGTTGGGCAATCCTACTTCCGTAGTGATACTGCCTCGGAAACCCAAGGAGGGGTCGCTATGAGTCGGGGCCAACTCGACGGCACATAACAACAACAACAGAGGACGGGGACGATAGATGCCAAGCCACAAGGACCCAGGAAACAAGTTAAGGAAACAAAGGCCCAGGGCCACCAAGACAGAGAAAGCCTTTCCCTAGAGTTAGTGTCATGAATTTGGGTTTTTAGCTCCTAAACTGGGAGAAAATTAACTTCCGCTTTTAAAGCCATCCACTTGTGGTATTTCTGTTACAGCAGCAGCAGATAACCAAGACATCTAGATAAGTAAGCTGAAAGATATTACCTTTGTTAAAGGTGATACTGGAAAAAAGTGGCTTAACTGTACAGTAACAAGAGGCTTTATAATACTGATTTTAGAATTAGCTTATCCGCAACTTTACAAGCAGCACTGAACTACCATAGTCTTCCTTCCTCACATGGGTGCTTTTTGTTTGTCTTTTAAATGGCTTCCAAAGAGGAAGGGGAGGCTAAGCTATGCATGCCCAGCTCTCTTTCCCAATTGAAGTTCATTTTTCCTTTCCTATAGAGAAGTGAACTAGGGGCAAAGTGAATCTAGCAGCATATGCTAGTACTAAATGAAACCAAACCCATTGTCATTGAGTCAATTACAACTCATGGCGACTCTATGTGTGACAGAGTAAAACTGCTCCCTACAGCTTTCTTGGGTATAATCATTAGGAAGCAGTTCACCAGGCCTTTCTCCTGTGGAGTTGCTGGGTGGGTTCAAACCACCAACCTTTAGGTTAGCAGCCAGTTGCAAACTGCTTGCATCACTCAGGCTCATGTTCTAGCATAGAGGTTCTCAAACCACTGGGGTCCCCAAGACCATTTCACGGGTCAGTGATGTTATCAAAGTATTTTCATAATAATGATAAGATGTTATTTGCTTTTTCACTGTGTTGACATTTGCATTGACGGTGCAAAAGAAATGATGGGTGAAAGTGCTTGTTCCTTAGCATGAATCAAGGCAAAGGACCAAACCACCCGTAGTCATTGTGTCATTCACTGCTACATGCTCAGGGAAAAACAGAAACAAAAGAGGCTTTTTTTTTTTTTTTAAATGAATGTCCTTGGTGAACGTCATTAATTTTATCACACCAACTGTTGAGAGCATTTCTGCTGCATATTGAAATACAGTTGCTGTCTGGAGGAAAAGCACTTGTGCTATTGTTTGAGTTGTGAACAGAACTAGCTGCTTTTTCATAGAACACCATTTTTACTCAAAAGGATGATTGACAAACAAACTATGGTTATTCAGACTTGGACATTAGACAGACATTTTCTCTAATGAAATAATTGTCACTTTAAGGTAAACAACTGACAATATATGTTGCTAATAATAAAATTTGTGCTTAAAAGCAAAAATTAGAATTTCCAAAAACTTGTATCCACCACTATAGTTTTGACAGCTTTACAATGCTTACAGACTTTTCTGATGATATTGGTGGTGATATTAATGAAATGTGATAACATTTGGAAGATCTTTGTAATTCAGTGAATCAAAACTTTATACATAGGCAATGCATCATGTTACAAAGAGCCATTCAAACTGCAAGATCAATCAGATTTCAATGTAACAAGTTTCAAAAAGTTTATTATGATTTCATATTCCACATTGCAACTAACCTTTAGGAAATGACCACTTGTTGAATTTTGTTACAGTATTATAGTTATAGTATTATAGTTTGTTTTTTTATAGTATTAGATTATCCACAAAGGACTATTAACAAATTCCTCCCTTTTCCAACTATGTATCTGTATGAGGCTGTGTTTTAATTTTCTGGGGCTGCCATAACAAAATATCACAAAGTGTTGGCCTTAAAGAACAGAAATTTGTTTTCTCACAGTTCTGGAGACTGGAAGTCCAAATCAGGGTATTTGTTGTGTTGATTCCATCTGAGGGCTTTGAGAGAGGGACAGGTCCATAAGTGACAGTTCCATGACTACTAATTTATGGTGACTGCCAGCAAGTCTTGGCATTTTTTTGCTACTAATAGATGTATCTGTCCCTTTTTGTCACATGTGTCTGTCTTCTCCCTGTATGTGACTCTGTCTTTGTGTCTGTTCTCCCATTTTTTTTTTTTTGCATTT
>NW_006921653.1:4369113-4370405 GCF_000298275.1 Orycteropus afer afer
GAATACCAGCGACTGTCTTTTGTCTTTGCTGCTATGTGCCGTCAAGTCAAACCTTATAGCGACCCCTCCTTGGGTTTCCGAGGTGATATCACTATGGAAATAGATTGCCCAACCTTCCTTCTGAGGAGTGGCTGGTGGGTTTGAACCGCCAGCCTTCTGGTTAGCAGTCAAGTGCCTTAGGCACTACGCTACCAGGTTTCCCCAACTGTCTTTTAGATGACCTTAAAATATTTGCTAATTTTGTTGAATGTGGTGATGCTATTGTGGTTGCATTAAAGAAAAAAATAATTTAAAGTTATATACTAAACTATTTATGTATAAAACAATATCATGTCTGGAATATGCTTTAGAAAATTCCAGCAAAATAAAACAAGGGGGGGTAGATGAAATTAAATTGCAGAATGTTGATCATTGATAGGTGATAGGTACCTGGGAGTTTATTATACTCTTATCTCTACTACTGTGTGTGCATGTTTAAATACTTCTGTAATAAAAAGTTAAAAAAATAAATGTGATAAAAGGAAAACAATTCTATTTTTAGGCTTATTATTTTAATTGTAGTGAGTTTCACTGATGTATACATATATCAAAATTTATCAAATTAGAGAGTTTAAATTTGTATAGCTTAGTGTATGCCAGCTGTTGCTGTTGTTAGTTGCTGTGGAGTCAGCTCTGAGTTGTGGGGACCTTTTGTATAACAGAAGTTAACATTGCCTTGTCCTTCACCATCTTCATTATCTTTCCAACTTATGGTGCTCATCTCTTAGCGCTATGTCAAGTCATATTCTGTTATGATCTACAGGGCTTTCATTGGTTAATACTCAGAAGTAAATTATCAGGCATTCCTTCCTCATCTATCTTAGTCTGGAAGCTCCACTGAAACTCGTCCACCATGCATGGCCCTGCTGGTATTTGAAATACCAATGGTATAGCTTCTAGCAACATACAAGCCACCACGACAAACTGACAACTGGGTGGTGGGTATGGCAGCCATACCTCAATAAAGGTGTTATGTTGTTGTTGTTGTTGTCATTTGGGTAAAGATTTACAGAGCAAATTCACTTTCCATACAGCAGTTCACATACACTTTGTCTCATGACATTGACCACAGTTTACCACAATGCAACATCTCCCCTCCCACTTCCTCCCCATAGTTACCTCTTCCCTGTGTCCATCTCTCCATGCACTCTTGCCCCCCAGCTGTCTCCGTGTGCATAAGCAGCCCTTCTTTCTCCCATGATTGTTCTCTCCAAGGAGTGTATCTACTTGAGGTAAATGTTTAATTCATATGC
>NW_006921653.1:4371565-4387071 GCF_000298275.1 Orycteropus afer afer
GTTTCCATCTTTTGGCTATTGTAAATAGTGCTGTGATGAACATAGGTGTGCATATATCTGTTCTTGTCATGGCTCTCACTTCTTTAGGGTATATATCTAGTAATGGAATGGCTGGGTCAAATGGTATTTCTAATTCCAACTTTTGAAGGAATCGCCATACTGCTTTCCACAATGGTTGTACCATTTTACAGCAATAAAGCTGTTTTTTAAAAAACAATCTGTCACAGGGTCACATATATTTGGGAGCCCAGTACAGATTAGAAATTTTCACCTACGTTTATCTTAACTGATAAGTGAGACAATTAGTTAGAACTTTTTGGTTCCAAGTGACAGAATCTCAATGCTTTCTGACTCAAGAAACAAAAATGAGGGCAAGATCATTGTCAGGTCTGGGATTTATTTTACCCTACTGACAAGCTAACACCTAGTATTTCATGGGTGCTGCTAGAAAACACAAAACTGCGTCCAAGACAAAAGGCTCTACTACTCATGAAACAATCAACAACATGAGCATCTGCAGATTTATGTTGATTCCCCCTTTCCCCAGTCCCTCAGGGCTTAATAGAGCCCAAATGGATATTATGCACACAGTAGGTTTGCATACAACTGAGGAACACTGAGCTTGGGAAATACATCACTTTTCTAGCAAGCAGTAATAACGCTTGCTCGTTTCCTGGAGGGAGACATCACCTCACCCCTCAAGGTTACTCACTGCAAACACAACTCTGAGAAATAGCCCAGGGAAAGAGTGATCAGGAACCTGTATTCTTGGCACACCCAGCAATACAGGAGCAAGAAAGGCCCACAGAAGACTGCCTCTCTCAACAATTATTGGATAATGTAACTGGTAATTCCAGAAGTAATTTAATAGTTTCAGCCATAGCTGGATCAAAGAGCTCACATGATCTGTTTATGCCTCTCTCTATCTTTCAGCTCTTCTCTGTGTTGGCATTATTCTCAAACAGACTCTTTTATGTGGTGTGATTACCTCCCATTGGCCTGGCTTGTGTCACTTCTACTTTCCCGATCTGTGGCCAGGGGCTAGACTGTTCTAATTGGCCAGAGTCAGAGCAGCTTTTACAGCTGGGCAAGTTGTGTCATACACAAAGCCCCACATGTACCATTCACACTATAAAAACCAAACTCACTGCCATCGACTTGGATCCGACTCATAGTTGACCCCTCCTTGGGTTTCTGAGGTGGTATCCCTACGGAAGTAGATTGCCCAACCTTCCTTTGGAAGGGAGGCTTGTGGGTTTGAACCGCCAGCCTTCTGATTAGGAGTCAAATGCCTTAGGCACTATGCCACCAGAGCTCCCATTCACACTATAGGTATCAAAGATTTTTTGCATGAATTACAATTTCCCAACATACAGAAGAAAAGTGCCCTGGGGAAGATACTAGGGTTATGTGTGTGCATCCCAGAGCTGGGAGGTAGAGTCAACCCTACCCAGCCTACGCACAGTGGTGCCCCAAAATAACACTAAGGAGTTTTATCAATAGTAATAGATTTCCACTATTGATTCTGCCGAATTTCCAGATGAGAATACTGAGATTCTCTAGTTAAGGAACTTCCTAAATCTCATATACCACAGGAAGGGACAGAGCTATGATTCAAATCCAGGTCTGTCCAACTCCAGCACACGCCCAGTTTTCATTTGAACCATCGCAATTCCTAGTCTTTAATGGATCAAGTCTAAGCTTATTTAGTTGGTGTTTGCACAATTCCAAATAATGAATGCCCTTATCTTATCGATCTAATCTCAACTCTCACCACTCAAAATTGAACCTACTCTGGGAAACACATTCTTTACTGTCCTCACTCATTTCTTTTAGGAGCCTATTATCCTTTTATTCTTCTCACTTAAAATAACCATTCTCCTCAAAATCCAAAGCTTTATCCTTCCTTAAAGTCAAAATAAGTATTTTTACCATAAACTCCAATTTTTTCCCCAAAATCAAAGATTTTACATTTATTTGGAGAAATCTCAACTCACAATTCAATTTCCCCAACAGGTTTTTGAGAAGCTCCTGCCTACTGAGAAGCCAGCAGCCATATCTTTCATTATAACACATAAAAGACAATTTTTGAACATCTGGCCAGTCCCAAATCCCCCTTCTCAGAACTCTTTACACCCACCCACAAATGAGCAACTGCCAGCCATCTTTGTATCGAGTAGCTGGCCTACCTGGTCTTAGCCAACTGGGCCAAGAAATATCACCTGACCTTAGCTGGGCCAATCAGATTCTCTCTTGACACTTGGGCTTAAAGCTGAGATCTGCTTATGTGTTATCTCTGAGGGGAGGAAACAAAATCAGCAGACTGGTTGCATTTGACCCTGTGCTCTAGAAAGCAGTAAAAGCCAGTTTGCAAAAAAAGGAAGAATTAAATAGATTTTTTGCAAGAAAACTAGGCGGCACAATTTGCCTGCTTCCTGGAGGCTTTCCAGTTTGTGATTCCAGTATCACAAGACCTACATGCATTTCTTTTCCTTGCTTGCCATGTGAGACTCCCTGAATTAGTCTGAAATAAGTTCTATCTTCTATAATCAACAGAGTACAGAGAATCTAACTCAGGACAGGGCACACAAGAAGCACTTGCTTTTACACTTGATGATGAAAGATTCATTTAGCCAATAAGGTTTGAATTTTATTACTCATTGTTGTAGCAGTAATTACATTGTATTTAGCCATTCATTAAGAGAGCCTGGATGGTGCATAGGCTTAATACACTGGGCTGCTAACTGAAAGACTGGCGGTTGGAGTCTACCCACAGGAGCCTCTGAAGATAATCCTGGTAATCTACTTCCAAAAAGTGCCTAAGGCATTTTGACTGCTAACCAGAAGCCTGGCGGTTCAAACCCACAAGGCACTCTTGGGAAGGAAGATTGGGGAATCTAATGCCGTAGTGATACCACCTTGGAAACCCAAGGAGGGGTCGCTGTGAGTTGGATCTGACTCAAAAGCAGTGAGTTTCAAACTCTATGGAGCACGGTTCTTCTCTGACATATGTGAGACCCCCGTGAGTCAGGAATGACTCAGTGACAGGTGGCATTGGTAGCTATTTTTTTTTTTTTCCAAAGTAATTTATGATTGGCCCTTTCAGGAGGCAGGAGAAGGACTAGAGGAGATTAGTGATGGGAGGCAGAGTCTCAAGTAATTTGTGTAACCTCAGTAAGGTCAGGGACAGCAAGGATCACGTGGAGAGACAGGTTTGCAGGAAGCTGAGATGGCAGAAGTAGGTTGAGCCAGAAGGAGGTGAGGACAACTCTCAGCCTGGCAGATAGGGGCAATAACAGAGCCACTAACCAAGTCCTAGAAAACAGAAGGAGCATGTCTATGGGGTAGTGAGAGTTGAGGAAAAAGACACAAGCACAGGCTTTCCTACTTTTTCTGAATTTCTGTATCAAAAAGCTGGAGGAATAGATTTTTTAAAATCCCCCACTTTCCATTATGTAGTACAGTCCTCCCTTTTATTACCATCCCTTTTCTCAGCCTCTTGAACAGCCTGTTACTGGATTTTTAATCTGACAAAATTGATGTTGCAGGAGAGAAATGTATTATTTGAGGCTTCATGGTTACATTCGACATTCCTGGGTTGGACCTGACAAAACTGAGACTATCGGAAATTCTAGATGAGGCCTAGGGGTGTGGGGGTGAGATGGGGGTATTGTTCAAGGCTCTCTCTCAACCTCTGCTCAAAGAAATACCTTTCTTTACATCTCATTAAGGAATAAGGCTGTTGGTCTCACTAGGAAACAGAGATGTAGGAACAAACAATCCTAGGAGAGGCAGCAATGCCCTCACTCACTGCCATTGAGTCAGATCAGACTCATAGCGACCCCTCCTTGGGTTTCCAAGGCAGTATCACTACAGAAGTAGATCGCTCAACCTTCCCTCTGAGGAGTGACTTGTGGGTTTGAGCCTCCAGCCTTCTGATTAGCAGTCAAATGCCTTAGTACTATGTCACCAGAGCTCCTAGCAATGCCCTAATGAGCCTGATATGCTCATTATCCCTAAACAGCAAATTCAGAGGAAGGAAGATGGCAGAGATCTATCTAATTTGAGGTGGTAAGTAAAATCCTCTTTAAGACCAAAAGACTCCCCAGAGTAGAAAAAACTTTTAATACCTCTCTGTCTTTGTGCAAAGCAGCCCTGGTGGTGCAATGCTTAAGTGCTTGTCTGCTAACCACAAGGTTTATGGTCCAACCCACCTACAGGCTCCTTGGGAGAAAGACCGGGCAATCTGCCCCTATAAAGGTCATGCGTAGAAAACCCTACAGGGCAGTTCCACTCAAACACACGGGGGTCACTAGGAGTTGGAATCGACTCAACAGCACCTACCACACAACACTCCTTCATGTTCACTGTTCTCTCTGCTTGGACTGCAGTCCTTACCCTCTTCTTTAATTGCCACACTCCTACTCTTGCTTTAAGACCCAACTCAAATAATATTGATATCTTGATATTATCCTTATACTTACTTATCCGTGCAGCATTAGTTTCTGCCTCTGTTTTGCCAACTCTGTGATGGCATTTATCATAATGAATTAGATTTTTAAAAGGATTTCTGACAGGACAGGCACATTGGTTAAGAGCCCTTTTTTTTTTTTTTTAATTGTTGTTTAGTGAATTTCAGCTCATGACGCCTCCATGTGTTACAGAGTAGAAATGCTCCATAGGGTTGGCTGTAATCTTTACAGAGCAAATCACCAGGACTTTCTTCTGCGGCACCACTGGGTAAGTTTGAACCACCAGCCTTTGGATCAGTAGTCAAATGCAAACCCTTTATGTCGCCCAGAGACCTTAAGAGCACAGTTAATACTGGAGTTAAAACTGGCTGTGTCCAAATCCTCGTTCTGCTTCTTACCAACTACGTGACCTGGAACAAGGTATTGAACTTCCAAGTTCCTTACTTTCTTCATCAATAAAGTGGGGGTAATAGTACATGCCCCAAAGGATTCTCATAAGAATTAAATGTAATGTGCTTAAAAGTATATGATGTACAGTAAGCAAAATGCAAGCACTGGCTATCATTACTATTAATCTCCCTCTGGACTATTAACTGCTTGAGAAATCAAGCCTAGGTTTGTTTTTATCCTTGGCTTCTGAATATTTTGACTGAATAAATCTTTGTCCTGGTCTGCTGACTGAAGACTCCACCCTCACCCCTGCCTCAGGACTGAATTTCTTCTCCTCCAGAAAGCCTCCCTTGGAGCACTAGGCCACCACCTTGTTTCCTTCTCACCATGGCTTCCATGTTCTGTTGTTGTTGTTATGTGCCCTCAAGGCGGCCCTGACTCATAGTGACCCCTCCTTGGGTTTCCGAGGCAGTATCACTATGGAAGTAGATTGCTCAACCTTCCTTCCGAGGAGTGGCTTGGGGGTTTGAACCACCAGCCTTCTGGTTAGCAGTCAAGTGCCTTAGGCACTAAGCTACCAGAGCTCCTTCCATGTTCTAGTCTTGGTTTGTATACTTGGTTATTAAAATACCAATTTTAGTGATTTACCTCCATAAGACGAAGACTTGTGTCTGTCTGTGGCAGTGTACGGCTCATCTCTTCCGGCTGGCCGGCTGACCTTTTTAATATTGCTCATTTTGGAGCACCAAATCTTACACTGCCTTTGGTATGTAACTCTTGCTTGTGTGTAAACTTTAACTGGCCACTAAATAAACCCTGAAGGAAAAAGACAACGTTTTTTTTTAATTACACAAGAAACACATGAATTCATTTTCCTTGTGAAAAAGAAAGAAAGAAACAAGAGTAGGGGAAAAGACAGAAAGGAAAGTACAGATCTATAGAGAGTAAAAAGCAAAAGCCCTACTGCTTCCCTTTACTCTTATCTTGAGAGGCTAGCATCTCCTTCCAGACCTTTCCATGCTGTTTTAGGCATATAGATAAAGAAATAAGAGGTTTTGTTTTGCACGATTCTTTTAACATAAATGGAACCATTTTCGTTTTTTGGCATAAGTTTTTGTTTATTGTTTTTTTTTTTTTTTCATATAACAATATGTTTTAGAAACATTTTCTAAGTTGCAAAGGATTTTTTTTTAACTTTTTAGTGTGATTTGGGTGAAAGCGTACGAGCAAATTGGTTTTCCATTCAACAATTCATATACATTTTGTTTTATGACACTGATTGCAATCCCCATAATATAACAGGACTCTTCTCACTTCCTCCCTGGGTTTCCTGTTTCCATTCATCCTTCTTTCCTATCCCAAATGCTGCCCTTTGATTTTGTCTGGCTGATGGCTAATCGCAAAGGATTTTGTAGGATGGTTTTATCCTAGTGTATCCTGCAATTCTCCTGTTGATGGACATTGAAGGTGTTCTCAAATTAAATGACTGGCAGTTCAAACCCACCATCCACTCCTCGGAAGGAAGGTTGGGCAATCTACTTCCATAGTGATACCACCTCGGAAACCCAAGAGGGGTTGCTATGGGTCAGGGCCGACTCGACAGCACGTAACAACAACAACAAGCACATGAAATTATCATTTAAAAAATATGAATTTAAATAAAATAAATATATGAATTTCTGAATGTGTTGGTATTCAGTTTTATTTTTATTTTTATTATGGTACACAACAATCATAAAAATTTTACTCCTAGATACATTTCTACAGATTTAAATAGCACTGTAATAAAAAATACTTTAAGGGAAAAAAATTAGAGACCCTATACTTTGCTCTTTTTTATATACAAGTTTTGTGACCTTGAACATCAGTCACAGTTGATCCTTATTCCTCACAGATTCCATATTTGTGAGTTCATCTACTTCCTAAAATTTTCTGTAATCCCCAATTCCATACTCTCAATGCGTCTGTGATTATTTCCAGACATATGCACACAGCAAAAAATTTGAGTCGCCCTATGAACACAAGGTCAAACAAGGCGATGCTCTGCCTTCCTGTTCCAGCTCTCATAGTATAAACAAATGTGCTTTTCACGGTCTATTTAGTGTCACATTTTTTGAATTTTTGTGCTCTTTGTTGGTGATTTCCCTGTTTAAAATGGCCCCAAGCATTTTAAAGTGATGAAGTGCTGTGCTGATGTCTCTAAGCACAAGAGACTGTCACGTGCCCTATGGAGAAAATATTTGTGTTAAATAAGTTTCCTTCAGGTATGCTTTATAATGATGTTGGCTGTAAATTCCATGTTAATGAATCAAAAATATATATTAAATAAGAGATATTTAAGCAGAAACACACATCAAACAAAGTTATGTATTGGTTAATTGACAAAAATGTTCTGACCAAAGGCTCACAAGAAGCAAACTCTGCATTTTGCCTTGGAGCAATATTTTCCACTGGAAAGAAAAACAAAAAAAAAAATTGGCTTTGGCTTTGTGAATTTTGTAGAGTTTTTGGCCAAGGGATTAAGAAAATGGCTAGATTCTCCTCTGAGAGAAAAACAAAAAAAAAAAAAAACACTGTCATCAAGTTGATTTCAACTCATGGTGATCCTATAGGACAGAGTAGAACGGCCCCATAGGATTTCCAAAGCTGTAAATCTTGATGGAAAAAGACTGCCTTATCTTTCTACCGTGGAATAGCTGGTAGGTTCGAACTGCTGATCTTGGGTTAGTGCCCGAATGCCTCAGCCATTGTACCTTCAGAGCTCCTAAGAGCGATGGCTCAGTATTCCCTAATTCAGTGTTCACAGAGACTGGATAGAACATAGTTACTGCTAATAAGAATTTACTGTTTATATTGCTATGTTGGGAGCTCTGGTGGAATAGTGCCTAAGGCATTTAACTGTAACCAGAAGGTTGGTGGTTCAAACCTACCAGCCACTTCTAGGAAGGAAGATTGGGCAATCTACTTCCGTAGAGATACCGTCTAAGGAACCCAAGGAGGGGTCGCTATGAGTTGAATTGACTCCACGGCAGTGAATTTGTTTTTTTGGTATTGCTATGTAACTAAATTACTCCAAAATTTAGTGATTTAAAACAACAAACATTTATTATCTCATCATTTTTGTGAGTCCACTTGGCTGGGTTCTCTGGCTCAGGATCTCACAAATTCAATCAAACTGTCAGCCAGGACTTCAGTCAACTCAAGGTGCAACTGAGGGAGGATCCATTTCCAAAGCTCACTAACTACTAGCAGGCCTCAGATCCTCACTGGCTGTTAGCCAGAGATATCAGTTCCTGCCACATGGGCCTTTTCATAGGAGTACTCACAACATGGCAGCTGGCTTCACCCACAGAGAGGGTTTAGAGAAAGAAAAAAACAGAGATACAGACACAGAGCAAGACAGAAGTCATAGCCTTTTTGTAACCTAACCTCAAAAGTGACATCCCATCACTACTGCTGTATTCTATCCACTTAAAGAGCATCAGTGTGTCCAGACCCCATTCAAAGAGAAGAGATTACAGGGAAAAATCACTGGGCTACAGGATCATCGGGAACCATCTGAAAGGCTACTTACTACCAGTAGTCTCTGCCTACCTCAGTTTTGTCACCTGTAACCATCTACCTCATAAGACATGTTGTGAGGACTAAGAGAATAAAAATATGTAGGTACTTAGAACCTGGTGGTGTGGTGCCTGAGACATTTTACTGCTAAACAGAAAGTTGGTGGTTCAATCCCACTAGCCACTCCCCCAAGGGAAGATGGGGCAATCTACTTCAGTAAAGATTTACCGCCTTAAAAACCCAATGGGATTCACTATGCGTAGAATTGACTCAATGGCAGTGAGTTTGGTTTTAGGTTTGTATAGGTGCTTAGAACCATACCTGGCAGAGGATGAACACTATAAGCATTAGCCAAGTATGGACACAAAATTAATGCAAATACACATACCTACTTTGGGTAGTACACAATACTAGGACCATGGTTGTTATTTAAAAAAAAAAAAAAACTTAAATTAAGCAACTCAGAGTTATTCAAGAGAAGTTTGACCATATGGAAATTCCCCTCAGAAACAGAGGTACTTTATAAAGCTAAAAGTTTCTACCATAATTACCAGGGGGCCTCATAGTCACCTTCAAATTTCCCATGAGCTTTCTCCTTATCAGAAATCTCCACACAGCAAGCTCCAGTGCACTCTTGAGTCATCTCTAAACCTAAACAGTAAAAGCTTACCACATCTTGCTCTGAAAGTGTACACCATTTGCCTGAACACAAACGTTGCCCAATTTGCAAAACCACACAATTTGTAAGTAACAGAAAGGCAAGAGCTTGTCTGCCCAGATGGAGCCTTTCTCATTGTGCTCAGCATTTTCGGCAAGACTAGCTGCTCACCTGGGAGTTGTTTGGTTAGTTGGTTGTTTTTTGTTTTTTTTTTTTTAACAAGACCCACAGTGATATTTTAAGAAAAGAAAAAGTTACTAACTACACCCACAACATTTAAAGGTTAGCACAGAGGAGATGGGTTAAGGTACAGTGTCCTTCTTTACATATATCTTTCTTGTGCAATCTGGAACTCACAGGGAAGGTGCTAACCTCTCATCCAGCAGATCTGAGTCACTAATCAGGAGATAACACATGGCTGAAACACGCTGCCCAGTAGCAGCAATACTGTTGTTGTTGTTATGTGCCGTCAAGT
The DNA here is from genome assembly GCF_000298275.1 of Orycteropus afer afer. Taxonomy (NCBI): domain Eukaryota; kingdom Metazoa; phylum Chordata; class Mammalia; order Tubulidentata; family Orycteropodidae; genus Orycteropus; species Orycteropus afer. The sequence goes on from NW_006921653.1 coordinate 4,381,122, forward strand.
CAGACCCGACTCACAGTGACCCCTCCTTGGGTTTCCGAGGTGGTATCACTACTGAAGTAGATTGCCCAACCTTCTTTCCAAGTAGTGGCTAACCAGACTTCCGGTTAGCAGTCAAGGGCCTTAGGCACTACACTACCAGAGCAATACTACCAAGAGCAAATAAACCTCACAAGAACTTGGCTCAGCACACACTTTGAGTACCAAGTTGGAGCTCTGAGCTGGCTGCCCTCCTCATAGAAGGTGCTATAGCTCACAGATAAAGGCTACCTTTCTCTGATTCAAAAGCCTGAGGAAGGAGGAAGAAGGAAGGACAGGCAAGGCCAGCATGGCACCCTGGAGTGGTCACTGACAGGGTCAACTAGCAGGCCTGTCTACTCTCCATCCCACCTAACTTTAGTAATTGCTCAAAGGATTTTTGTTGTTTTAAAATATTACCCTAGTTGATATAACCTAAAGTGTAATGACGTGAAGGAAGAAACAAGAAAAAATTTCTCTGTGCCATGGTAGTCATCTGCCCAGGGAAGAGTGAATGGATTAGTTGTATTTTTAGAAAAATAAACCAGATTTTCTCTGTAGAGAATTTTTTTTCATATTTTGCTTCAACATCACCCAAGCCAAATTGCTTTTTGAATGACCAGGGCCTGTCAAGCTGGAACGCTGAAAATGCATGTCAACATGGCAAGGGCGGAGACCCTATTTTGCCAATGAGAGCAGCCCTGGGAGGGGAAGCCACCTGTACCAAAAGGCCAGAGGCAGAGCGAAAGGAAATAAGTTTCCTTAATTATTTCTACTTGCTTGGGGTTGAAATTAAGAGTGGAAAATATTTCATTTTCTCCAATAAAAGTAAAACTATGGGTGATTTTTTTTCTGTCATTTTCACTACAATGTTCTTTATGCCATAACATGATGAAAGTGTAGTAGGTTATGATTTAATTTTTTTCTCCCATGACCAGCTAAGGAAATAATTAATGTAATGTTTGCTTACAAAATACAGCACTTTATTGTAGGCTGAGCAACTGTTTTCTGGGTTGAGTGCACTAATCTTAACTGCTCAGCTAGACTTAAGTAGGAGTCAGGTGTAATTGAGAGGGAGGTAGACTCAAGTTAAGAAGAGTTCGGGAGCTTGTTCCAACGTTATCAGCTGTGTGGTATTGAGCAAAATACTTAATCTCCGTATGCCTCAGTTTCCTCAAGTATAAAATAGATATGATAATAATAGTACCTGTTGAATAGGGTTGTTGTGAGGTTTAAAAGAATTATTTAATGCAAAGCACTTAGATAATGATGCCCTGGCACATAGTGGATAATTGATAATTATTAGTTATTATTGGGAGCTCTGGAGGTGTAGTGCCTAAGGCATTTGACTGCTAATTAGAAGGCTAGCAATTCAAACCCACCAGCCACTGCTCAGAAGGAAGGCTGGGCAATCTACTTCCATAACGATACTGCCTCGGAAACCCAAGGAGGGGTCACTATGAGTCAGATCCATCTCAACAGCAGTGAGTTTTTTCAGTTGTTATTATTAGTTTATATTGCCCACTATACCTTTCCAAAACCTCAGGTTTAGTCATGTTACGGTGCTTTTCAAAAACCTACAGTGGTTGCCCTTGTCACTGAAATAAACATCTTATCTACCCAATTGCACTAGCCCTATATCATTGACATTCCCATTATATCCCGCAAGCCCCAATGTACTCTGGCACTGCACTCTCTCACCCTGCTCTTTAAACTGCCACTGCACTCTCTCACCCTGCGCTTTAAACCACTGCCACAGAGTCAATTCCAACTCATAGATTGCCCCATCTTCCTTCCACAGAGAAGCTGATGGGTTTGAACCACCAACCTTCTGGTTAGCAGTCAAAACCTTAGACATTGCACCACTTTGGAATCAACATGATGGCAGTGGATGTGGTTTGTGTTTGGTTAAATGTCTTTCTACCACCCACCTCTAAGCATTTGAAATCTTCTCTGTTTCTTTATTGTCCTTAACTCCCTTACTGAAATGGATGTAAAGTGGATGAGAATCATTCTCAGGGACCAAACAGTATGTGGCACATAATAAATGCTCAAGAGATATTAACTGAATGGATGAATAACATCTCCATTTATTCTTTTTATTTTCTCACCAAGATTTAGTGTTTTTCACTTGGGGGTAGCTCTTTATTAAGGCCGAGGCATGAGGTAGGCAGGCCTGGGGCTGGGAGCTGCTTTTCATTTGGGGGTGACTCTACATTAAGGCCAGGGCCTAAGGTAGGCAGGCTGGGACTTTGAGGCTGCTTTTTACTTGTGGAAGGCTCTATTTTAAGGCCATTGCCAGAGGTAGGCAGGTGCAGAGGGCTTAGGAACAACTAACGGAGACAAACTTGTCTGCCATTTCATCATCCTGTGGTGGCTTGCAAGTTGCTATGAAGCTGGAGGCCATGCCACCATGTTGCAAAATGTAAGCAGGGTTATCTGTGGTGGACAGGTTTCAGCGGAGCTTCTGGGCTAAGACAGACTCAGAAGAAAGAAGAGGCCATCCACTTCTCAAACAATTGGCCAGTGAAAACCTTATGAATAGCAGTGAAACACTAATATATTACTAGAAAACTTTATGAATAGCCCTGAAACATTGTCCAATATAGTTACAGAAGATGAGCCCATCCAGTCAAAAGGCACTTAAAATTTGACTGGGGAAGAAATGACTCCTCAGAGTAGAGATGACCTTAACAATATTGATAGAATAAAGCTTTCGGTACCTCCATTGGCTGATATGGTGTGACTCAAAATGAATAGAAACGTATGCAAACATCCATTAATAACTGGAACATGGAATGGACAAAGTATGAATCCAGGAAAATTGGAAGTTGTCAAAAATTAAGGTGAATGCATAAAGATCTATATCCTAGGCATTAGTGAGCTGAAATGGACTAGTTTTGGGCATTTTGAATCAAACAACCATATGATCTACTCTGCCAGGAATGACAAATTAAAGATGAATGGTGTGGCATTCATTGTCACAAAGAGTGTTTCAAGACCTGTCCTGAAGTACAATGCTGTCAGTGATAGGATAATACCCATACACCTACAAGGATGACCAGTTAATACTACTATTACTCAAATTTAGTCACCAACCACCAAAGCCAAAGATGAAGACATTAAAGCCTTCTACAGTCTGAAACTGACCGAACATGCAATCAAGATGTGTTGATTATCACTAGTCACTGGAATGCAAAAGTTTTAGACAAAGTTTAAACTACCAGAGTTACTGGTAGTTGGAAAATATGGCCTTGGAGTCAGAAATAACGCTGGAGATCACATGATAGAATTTTGCAAGACCAACAACTTATGCATTGCCACTTGGGGGTGGCAACAACATAAGCAACAACAATGCATGTGGACCTCACCAGATGGAATACACAGGAATCAGAATGACTACATCTGCGGCAAGAGGCGATGGAGAAATTCACTGTCTTTGGCCAAAACAAGGCCAGGAGCTGATTGTGGAACAGACCATCAACTGCTAATATGCAAGTTCAAGTTGAAGATGAAGACAATTAAAACAAGTCCATGAGAGCCAAAATATGACCTTGACAATCCTGAATTTAGAGACCGTCTAAAGAATAGATTTGATGCATTGAACACCAATGACCAAAAAACCAGAGGAATTGAACATCATCCATGAAGAAAGCAAGACATCATTAAAAAGACAAGAAGGAAGAAACAACCAAAATGGATGTCAGAAGGAACTCTGAAACTTGCCCTTGAGCAGAGAGTAGCTAAAGCAAGTGGAGGAAATGACCAGATAAAAGACCTGAACAGAAGATTTCAAAAAGCAGCTCAAGAAGACAAAGCCTATTACTATAATGAAATGTGCAAAGACCTGGAGTTAGAAAACCAAAAGGGAAGAACCTGCTTAGCATTTCTCAAGCAGAAAGAACTGAGGAAAAAATATAAGCCTCAAGTTGCAATATTGAAAGATTCTATGTGCAAAATATTGAATGATGCAGGAAGCATCAAAAGAAGATGGAAGGGATACACGGAGTCACTGTACCAAAGAGAATTGGTCAATGTTCATCCATTTCAGGAAGTGGCATATGATCAAGAACCAACGGTACTGAAGGAGGAAGTCGAAGCTGCACTGAAGGAATTGGCAAAAAACAAGGCTCCGGGAATTGACAGAATACCATTGAGATGTTTCAACAAACAGATGCTGTGCTGGAGGCACTCACTTGCCAATGCCAAGAGATTTGGAAGACAGCTATGTGGCCAACTGACTGGAAGAGATCCATATTTGTACCCATTCCAAAGAAAGATGATCCCACAGAATGTGGAAATTATTGAATAATATCATTGTTATTATACACAAGTAAAATCTTCTGAAGATAATTCAAAAAAGGTTGCAGTAGTATATTGACAGAGAACTTCCAGAAATGCAAGCTGGATTCAGAAGGGGATGTGGAGCAAGAAGTATCATAGCTGTCAGATGAATCTTGCTCAAGGAAAAGAATACCAGAAAGATGTTTACTTGTGTTTTATTGACTATGCAAAGGCATTTGATTGTGTGCATCCTAACAAATTATGGATAACATTGAGAAGAACAGGAATTCCAGAACACTTGATTGTACTCATGAGGAATCTGTACATAGATCAGAAGGGTGTCGTTTGAACAGAACAAGGGGATACTGCATGGTTCAAAATCAAGAAAGGAGTGCATCAGGATTGTATCCTTTCACCATACTTATTCAATTTGTATTCTGAGCAAATAATCTGGGAAGTTGGATTATATTAAGTAGAACGTGGTATCAGGATCAGAGGAAGACTCATTAACAACCTGTGATATGCAGATGACACAACTTTGCTTGCTGAAAATGAGGATGACTTGAAGCATCTACTGATGAAGATTAAAGACTACAGTCTGCAGTACAGATTACACCTCAACATAAAGAAAACAAAACTCCTCACAACTGGACCAATAAACAGCTTCACAGTGGATGGAGAAAAGATTGAAGTTGTCAAGAACTTCATATTACTTGGTTCTACAATCAACACCAATGGAAGCAGCAGTCAAGACATCAGATGACTCAGGGCAAATCTGCTGCAAAAAACCTCTTTCAAGAGATGAAAAGCAAAGATATCTCCTTGAAGACTAAGGTGCATCTAACCCAAGCCAAGGTATTTTCAATTGCCTCTTATGCATGTGAGAGCTGGACAATGAATAAGGAAGACCAAAGAAGAGTTGATGCTTTTCAGTTGTGGTGTTGGAGAAGAACGCTAAGAGTATCATGGTCTGCTAAAAGGACTAAAAAATCTGTCCTGGAAGAAGTGCAGCCAAATGCTCCTTCAAAGCGAGAATGTCTAGACTTCGTCTCACCTACTTTTGTCGTGTTGTCAGAAGGAACCATTCTCTAGAGAAGGTTGTCATAGTTGGTAAAGTGGAGGGTCAACGAAGAAGGCCCTCAACAAGATGGACAGATACAGTGGCTGCAACAATATGCTCAGGTATATCAAGGATCATGAGGCTGGCACAAGACCGGGCAGTGTTTCAATCTGCTGCACATAGGGTCACTATAAGTTGGAGACAACTCGACGGCACCTAACAACAACAAAGATTTAGATCAAATTTCATCAATTCCATGCATGTGGTCTTTCTTCTTGTTGTTATGAGTTGCTGTCGAGTAGGTTCCAACTCATAGTGACTCTATGTACAACAAAACAAACACTGCCTGGTCCTGCACCATCCTCATAATTCTTTGTGTGTGTGTGTGTGTGTGTGTGTGTGATTAGGGTAAAAATTTACAGAGCAAATTCACTTTCCATATAGCAGTTCACAAACACTTTGTCCAATGATATTGACTACAATTTACCCCAATGCAACAGCTCCCCTCCCACTTCCTCCTCATAGTTACCTCTTCCCTGTGTCCCTCCCTCCCATGCACTCCTGCCCCCTGAGCTGTCTCCCTGTGCATAA
>NW_006921653.1:4388155-4389446 GCF_000298275.1 Orycteropus afer afer
CTGATGAGACTAACAGCCTGAATTCCAAGTGGTGTTGGGACCTGAGAATTGACTCAAAGATCAGTCCCAGTCACCAAGGACTGCAGGGACAACTGCTCTGGTGGCCTATGACTAGGAAGGGAAACAGCAAAGAGGGAGACAACCTGAGCTGTGGACTTTCTGCTGTCCAGAGGGTACAGCCATTTTGATTGTTTACATATGGCTGCCATTTTGGATATTTAAAGTGACCAAGGGCATAGCCGTTTTGAATGCTTACAAGCAGTGGTCATTTTGAATATTTAAAGTGACCAAGGGTGCAGCCATTTTGAATGTTTACAAGCAGTGGCCATTTTGGATATTTAAGATGTACAAGGACGCAGCCATTTTACAAACGGTGGCCATTTTGGATATTTAAAGTGACTGAAAAAGGCAAAGGGGACCAGAACAGATCAAGAGGTCAGCCACAGGGACCCAGGTGAGGAGAGGGAACCCAGGCCACGCCCCACAAGCAGCAAGGTGGGAAGGCAGGAAGAGAAAAGGCAAAAGGGACCAGAATAGATTGAGGAGTCAGCTGCAGGGATCCAGGTAAGGGTGGCTGGAGGGGTCCAACAGCTAAGGGAGACAAACTTGTCTGTCAGTTTGTCCTACTGTGGTGACGTGTTGCTGTGAGTCTTGAGGCTGTGCCACTGGTGTTTCAAACCCAGTGGGGTGCACGTGGTGCACAGGTATCAGCCCAGTTTGCAGACTGAGACAGACTAGGAAGAAGGAGAAGGCCATCCACTTCTCAAAGAATTGGCCATGGAAAACCTTATGAATAGCAGAGAAACGCTGTCGGATACATTACTGTACAACTTTATGAATAGTCCAGAAACATTGTCCAATATAGAGGAGGAAGATGAGTCACTTAGCTTAGAAAGCTCTCGAAGTAGGACTGGGCAAGAGCTGCATTATCAGAGTGAAATCAGCCCTACTGATATGTATAAGGTAAAGCTTTCGAGACCTCCATGGCACCACTCAAATTGAGGAGAAAAAGCAGCAAACATGCATTAATAATCAGAACATGGAATGTAGGAAGTATGAATCTAGGAAACTTGGAAGTTGTCAAAAATGAAATGGAATGCATAAAGATTGATATCCAAGGCATTAGTGAGCTGAAATGGACTGGTTTTGGCCACTTTGAATCAGACAACCATGAGATCTACTATGCTGGGAATGATAGTTTAAAGAGGAATGGTGTGGCATTCATCATCACAAAGGATGTTTCAAGATCTGTCCTGAAGTACAATGCTGTCAGTGATAGGATAATATCCAT
>NW_006921653.1:4389766-4442812 GCF_000298275.1 Orycteropus afer afer
GTATCTTCGGCCAAAACCAGGCCAGGAACTGATTGTGCAACAGACCATCAATTGCTCATATGCAAGGCAAAGTATACCAGAAAGATGTTTACTTATGCTTTATTGACTATGCAAAGGCATTTGATTGTGTGGATCATGACAAATTATGGATAACATTGAGAAGAATGGGAATTCCCAAACATTTTATTGTACTAATGAGGAACCTGTACCTTGACCAGGGGCTGTCATTCGAATGGAACAAGGGGACACTGTGTGGTTTAAAATCAAGAAGGGAGTGCGTCAGGGTTGTATCCTTTACCCATAGTTATTCAATCTATATGCTGAGCAAATAATCTGAGAAGCTGGACTATACGAAGAAAAACGTGGCATCAGGATTGGAGGAAGAATCATTAACAGCCTGAGATACACAGACGATACAACTTTGCTTGCTGAAAGTGAGGATGACTTTAGGCACTTACTGATGAAGATTGAGGAACACAGTCTGCGGTATGGATTACAGCTCAATATAAAGAAGACAAAAATCCTCACAACTGGACCAATAAGTAGTATCACGATAAATGGAGAAAAGATTGAGGTTGTGAAAGAATTCACATTGCTTGGTTCTACAGTTGACGCCAATGGAAGCAGCAGTCAGGACATTAGATGACGTGAAGCACTGGGCAGGTCGGCTGCGAAGGAACTCTTTCAAGTGCTGAGAAGCAAGGATGTCTCCTTGAGGACTAAGGTACGCCTGACACAGGCCATGATATTTCCAATCGCCTCGTATGCATGTGAGAGATGGTCAATGAATAAGGAAGACCAAAGAAGAGTTGATGCTTTTGAGTTGTACTGGCGAAGAATGCTGAAGGTACCATGGACTGCCAAAAGAACTAACAGATCTGTCCTGGAGGAAGTGCGGCTGAGATGCTCCTTGGAAGCAAGGATGGCCAGACTTTGTCTCACCTACTTTGGTCATGTTGTCAGAGGGGACCACTCCTTGGAGAAGGATGTCATGCTTGGTAAGGTGGAGGGTTGACAAAAGGGGGGAAGGCCTTCGACGAGATGGATTGACACCGTGGCTGCAACAATGGGCTGAAGTATAGCAAGGATCATGGAGCTGGCGCGGGATCAGGCAATGTTTCATTCTGCTGTGCATGGGGTCGCTATGAGTCAGAAACGACTCGACACACTTAACAACTACAACAACAACATGAGGTTATTGAAAATACTATGGCTTGGGGCAGGCAAAGTTTAGTCTTCAAAGTGATATCTTTTCTCTTTTACACTTTAAAGACATTTTCTGCAGATTTGCCTAGTGCAATACATCATCTGATTTCCTGACTGCTGATTCCATGGGCACTAATTGTGGATGAAAGCAATATGAAATTCTTGACAACTCAATCTTTTCTCCATTTATTGTGATGTTGCTTATTGGTCCAGTTGTAAGGATTTTTGTTTTCTTTATGTTAAGTACAGTTAATCCATACTGAAGGCTATCATCTTTGATCTTCATCAGTAAGTGCTTCAAGTCTTCACTTTCAGCAATCAAATCTGTGTCATCTTCACATCACAGGTGGTTAATGAAGTTTTCCTCCAATCCTGATGCCACATTCTTCTTCATATAGTTCAGCTTCTCAGATTATTTGCTCAGCATACAGATTGAATAAGTATGGTGGAAGGATACAACCCTGACGCACTGCCTTCCTGATTTTAAACCATGCAGTATTCACTTATTCTGTTCCAATGACTGCCTCTTGGTCTACGTACAGGTTCCCCACAAGCACAATGAAGTGTTCTGGAATTTCCATTCTTTGCAGTATTATACATAATTTGTTATGATCCACACAGTCCAAAACCAAAAAACAAACCCACTGCCAATAAGTCTATTACGACTCATAGTGACCCTATAGGGCAGGGAACTCCCCCACAGGGTTTTCAAGGCTGTAAATCTTTACAGCAGCAGACTGCCCATCTTTCTCCTGTGGAGCGGGCTTTGGGTTGGTATCCCCGACCTTTAGGTTAGCAGCGCAACGGTTTAACCACTGCGTCACCAGAACTCCTTTTGCAGGTCAGAGGCACTAAATTCAACGAAATTCTTGCCAGGGCTGCTTGTGAAGGCGTAAAGGGAGTTTACCTTCTCTGCACCCTGGAGGGCATGGCGGGGGGTGGGGGTACCAAGAGGACTTGTACCCTTAATAGTACTAAGTCTTGCTCCCACCCAAAGTTCTTTCTCTTGATCCCGGGTTCCAGACCTACAGCTCGGCTGGCCACAACCCACGCCCTCGCCCGCGCGTTGATGACTCAACTCCTGGAAACCTCCAGCTTTTTCCCCGCCGAGCTGAACAGGGGCGCCCACGCCCCGCCTCTGCCCGCCAGCGTCCCGCCCCGCCTACCATCCACACCCTCGCCCAGCCCTAAATTGCCCTTCTGGTTTAAGCCAGGGGACGCGTCAGCGTGGCTCCCCAGGGTGTGGCTAGAGGACCTCGGCGACGCCTTCCCGGAGGGGCACCCACTACTCCCCAACCAGGAGAAGCCGACCCTGGGAGACGACAGCAGGCGGCGCGACGACCTGGGCATGCTCACTGATGCGGGCCTGGCCCTCGACTCTAACCCGAAGCACCCGCGTTAGGCGGCCCCCTGCGCTGCCAGCTGGAGCCAGGCGGAGCCCACGCCCAGGCGCAGGGTGGCTCTGCCAGTCCCCGCGCGCTTGGGCGGCCGCACACGTGTCCAAGCGTCACGTCCGCGCGCGCCCCCGGGGCTTGCGTCAGCTGCCGCTCCAGAAGCTGGTGGGCTGGGGCTCAGCACACCGCTTGGGTCAGGGCCCCAGACGCCGCCGGGAAGGGGGCGCCGCGGGGGATCGGAGGGCGCTGACGGGTCTCTGGAACGCCGAGGGCCCTAGCTCTGAGAGCGCCAGTGCGCTCCAGCCCCCGCCTGCCGGGCAGAGGCGGTTAACGCTGCCCGGTCCGCGACTGGGCGCCGTGGCGTTGCCCCGGAGCCCACAGCCCGCGGGGCGCGCTCCGCCTTGACCCCGGCGGCCCCGCGGCAGGTAGGCGCCCGCAGTTCCATGGTTGCCTCGGAACGCAATGAGCCGCCCGTCCTCCACCGGCCCCAGCGCTAACAAACCCTGCAGCAAACAGCCGCCGCCGCAGCCCCAGCACGCTCCGTCCCCGGCTGCGCCCCCGGCCGCCGCCACCATCTCAGCTGCGGGCCCCGGCTCGTCCGCGGTTCCAACCGCGGCGGCGGTGATCTCCGGCCCCAGCAGCGGCGGTGGCGGGGCCGGCCCGGTGTCCCCGCAGCACCACGAGCTGACCTCGCTCTTCGAGTGCCCGGTCTGCTTTGACTATGTCCTGCCTCCCATTCTTCAGTGCCAGGCCGGGCACCTGGTATGTAACCAATGCCGCCAGAAGTTGAGCTGCTGCCCGACGTGCAGGGGCGCCCTGACGCCCAGCATCAGGAACCTGGCTATGGAGAAGGTGGCTTCGGCTGTCCTGTTTCCCTGCAAGGTAAGCCCACGTACCACCCGCGCATCTCTGCTCGGCGACCTTCCAGAACTCAGGTTTCCTGCAGCCCATTTACAGGCCCTGAGAGGCGAGTAACATCTCTCCTATTTAGAAACAAAAATCTTAACTCTTTGTCTGGCCATCTCCCCTTCCAAGCCCACCTGACTGTCCACTTTGTGAGTAGCTCTGGACTGACATTTGCCTGATCATCGACTCTGGATTAACTGGCATTCACTTCTTATTAGAACAGGTTGTTGTTCTCCCAGCCTGGTGCCTGCATCCTTTGCAGACATACACTCGGGTGTGCTCTGTAAGGCTGGGCCGCACAAATAAAACTTGGACCGAGAAGCTGCCTGTCTGTGGGAAGGTGAGAAGCGAGGAATTGAGTGAGCTAAATGCACTCATTACCAGCCCAGCCTGTTAGAATTAGTACTGGACTCCTGTAACTTGCGCCAGCAGTCTGCGCACCCCCTGACACGTGGGAGCTCTGGGGAGTGTAGACAGCCTGTTTTCCTCCAGCTACAAGAAAACCCTGCAAGCCACGCCTTTCCCTCTCTTGATCTTCCAAGGACTAGAAAGGACTAGGGAGTCGTGGCTGCGTTTCTTGTTCTCTTGTTTTTATGTGCAGTGGAGTCGAACCCGACTCATAGCGACCCCTCCTTGGGTTTCCGAGGAGGCGGTATCACTACAGATAGTAGATTGCCCAACCTTTCTTCCGAGGAGTGCCTGGTGGGTTTGAACTGCCAGTCTTCGGGTTACAAGTCAGGTGCCTTAGGCACTATGCTACCAGAGCTCCTTTTCTTGTTCTGAGTGAGGTGAAAACAAAGGTCTTTCAGGAATTCAAGGGCCACGCAGGAGCTGTTGTTACCGTTCTTTAAAGGGCTATCACTTTATTTTTTAAAATTAAAAAAGTTAACCGCCCTCTTGCAAAAAATGCAAACCACAAAGACAAGAAAAGCCAAGTGCAGGACCAAGGCGTTTTGATTCTTTTCTCACCACTGTTAGGTTGAGTGTGTATATTTATAGACTTCTTGTAACAATTTATAAATGTACTCTTGCAGCCAAATATAGAATCATATATGTCAGTGTGTGTCAGGAAGGTATATATATACATGTACACATAGATACAGTTTTTCTCCAAAAATTATTTATGCAGTTTGCTATTTTTAATTTATATTATCACATTTTCTTACCTTTGGTATTTAGCTGTACCTTATTCTATTTTCGGAAGGAAGGTTGGGCATTCCTACTTCCATAGTGATACTGCCTCGGAAACCCAATTTTAAATGGCTACATGGTATTGCATTGTGTGGTCATATTATAACATCCATTTGCCAACATCTATCATTTGAAAATATTCAAAAGCTATTTCACAGATATGCTTCTCTATATTATTTCATTATAACCCAGAGCTATTTGTTGTTTTTATGTGCCGTCCAGTCGGACCCAACTCATAGTGACCCTTCCTTGGGTTTCCGAGGCAGTAACACTGCAGAAGTAGGTTGCCCCATCCTCCTTCCGAGTAGTGACTGGTGGGTTTGAACCACCAACCTTCTGGTTAGCAGTTTCTGAACTTAGAAATAATGTCATTAATACTTCTGAGTTTTTATGTACAAGTTACTTGTAGGCTTTGCATTTCTCCCTGGTATTGCTTACTTTACAGGACAAGAGCTCATTTTCAAATTAAAAATAACCCACCAGAGAATCAAAGTTTGGGATTTAAGTCTATAATAATGAGTGATTTAATTTGGTGTCCTGCCCTGCCACAAATCAAGTTCAAATAGCATGTTCAAATAGAGGTTTGCATCAGTGTTTGGACTGTTGAGTTTCAGTCAACCATAGTTATTAATTACTTTGCTTTAAACGTATCTCAAGATGCTTAGTAATTCATCTAGCTTTATAGTTGTTCTTATAAAATTTAGATAAAATTTCTGTAATTTTCTTGGAGTCATGAAGAAATAGGCAACCTAGTGCTTGGAGAAGATTTGGTTGATACAGAGTGGCTATTTGACATTTGAGATGTATTGGGGGAAGGAAGAATGCTTCAGGATTTCCAGGGAACCATCTTAAATTTCTCCCAAACCCTTCAATGTGAGGCTAATAAAAAATAGGACTTTAAGTGAACTATGAGTCACAAATTAGCATTTAATGTCAGTATTTTGTAATTTAAAAAAAGGGGGGGGTGGATGTCAAAAGAGTATTGTGACTGCTCCAGAGAGAAGGAAAGGGAAACAGTTTATAACATGCTATATAAAGTGTGAGGTTTCACTTTCAGGATCTAGAGTTGCTGGCTGCTGTTGAACTTCTACTGAAGCATAAGTCCTTTCTGAACATGTCACGTGCTAGTGGAGTCGTTCTTGGAGAGTGGTCCTCTTGGGAATCAGGATACTCCCCATATTTCTGTATAGAGGTATTCTTGTGCTTTTTCCAAGTCCCTATTTTATAATAAAGCAGTTGGGCAAAGCCATCCTTTTGTGAACTGATATTTCAGACTCAACTATCCCCTCACAGATTAAGAAGCAAGCATAGGAGGTCTCTGTGTGTGTGTGTGTGTGTGTGTGTGTAAGAAAATATATAAAGCTGCAATATGCATACATCAACTTTGGCTGATAAAAAATCTAAACTATGGATAGGAATCTCAACCATTTAGGTTGGATAAACTAAACTCATATATATATATATAGAAGTCTAGCAAGCAACCAAGATACATTAGTTGGGAAGGATGAGAAATAGTTTTAAATGATTAGGCCTGTGGCAAAATGAAAACAAAACAGGGCTGTGTACCTCGCCCTTTGGCCTGCAGTTTGAGGCTCCTCAACCAAAAAACCAAAATCACTGCCATCGAGTCAGATCCAACTCATAGTGACCCCTCCTTGGGTTTCTGAGGTGGTATCACTACGGAAGTGGATTGCACAACCTTCCTTCTGAGGAGTGGCTGGTGGGTTTGAACCACCAGCCTTCTGGTTAGCAGTCAAAGGCCTTAGGCACTACGCCACCAGGGACTGACTTATCATTAAAGTTCCTAAGTGGCACAGATCGTCTGTGCTCAACTCTTAACCTAAATGTAGGCTGTTTGAACCCACCCAGTGGTACCACCGAAAAGAGCCTTAGTAATGTGCTTCTACAAAGATTACAGCCAAGAAAACCCTACGGAACAGTTCTACTCTGTAGTATGTGGGGTCACCATGGGCTGGAATTGACTGGACAGCAGTGGGTTTGCCTTGTCACTGTCCCAACCTGCTTTCTGAATTCTCATGGACTGTCTTAATTTGAGAAAGCCAGCGCTAGGTATAGTTACCAAAGCTTGGTTCTTAAAAGGTGCCTGATGCTGCCACTGTTTGCCTGAGAGGCTGCCTCTGGAGATTGGACTTTCCTTGGGGGAGTTGGACTGCTCACCTTCTAAGGATCTGTCGCTTCTACCATTCCATGAAGAGAATGGAGACTGTGTGGGATGGTTATTGGGTGCTGTGTGCCAGCTACTTTGAATGGGTTAGCTTCTATTAATTCACTTTTTTTAGATGAAGAAACTCATACCTGTAGAATGGTGTTAAGTGACTTGTCAAGATCACACAGTTAGTAAGTGGACTTGTCCTTTAAGCTATATCCTAAAGACATTCATCCTTATATCCCTCCTCAATACACATGGATTTTGAATCTGAGCTGATACTCCAAGGCTCCAATTCATAATTTAAGTTTGACACCAGTAACAAAACCATCTGGAGTTCACCAGATGGGCCTCTGATGGGAACATCCAACATGACATACATGCTTGCTGTAAAAATTCATTGGGAGGAATTTTGTAGGGCATGTGATGTAGGAAGATTTGAAAAAAACAAAACAAAACCCTACAAACCTACTATCTTGGGAGATTCCATCACAGCTCTGGCCTGCTTATGCTTCTTTTGCCAAAGAAAATTGATGTGTTGCCAAATCGTTACCTTACATAGGTGTGGGGCCACTTAATTAAAGGCCAGAGTGCTTTCTTGCACTTAGGATAGAGGGCATCATGTGCATTATTAGCTCAGGGCTCCCTTCTTAAAGGATCTCTATCAAAGTAAGGTTCTCCTCCCCTTGTATTTTTAGACCATTCTTTGGCTGTTCCATGCCTGAGAAGTTTTGACATCCTTGTTCCCATATATCAAACCTACTACCTGTGGAGTGTGTGTGTAGGAGGAGAAGTAAAGGTTGACATGTTTATGCCCCCATTCAGCAGTATAGTTTAATATCAGCCATGTGTTTCTCTCTGCAACTGTGGGAAATGCTCAAAACCACTTCAGCCCACTTAGACTGTGATACATTCTCTTTCCACTTTATCTATGTCTTCTCTGAAAGTTTCTTGTAGCATATTTTCTAATACTTGTTGAATAGAAAGCCTTAGCTAGACAAGCCTTCCCTACAGTTGGAATTATGAAAAGGTTGTCTTTGCTCCTAAAAAAAGAAAAAAATTGGTCCCTGGGTGGTGCAAACAGTTGCACTCAGCTAGTAACCAAAAAGTGGGCAGCTCAAAGCCAGCCAGCAGTGCCGTGAAAGAAACAGACCTGGTGATCTGCTTCCGTGAAGATTACAGCCAAGAAAACCCTATGGATCAGTTCTACTCTGTAACACAGGAGGTATCCCAAGTCATAAATCATCCACAATAACAAAAACAACAAAGCAATAACAAAAATAGGTCAGACAGCCCAGCTGAAAGTTTAAAAGGTTCTCAGCATGGGGACTCATTTAGTCTAGTGGAAGTAACCTCGCTAGTTGCCCACTGTTGTTGTTAATGTGCCTTCGAGTCAGACCTGACTCATAGTGACCCCTCCTTGGGTTTCCAAGGCAATATCACTAAGGAAGTAGATTGCCCCATCTTCCTTCCAAGGAGTGACTATTGGGTTTTAACTGCGAGCCTTCTGGTTAGCAGTCAAGTGCCTTAGGCACTATGCTACCAGAGCTCCCAGGGACCAGGTAATGAATGCAAGAGAGAGAGGTTATCTGATGTGTGGCCTCAGGGTCTGGGACACCCTGAGGAACACTGGAGATGGTGGGAAGCTGGGGCAACCTGTGCTTAGTTCTAGCTAATTGAGGGGGTTGGGGATGTGGGTGCAGCCACTCCAGACATTTGGAGCTTTTCAAGAAAAGCCAGAAATCTGGTTTTTTATCTTAAATCTCCCTCTTCCCCCACCCAACATTGGCCCAATTCAACTTTAAAACCTGCAGGCCAAACCAACCATGTCTGCAGGCCAAATTCCAACTGCCAGTTTGCAACCTCAGATCTGGTTCTTTTTAGAAAGCATTTCTTGAGCCTGAAAGTTTTCATTTTATTCTTACAATACATGAAATTTGGAACTGTGATAGGTCCCAACTATAGGTCATTTTATAGCTTGTTTTCTTTTCGTCTTTATTTTGCCAAAAGAATTATACATCCTGACCATCAGAAGACCTGAACTGTGGTCCTAGTGACTAGATGTTTGACTTTGTACAAAGCAGTTCACTTCTTTGCACTTGAATGCCTTTATCATTACAAGAGGTATTGGACAAAATGATTATACCAAGGTCCTTCCTTGCCCTAAAATTTTTGAATCTAGTAAGTCATCCAAAGGAAAAGATCACTAGCCAGAAGACAGAAGAACTGGGTTCTCAGCCAGGCTTTGCATGATTTGGTCCAGTCCAAATTATTCCCTGAGCTTGTTTGCTCACCCGTTAAAAAGAATAAAGATGTTCAGAAGAATGAAGATAACATCTAGCTGTTGGGTGCTGTGAGGCTTGGATGAGAAGGGCCATTGCTTCACCATGTCAAGTGGAAGATGAGTGGAGTTAAGGTAGCTGTTCAGTAGTAGGTAATCACCTAAAAGGGAGCTCTGGTAGCGTAGTGCCTAAGACATTTGACTGCTAACCAGAAAGCTGGCGGTTCAGACACACCAGCCACTCCTCGGAAGCAAGGTTGGGCAATCTACTTCCATAGTGATACTGCCTTGGAAACTCACGGAGGGATCGCTATGAGTCAGGTCCTACTCGATGGCACATAACAACAACAATCACCTAAAAACCTGAGGGGGAATGTGCTGACTTGCTAAAAACAGCTTCAAAGATCTCTTCTTAACCTAAAGAATTACTCTAAGATTAAATTATTTATTTGGAAATTGCCCTTGTAGTTTCCTCACTGACCAGACCACTTGCCAGCAAGCCAAGTACAACTCATAGTGATTGCACATGTGTCAAAATAGAACTGTGCTCCATAGGGTATTCAGTGGCTGGAATTTTGGAAGTAGATCACCAGACCTTTCTTCTGAGGTGTTTCTGGGTAGACTTGAACTCCCAGTCTTTTGTTTAGAAGCTGAGTATGTTAATCATTTGCATTACCCATGGATCTGCAGTCCTCGCTACTGGCTAAAATAGACCAGTTTTACTCATGGAAACCTAGAAGGAGCTGTCAGGGACCAGAGTCCATGTATACTGACAGTGAAGCTCAATAGTTTAAATAACAAAAGTTGATAATACATCTATGAGTATGAAATTAAGAAGAGAAGCACTATAATACTGTGAAAGAGTTTGGCCAAAGATTTCCACAGGTTACCTGGAACTGGAACTGGAGTAAATTATTGTTACTTAAAGTTGGTCCTTAGTACAACTAAGCTGACGCCTACCAAAAGGTACAGCAGATCTAGCCTATAAAGTAGCATCCTGAGAGCAGATGAGATCTTCTAGTTCTGTTAAGTGCTCAGCTGCAAATCAAGGTTGGCAGTTCAAACTCACCCAGTGGCTCTGCAGGAGAAAGACCTGGCAGTCTGCTCCTGTAAATATTACAGCCTAGGAAACCTGATAGGGCATTCTCCTTTGTCACATGGGGTCTCTACGAGTTGGAATCAACCTGATGGCACCTAACAACAAGAGTTCTGTGTTAGAGCCATTTTTTGAAGACCTCTAAAAACTGTATATAAATATGACTGTATTAAAACCTCACTGTTGTTGTTGTTAGGTGCCATCAAGTTGTCTCTGACTTAGAATGATCTTATGTACAACAGAAGGAAACACTGTCTGGTCCTGTGCCAGCCTCACAATCCCTACTATACCTGAGCCCATCGCTGCAGCCAACATGTTAATCCATCTTGTTGAGGGCCTTCCCCTTCTTCGTTGACCCCCCTCCAAGCATGACATCCTTCTCCAGAGAATGGTCCCTTCCGACAACATGACCAAAGTAGGTGAGACTAAGTCTAGCCATTCTTGCTTTGAAGGAGCATTTTGGCTGCACTTCCTCCAGGACAGATCTGTTAGTTCTTTTAGCAGACCATGTGCTCTTAGCATTCTTCTCCAGCACCACCACTCAAAAGCATTAACTCTTCTTCAGTCATCCTTATTCATTGTCCAGCTCTCACATGCATAAGAGGTAATTGAAAATACCATGGCTTGGGCTAGGTACGTCTTAGTTTTCAAGGAGATATCTTTGCTCTCCAGCACTTGAAAGAGGTCTTTTACAACAGATTTGCCCAATGCAATTCATCTTTTGATGTCTTGACTACTGCTTCCTGGTGTTGATTATAGAACCAAGTAATATGAAGTCTTTGACAACTTCAGTCTTTTCTCCATTTATCATGATGCTGCTTATTGATGCAGTTGTGAGGATTTTTGTTTTCTTTATATTGAGGTGTAATCCATACTGAAGACTGTAGTCTTTAATCTTCATCAGTAAGTGCTCAAGTCATCCTCACTTTCATCAAGCAAAGTTGTGTCATCTGCGTATCTCAGGTTGTTAATGAGCCTTCCTCCAGTCCATTGCCACATTCTTTTTCTTATAGTCCAACTTCTTGGATTATTTGCTCAGCATACAGTTTAAATAAGTATGGTGAAAGGATACAACCCTGACTCACTCCGTTCCTGATTTTAAATCATGCAGTGTCCCCTTGTTCTGTTCAAATGACAGCTTCCTAGTCTATGTACAGGAGTACATAATGAGTACAATCAAGCATTCTGGAATTCCTATTCTTCTCAATTTTATCCATAATTTGTTATGATCTACACAATCAAAGGCCTTTGCATGGTCAATAAAACACAAGTAAACATCTTTCTGGTATTCTTTCCCTTGAGCCAAGATCCATCTGACAGTTATGATACCTCTTACTCCATGTCCCCTTCGGAATCCAGCTTGCATTTCTGGAAGTTCTCTGTTAATATACTGCTGCAGCTGTTTTTGAATTATTTTCAGCAAGATTCTACTTGTGTGTAATAACAATGGTAATTGTTCGATAATTTCCACATTCTGTGGGATCATCTTTCTTGGATCTCTTCCAGTTGGTTGGCCATGTAGCTGTCTTCCAAATCTCTTGGCATTGGCAAGTGAGTGCCTCCAGCACAGCAGCCATTTGTTGAAACATCTCAGTGAGTATTCCATCAATTCCTGGAGCCTTGTTTTTCATCAATTCCTTCAGTTCAGCTTCTACTTCTTCCTTCAGTACCATTGGTTCTTGATGATATGTCACCTCCTGAAATGGATGATCATCTACAAATTCTTTTTCATATAGTGACATCATGTATTCCATCCATCTTCTTTTCTTGTTTCCTGCATCATTTAACATATTGCCCATGGAATCTTTCAGTTGCAATTTGAGGCTTAATTTTTTTCCTCAGCTCTTTCAGCTGCCAAGCGTGTTCTTCCCTTTTGGTTTTCTAACTCCAGGTCTTCACACGTTTCATTATAATAATTGACTTTGTCTTCTCCAGCTGCTCTTTGAAATCTTCTGTTCAGCTCTTTTATCTTGTCGATTCTTCCATTTGCTCTAATTGTTCCCCATTCGAGGGCAAGTTTCTGAGTCTCTTCTGACATCCATTTTGGTCTTTTCTTCCTTTCCTGTCTTTCTAATGACCTTTTGCTTTCTTCATGGATGATGTTCTTGATGTCATCCCATAATTCTTCTGGTTTTTGGTCATTGGTGTTCAATGCATCAAATCCATTCTTTAGATGGTCTCTAAATTCAGGAGGGATGTAATCATGGCTCTCGTATACTTCTTTTAATTGTTTTCCACTTCAGTTTGAACTTGCATATGAGTAATTGATACTCTGTTCCACAGTCAGCTCCTGGCCTGGTCTTGGCTGAAGATCTGAAGATATTAAGCTTCTCCGTCACCTGTTGCCACAGATGTAGTCAATCTGACTCCTGTGTGTTCCATCTGGCGAAGTCCACATGTATGGCTGCCATCTATGTTGTTGAAAAAAAGGTATTTGTGATGAGTAAAACCTTGATGTAACATACCTAAAGAGGCAAACTTGTATTTCTGACAGCATTTATGAGACAGGGCATTTCTCATTCAAATCCACAATGTTCTCACTTCTGGAAAGTGGCACGTAGTAGGTACACATTGGCTAAGCTGAAAGCCAGCATTTGTGGCCGCCATATATGGCTGCATGATTGTGCAGTGCATGGTCAAACACAGGGGCCCTTCTGGTGTTAGAATGTGATCCCACTCTGGACATCCTAAAAAGAAAAATAAGAAAGCTAAAAAAAGTTTCCCTGATCAAAATGTATCTTGAGATTAAGCCTTAGGGTGTACTCTCTCTGACTTGAGAGAGACTGGAAATTCTCTAGCAGAATTTCATCAACCTTGCCCCAGCTGCTTTTCTTTCTCCATTAGTTTCTTAAAATTTGGGAAACACTTGTTCTCTTCATTTCCAGTCTTGTAAAAATTTTATGTAATGATTTTCAGACTATGTAGAATCTATATAGGTATAAAAGGGCACCTCCTTCATAGTTTCCAGCCAAAGACATTGTAGAAATAGATGGAAGATACACTCTGTTAAATGTGTAGACCTGTGTACTATTCTAAAACTGAATTGACAAACACATACTGTCTTTGGGTCACTTGTCCCCCATTTTAACCTCTTACTCTAGTTTTGAGGGTGGGCCTGAGCCATGCCTCCTAAGTCCAAATCACTGCTCTGTCCCCACTGTGATGGCTGGTGACCTCTCCAAGACTCAGTTCCTCATTGGTAAATGGGGTGATGATAAGGGTATGAGGATAATCCATGCCAAGTGTCCAGCATAACCCTAGCACAGTTCAAACACTAAATAAATGTGCATAGTTAAAAGCAATGAAAATGGGTAGCCTCTGAGGTCAGATCAAGGCATAAGCTTTAAAAAAAAAAAAATTCTTATAGATTCTCCCACTAAATTTCCTTCCCTACTCCTGGTCATATAATGTTCTCATAGACCTTATATAAATTGCTTTTGCTGTTGCTTTTGATTGATGAGACTTTGATTTGAGATGCAAATGACTGCTTAGATTAAGCAATTTTTTAAAATGTATGTATTTTATTTTATAAGGTCCCTGGGTGGCGCAAACAGTTTGTACTAAGCTGCTAACCAAAAGGTTGGTGGTTTGAACCCACCCAGTGGCACCACAGAAGAAGGGCCCAGTGATCTGCTTCCGTAGAAATTACAGCCAAGAAGACCCTGTGGAGCAGTTCTACTCTGTAACACATGGGGTCACCGTGAGTCAGAATCAACTAGACAGCAACTGGTAAAAAATTTTATTTTGTATATTCTACAGTAAGTAGAAATGTGCAAAGACCTGGAGTCTGAAAACCAAAAAGGAACAACACGCTCAGCATTTCTCAAACTGAAAGAACTGAAGAAAAAATTGAAGCCTCGAGTTGCAATATTGAGAGATTCTATGGGCAAAATATTGAATGATGCAGGAAACATCAAGAGAAGATGGCAGGAATACACAGAGTCACTGTACCAAAAAGAACTGATCGATCTTCATCCATTTCAGGAAGTGGCATATGATCTAGAACCAATGGTAATGAAGGAAGAAGTCAAAGCTGCAATGAAAGAACTGGCGAAGAACAAGGCTCCGGGAATTGATGGCATACCAATTGAGATATTTCAACAAACAGATGCCCCATTGGAGGCACTCACTCAGTTATGCCAAGAGATTTGGAGGACAGCTACCTGGCCAACTGACTGGAAGAGATCCATATTTGTGCCCATTCCAAAGAAAGGTGATCCCACAGAATGTAGAAATTATAGAACAATATCATTAATATCACATGCAAGTAAGATCTTACTGAAGATAATTCAGAAACGTTTGCAGCAGTATATTGATAGAGAACTTCCAGAGGTTCAAGCCGGATTCAGAAGAGGACGTGGAACAAGGGATATCATAGCTGTTGTCAGATGGATCTTGGCTCAAGGCAGGGAATACCAGAAAGATGTTTACTTGTGTTTTATCGACTATGCAAAGGCATTTGATTGTGTGGATCATGACAAATTATGGACAACGTTGAGAAGAATGGGGATCCCCGAGCACTTGATTGTACTCATGAGGAATCTGTACCTTGACCAGGAGGCTGTCGTTCGAACAGAACAAGGGGACACTACGTGGTTTAAAATCAAGAAGGGAGTGTGTCAGGGTTGTATTCTGTCTCCACACTTACTCAATCTATATGCTGAGCAAATAATCCGAGAAGCTGGACTATATGAAGAAAAACGTGGTATCAAGATTGGAGGAAGAATCATTAACAACCTGAGATATGCAGACGATACAACTTTGCTTGCTGAAAGTGAGGATGACTTAAGGCACCTACTGATGAAGGTTGAAGAATACAGTCTGCAGTATGGATTACATCTCAACATAAAGAAAACAAAAATCCTCACAACTGGACCAATGAGCAGCATCACAATAAATGGAGAGAAGATTGAGGTTGTCAAAGAATTCACGTTGCTTGGTTCTACAATCGATGCCAACGGAAGCAGCAGTCAGGACATTAGATGACGGGTAGCATTGGGAAAGTCAACTGTGAAGGAACTGTTTCAAGTGCTGAGGAGCAAGGATATCTCCTTGAGGACTAAGGTGCGCCCGACACAAGCCATGATATTTCCAATCGCCTGGTATGCATGTGAGAGCTGGACAATGAATAAGGAAGACCGAAGAAGAGTTGATGCTTTTGCGTTGTGGTGCTGGCGGAGAATGCTGAAAGTACCATGGACTGCTAAAAGAACTAACAAATCTGTCCTGGAGGAAGTGCAGCCAGAATGCTCCTTGGAAGCAAGAATGGCCAGACTTCGTCTCACCTATTTTGGTCATGTTGTCAGAAGGGACCATTCCCTGGAGAAGGATGTCATGCTTGGTAGGGTGGAGGGTCGACGAAAGAGGGGGAGGCCTTCAAGGAGATGGATTGATACGGTGGCTGCGATGATGGGCTCAAGTATAGCAGGGATTGTTGGGCTGGTGCGGGATTGGGCAGTGTTTCGTTCTGCTGTGCATGGGGTTGCTATGAGTCGGAAATGACTCGACGGCACTTAACAACAACAACAACAGTAAGTTTTTTAAAGTTATGATGATTATGTTACAATGTCGAATGCACACAGAAGTAAAATAAAATCTATAATCCTGGCGCAGTAGCATAGTGCCTAAGGCCTTTGACTGCTAATCAGAAGGCTGGCGGTTCAAACCCACCAGCCACTCCTTGGAAGGAAGGTTGGACAATCTACTTCCGTACAGATATCGCCTCAGAAACCCAAGGAGGGGTCACTATGAGTCTCCGACTCTACGGCAGGGAGTTTGGTTTTGTTTATAATCCTCCACCTAGAAATAACCACTATACCATTTTTGTATATGTCCTTCCAAACGTGTCTCTTTATCAGTGGTGTTTTTTCATTCAAAATCAGCAGGTGAGGTGGGGACCGGTTAGACGTGCTGTTTTATAAACAGTTTTTACCTCTAACACTATTAGAGGTGACTGTTATTTCACATTGATAAATATAATCTTAAGGTAATTTTTAATGGCTGCATAATATTGCAAGTACATGAAGTTGGATGGTAGGGCCAAAAGGTATATGCAAAAATCTGAAACTTTTGTTAGAAGAGCCAAATTGTAATCTCACTTAGAATCATTTACTACTAAAAGCCTATTACTCTAGCATCACCAGCACTGACTGTTATTATCTTTTTGGTTTTCTTAATGCTGCTGTTGTTGTTGTTGTTATGTGCTGTCGAGTCAATATAATCTTAATGCTACTGCCTGCTTTTTCACCTTGACCTAGCCTCATACTAGAGTTGGTTGTTCCTGATTACCCTCTAACATTGAATCCTCCCACCCACCTTTGCTTTGAACTCTCCCACAGCCCTAGGACATCTGCCTCCAGGCTCTCTCCTTCCACTGCTCACCTGCCTAGCCAGCCATTGCCTCCCTTCACCATGCTCCCTTTATTTAGTAATTGGCAAGGGACTCTGACTTTCTGGCCTCATCTTTCTGAAATGATCTAGTGATGGAGACAGATGGATCAACAGTGCAGCAGGGGCCTTTGCAAGTGATGGGAGCAGAGAGGAGTCAAGAGATCTCATTGCAGTGATGGTGCCCAAGCTGCATTTTGAAGGAGTAGCAGATTGTCCAGTGAAGAAGAAGGGATGGCAGTTCATGGCGAGGTTATATGGGAAAGCCAGTGGAGTTGATTGTAGAGGATGTTATTGCCTTGTTAATGGTTGGTGGGATTAGATTTAGTATCTTATATTATCCTCCTAATTATGTTGTAAAAATTGTAGGCAAGGTTAGTATCCCCTGCTAAGAGATTTGCCCAGGTCATACAGATTGTAAGTTTGGGGAGCAGAAATTCCAGTATGGGCCTACCAATTGTACCTACACTGTCTCTTCCACTATGATCTTCTGCCTTTTCTCTCCCTTTCCCCACTGATGGTGCACAGTTATCCCCTTCCCATTCCAGATTCATGTGGTAGCTTTCGGAGGGATGGCCTGTATCAGAGGGGCCTTCTTAATAGGGCTGTCGTAGTGCCTAAGGCATTTGACTGCTAACCAGAAGGCTGGTGGTTCAAATCCACCAGCCACTTCTTGGAAGGAAGGTTGGGCAATCTAATTCCATAGTGATACCGCCTCGGAAACCCAGGGAGGGGTCACTATGAGTTGGACTCGACCTGATAGCACCAAGTTTGATGTTTTTGGTTTTAGTTAAGTTCGAATTTAAGATAAACAACAGATTTTTTTTTTTTTTAATTATCCCCATTATTACATGGGAACATACTGAGCATCTTATATTTTATTTGTTAAATCTGTCAACCCTACCATGTAAGTCTTCTGGTGAATTCATTTGCTTTAATCGAGAAGTAAAGACCACTGAGGCAAGCAGCATTGTGTGAAGAGTGGTCGGGTCAATTAACGTGATCGCACAGGTGGGAGCCTGGCATAGAAGTGTACGGGGTATTGCAAGGGTGGGAAAGTTACTGATAGTATGACAAGAAGCCTTGTAACTTGTACTCTTCCTTTAAGGTGCTTTTGTTTGCTTGGACATGTCCTCTAAAGGGACCTTACAAAACTGGTTCTCCAAGGAAATGTGTGGTCGCCTGCTAACTCTGGCTATGGACAGATGAAAAGCATACATGGTCAAAAGTCAACTTTTGTTTAAAGTTGCTAAGATTAAAAATAAACCACTGCTAGTCCAGTCAGTCTTTGGAAGGCCAAACACTCCCTCCCCCCACAGCAGGATGTTCTCAGATTTATGCGATAATAATACCCCAAAGTTTTCTACTTTTTAGTAAGACAGCTTGCTGACACTTGTGGCTTGTCAGCTTTTTCTTAGGCAAAAAGAAGGAATTTTTTGAGCCCAAGGGTCTTAATTAGGATTGTCTGCCCCAACTTGTAAAGTTAAGTGTGTTTCCTTAGTCTCGCCACTGTTTGGAAGTTCTGGTACTGAATAATACTGTCTTCTCATATTAACTGTCTGTAAAACTGCTGAAACTGAAACAACAGCAACAAAATAATTGCTGGCAAGTTGATTCTGACTCATAGCGACCTTATAGGACAGAGAAGAACTGCCCCCATATCTCTTTGCACTACCCATAGCCAAAGTGAGGACTTCACCATTTAAGCTGAATGAAAATACTCCAAGGTTCTTAGAGAAGGGATGCTAGACAGACACAGCTGAATCTTATAATTAAGACACAAGAAGAGATTTCATTTTCTCCTGTTGTCTGAGTCAGAATGTGATGAATATGAGGAGTCCACAGCTCACCCACTGTTAATAATAGTCAAGGGGTGAGTTGCAGCCATGTTTATAGGCACAGAGGTGACACGATAGATTCAGGGTCACATGGGACACAGAGTACTTGAGTTCTAGTAAAACTCCTCTAACAGAGGTTGTAAAAACACATAAGAGAAAAAGGGACATTCAGCCTTCCAAATGACACCAGTGCTGTTGCTTCCTGATCTGTGTAAAGTTTCAGAAGAGCTTATAAACCTTCTCCCCCCAAATAGTTGATGTAGATAAAATGCATGAAACACCTCTATCCAGATGATAAAACAAACCCATAGGACTGAAGTCTGAAATAAAAATAAACATTTTTGTCCTTATATAATCTCAAATGGTCTACTGAATTTTTAAAATTTTAAATTTCACAGGAAGACTCAAAGTAAAATTAACATGGTGGACAATAATCCATCTTCTGCAGATAAATAATCCATCTTCTGCACTTATTCATTTACCCCTATAAATATTTGGTGGGCAGGAAATAAGAAATAAATAAGTAAGTAGGTGAACAAAATTGATTCTAAGAAAAAAATTAAAAAAAAAAAACACTCCAACGATTTGATCCCAACTCATATCAACTCCGTAGGACAGAGTAGAACTGCCCCATAGGGTTTCTAAGGCTATAAATCTCTACAGAAGCTGATTGCCACATCTTTTTCCCACAGAGCAGCTGGTGGGTTTGAACTGCTGACCTTTTGGTTTACTTTTGAGTACTTTAACTGCTGTGACACCAGGGCTCCTGACCATAAATTATAGCCTTAGAAACTCTATGGGGCAGTTCTACTCTGTCCTACTGGGTTACTATGAATGGGAATCTGCTCTAAGGCAACTAACATTTTTTCTTTTTTTAGTTCTGATTCTATTTCTGGGTTCACTTTAGTAAGTTTCATTCTTACAGCTCCTCTTTAAAACCTTGCTTAGAACCACTCTGAGTTTACCTTGGATTTGGGAGGGGCAGTGGGTGAAACTACAGAGGCCAAAAACTACACTACAGTAGGACAGACTTATCAGGCCATAAACCTTTAGACAGATCAGAGAGGCAGCTGAGAAGTCTTTGTCTTTGGAGGTGATCAAAGAAGTGTTGGTTATTATTCTAACAATTAATGTCTTCACTGCAAATTTTTATTGGTTCATTAAAATGCATCCCAAAGAGCCTCTAGTAAAAGAAAAACTATTAACTTAGCTGCATTTATATGAAGATACATAATTAAAAGCACATTGTCTTTATTTAAATACTATTCTGATAAAACAATTCATTGAACCACTTTTTCTCTACAACTGGTTTTAAATAATGAGGTTCAGCTGCATAAGAGATCTCCATCCCATAATGGATAAATAAGATAACTCAGTCCCTGGACTATTTAATACACTCTTTGGGGGTAATTTTTTGTTTTGATATAATTTCAGACTTTCACAAATGTTGCAATAAAAGTACAAATATTTTTCATGTACCCTTAATCCAGATCAGTTGTTCACTTTTTGCACCATTTACCATTTGTGTTCACTCCATATATCCATCTTTTTTCACCATTGGAATATAAATTGCAGACATCCTGCCCCTCAATGTGTTTCTCCTAAAAACAAGGACATTTTCTTACATGATTATAATTATCAAAATCACGAAATTTTACATACAGTAGATATTGTTATCCAATCCACAGTCCATATTGAAATTTCTGCTGTTATCCCAATAATGTCCAATAGCAATTTTTGTTTCCCAGGCAGGGACCATGCGTTGCATTTAGCTGTCATTGTGCATTTTATGATCACTGTAGTTTACATAGTTTGAAGGAAAGCCCAGTTCATTTTTCTTATTCCAAGACGAGGTCATTTCTTGGATTTAATTCAAAAGTATATGAGCATTAACAACAAAATAACGATTGTGCTTTATTTTTCTTGGGATGTTCTCATTTGAGGCCCCAGCACTTGGCAGATGCTTTGCTAATAAATTTCAGCTGTTTCCTAGGAGGTATGCAAGCTGAGGCAGGATGCTTACCTCACAGTCCCCGAGAGGGACACACTTCTCTCGTGGGGCTCACGCCGCCTCTATGTAGTTGTTGGTTGTCGGAGCTTGATAAATTGTTCATGAATTACATTAAATCAATTAAATAGGTTAAATGAGTTGTTCTAAACCAGTGACAGGATCCATCCATGCATGACTTTCACTAGCACCCCAACCAGATAGCGGTTATTCTGTTTATTTGCTAATTTCATCAACAAATATAATGTGGCTATGTTTATTTGGTAAATAACAGATGTGAAGGAGCTCTGGTGGTGTAGTGGAGAAGGCCTTTGGCTGCTAACCAGAAGGTCAGTGGTTCAAACCCACCAGGTGGTCTGTGGGAGGAAGATGAAACAATCTGCTTCTGTAAAGATTTACCACCTGGAAACCCAGTAGGGGTCGCTGTGAGTCAGAATTGACTCAATGGCAGTGAGTTTTTTGGTTTGGGAATCTTTAAGTATGTCTCTGCCATATCTTGTGTGCATGTGTGCTTGAAGGGGTTTCTTAACAGAAAAGGAACCCCCTCCCCAAAAAATTCCAATTTAAATACAACCTTCAAAACCCATGCCAAGGAGAAGAATTGGCCCTAATGACCTGTTTTTGAAAGACCTAAATATGAGGCACCAGGTCACAATAATGCCTTTCATGGCAGAGAACATTTGCACAAGACTTTTGAGCCATTGTAAGATGAAATGTTTCTAAAGAGAAGTCACAAATGTTATTTCAACATTTCTTTGTTTCTCATTCTGTTAGTCCATCTTTCCCCTCCCCATTATTTCCCTTTAGCTTTGGGCTTCTGGGATTTTTTCCCCCCTCTCCTGAGCGGTTTACTTAAAACACATTCTGCTCAGGGGGAATGAGCAGATATTTCCCTGAGGAGAATCTCTTTTATAGCTGTGGATGTGTCCCACAACACAGCCCTTTGTGAACAAGCCAGGTGCTTTCTCTCAGGAACAAGCACATACAGCTAAGAACTGGTCGTTTGAAGTAAAGCCCCTTCTCATTCCAAACGCAGGCATCCTTTGAACCCTTGCTGTATCTATTTGGTGGGGAAAGCCCTAGCCAGAATGTGAAAATTAAAACTTCAGAATTTTTTTGCAAAGATGCCAGCCAGAGAGAGCTGGGAGGGCCTTAATTACTGGGTTACTTATTGGTGAGGTGATGGTGCCCCATTCCTTAGGGAGAGGAGCTTTCAAGACTGTTTTTCTCCTTGCAAACCAAGGAAAAAGTTAAGATTAGAACCTGCTTCCAAAAGCAGTGGCCTCGGTTTTTTGTTTGTATTTGTTAGGTTGAGGGGAAGGGAGTGGTGAAGGTAGATGTAAATTATTTCTGTTTCTCGATTCTTTGGTTGACTCTGGAGATGCTGTTTGCAGCCAGAAGAGCACCAGTGGAGCAGCGTGGAAAGGCAGGGCTGTGCTCCTGGCGCGGCCGCTGAGGAGCCACCAGTTCCTGGTCTGTAAAACGGCTAGAACCAGCTTTCTAGTCTAATGCTGTGCTTTGCAAGCCATCCAGTTCTAGTTGTGTGTCTGGCATTCCTGAGTTGCCCTGGGTAGGATGGGGCATTGGATGGGGCAGAGTAACCTGACCTGCTTGTTGATGGGCCCCTCTTTGCAGCTGTTTTTGCAGCTGCCCAGAAACCATGTTTTGTCCTTTGTCTAAGTCACTGGTTCTCAAACAGGAGCAATTTTACCCCCCAAGGAGCATTTGACCATCTCCAGAGGCATTTTTGGTTATCACAACTGGGAGGGGTGGTAGGGGGACTGCTGTTGACATCTGGTGGGTAGGGACCTGGATGCTGCTAAACACCCTACAATGCACGGCATGGACTTCCGTAACAAAGAATTATATGGTTGAAAATGTTCCAAGCTTGAGAAACCTTGAAAATAAGAAGAATTGTCAGTTAAGCCCCTGACAGAATGTGTAGCTGCCTTCTCCTTTAAATTTTATCCACAGTTGTTCCCTCCATGGGAGTCCCTGGGTGGTGCAATTAGTTAAACACTTGATTGCTAACCAAAAGGTTTAAGTTCGAACTTACCCAGAGGCACTTCAGAAGAAAGGCTGGGAGGCCTAGTTCTGAAAGATCACAGCCTTGAAAACCCTGTGGGCTTCTGCTGTGACACTGGGGTAACCATCCACTCAACAGCACTGTTTTGTTTTTGGTTGGTTGGTTGGCTGGCTAGCTTTGTGTTAGAACCAGACAGGACTACCCCTTCCACAATCCACTTCTACAATAAGCTTTCCTTAACTTTCTTCTCACACTCTTTCCAGCTTGACAACACCTTTCTCCCTCTTGGTCCTCCTTACCATCTGTATTTTTGTTGTATTTGAATTTTTCATAGTTGCAGCTTTCCAACGAGACGCAAGCCCAGGAGCCAGTGAGATTTGAGCTTGCTGCTCAGAAACAGATAGTTTTACAGACCATTTCAGGAATATCACACACTCCTCCCACCCCCAAGCCCTCACTCTGATCCCTGGATGGGCTCTCCTGATTTAGGCCGTGACAATGGCCCTTGTGCTCTGGGGTGTCACTCCAGAACAATGCCGAGACTGTCAGAGGTATGAAGACATAAGAATCACCTGGGGATCTTGAGAAAATGTAGATTCTGCATCAGTATATCTGGGGTAGAAATGCAAATTCTCAGCGGGGGGTTGAACCGGAAATAACTAGTTTGAAGCCCTAGTTAAAAGTTTAGATGTTTCCTTTTTAGAGATCATCTATAATCCACTCATCCTAAAAGTGGCATCAGTG
Organism: Orycteropus afer afer; assembly: GCF_000298275.1. NCBI lineage: Eukaryota > Metazoa > Chordata > Mammalia > Tubulidentata > Orycteropodidae > Orycteropus > Orycteropus afer. The sequence goes on from NW_006921653.1 coordinate 4,413,011, forward strand.
GTCATGTAGACACGCCCTCACTCAAGATGAAAACAGAAGGAATAGATGGGCATTAAAGTTCAGCTTGTTTAGAAAAAGCAGAGTAAGCACCTCAGGCTTTAACAGTATCTTTTTTCATAAGGCCATTGTCCATACAGATGCAAAGTAATGCCTTTTCTGTTTGTGTAGTTTGGAAAGGTTCCCTGTTCTCTATATTTGGGTTGAAGGAAGAGTTGAATGTGTGATTAGTAAGATAAACCAAATAATTCAGATTATAAATATTCCTACTTGAGTTACCCAAGAAAAAGTTCTAAAATGGTTGCAAGATGATAAATATTTGTTGCAAATTTTGAGTTTGTGAGCATGGGGTGGTTTGGGCCTTTAAGTGGGGGAAGAGAGACAGATGGTACTTTTCTGTACACCATTTGCCAAAGTTCATGTAGTTCCTGCGCTTATTCCTGGGCAGCTGTGGTAAACAGCTCATTCTGAAACATCTTCTTAACCCAAATAACGAGGGCCTGTGTCAGCCAGAGAATCTGCCAAGTTCAGAGCTAATGCTTGCTATTTTTACTGTGTGTTTGTGTGTGTTTAAACTCTGGAGAGAAATGCCTCACCCATTCCTTGCTGCACCCTAGATTAAAAACACAGTTGATAGGGATTTGTCTTTTAGGACTTTACAGAATTAGGAACTTGACGTGTAAACATATATGGATAAGTTTGTTTTTCCCTCTGATTAACTTTTTTTTTTTTCCATACATGGCTTTCAAAATTAGTCCATGGTTAAAAAAGATGAATAAGCAATTCCTGTGGACAAAGTAGGAGCTCTGATGGCATAGTGCCTAAGGCATTTGACTGCTAACCAGAAGGCTGGCAGTTCAAACCCACCAGCCACTCCTCAGAAGGAAGGTTGGGCAATCTACTTCTGTAGTGATACTGCCTCGGAAACCCAAGGAGGGGTCGCTGTGAGTCAGATCTCACTCAATGGCAGTGAGTTTAGTTTATGGGCAAAGTAAATATATTGAAATAGTTCTGCCAATTTTTGTTAAAGATTAAAATCCACTTTAGGTAAGTGAGAAGCAAAGGAGGAGCAAGCTGCATTTCTTTCTTTAAACCATCCTTTATCTTCCTGCTTAGAGGTGACTGATCTCCCTAAAAATGGCAGCTGTCATCTTTGTTTCCGATCCTTTCAGTGACCAAGCTTAGCATTTGTGTGGAGAAGGTACTCAGTACTGGCTTGTTGCTAGTGATTAATTAATTCATCTGTAAAGATTAGAATTTGGCCTATTTAAGGTTTATAAGGGATTTGTTCCCTAAAGCAGGGTAGGGAAAAGCAAAAACAACAGTTCAAAAGCAATTGGACATAGTGTGTTAGAAAAATGACCTGGCCTTGCCCTTATTTTGTGGCTCTTTGTCTTAATGGGAAGGCAGGGAATCCAAGATACACTAGACTGTTTACTTGCCACTTTGTGCTCGAGGGATAGAAGGTTGATACCTAGTTTCACCCAAAAAGGTGATTCAGGTTTCTTAATTCTTTATAAGACAGTGGTAGAGAAGTCTGGGCAAGTGTCTGCTTGTGGGCTGATGCTGTATCTGGTGTCTAGGAATTAGCATTGTCATTCTTGGGAGCAGACATTTGATTCCTTTCAGTGTGATCTTTTCCTATGGTATGATTTATATATCAGGAATGTTATCCCTGGTGCAAGGGAAAAATAGGTTTTGTTCTTCCCTTATTAAGGCAGTGTTTGGGGGGCAGACTGACAATCTCAGAAAACTCATCCAGGGCCCATTGTAGGTAGTTCCCATTCCTTGGGCCTGGCATACCTGATCAGGAAGAGACGTGCACTTGAAGAAGTTAGTTGTCTGGAGACAGTTCAGTGGGCTTTTGAGAGGCTTAGGCCCTTCTGGTTTTAACTTCCACTGTCTGGTCCGACTCAATGGCAAACAACAAGTCTGATTAGACTGGGAATCTGTGTGTGGTTGGAACCAAATTACAAGCAGTCTTCAGAGTTAGTTACTTAGCTCTTGAATATGATTTCTTTTCACCAAAAATGTATGTCCAGTGCCCCCAGGAGAAGATTCAAAGCGCAAGCAGACAAGGTAATATTTCCAGTAGCGTGAGGGTTCTTCAGTTCTTCAGTCAGGAGCACCAAAAGTCAGCCCTGCTTGTCGCAGCTTAGCAGTTTGAGCCAGGAGGGGGAAGGAAGCACCAAAGAGACTATACTATTGTTCAAAACTATGTTAATGGGGAAACTAGTCTGGAAATAATACATATCCTTTGCCCAACCCCACCCCCCAAGCAATCTGAATTTTTTTTAAAAAGCAGGTTTACAAAAAATGAAAGGAAGGCCAGGATATACAGGGATGACTTGACAGTTTTTTGTTGTTTAAGGAGATTATAGTAAGAAGTCTTTAATTGTCATGTTTTTAACAATGTTGGAATGAGGAGCATGAAGAACAGTTCATTCCTGGCCAGTGGTTCAGGATATTCCCTGATTTTACGTATGACAATATTTTAGTGTTAACTACTTACTTAACTCACTTAAGCAAAAGTCACTGAAATAAGAATACAGGAAACCCGAGGGGGTAAATGCTCTTACAGATATGTACCAATAGAAGTTTTGAGAAGACCCAATGTATTTCTTTCCATCTTTACAGTATGCCACCACTGGCTGTTCCCTGACTCTGCACCACACAGAGAAGCCAGAACACGAAGACATCTGTGAATACCGTCCCTACTCCTGCCCTTGTCCTGGGGCATCCTGCAAGTGGCAGGGCTCCCTGGAAGCCGTGATGTCCCACCTCATGCATGCCCACAAGAGCATCACCACGCTTCAGGGAGAAGACATTGTCTTTCTAGCTACAGACATTAACCTGCCGGGGGCAGTCGACTGGGTGATGATGCAGTCGTGTTTTGGCCACCACTTTATGCTGGTGCTGGAGAAACAAGAGAAGTACGAGGGGCACCAGCAGTTCTTTGCCATCGTCTTGCTCATCGGCACCCGCAAGCAGGCCGAGAACTTTGCCTACAGACTGGAGTTGAACGGGAACCGGCGGAGACTGACCTGGGAGGCCACACCCCGGTCCATTCATGATGGCGTGGCTGCGGCCATCATGAACAGTGACTGCCTTGTTTTTGACACAGCCATAGCACATCTTTTTGCAGATAATGGGAACCTTGGGATAAATGTGACTATTTCTACATGTTGTCCATGATGTACCGTGTAGAGTCCATGAACTATTGAAATTATTTGGGCATAGTGCTCTATGTTTAATAAAGGTTTTTATAGATGTTTTATTCAGTATGTCTTCACAAGTCAGGATCCACAGTTGCCCCCATGTTTTGTTGAAACAGCAGCTTCTCTAATACATATACACAAACCCATTGCTGTAGAGTCACTTCCAACTATAGTGGCACTGTGGTTAAGCACCTGGGTGCTACCCACAAGGTCAGTAGTTCGAACTCACCAGCTGCTCTGTGGAAGAAAGATGAGGCAGACTGCTTCTGTAAAGATTCACAGCTTTTGAAACCCTAAGGGGCAGTTCTACTCTGTCTTATAGGGTCATTATGACTCTTACATGCACACACACGTTGTTGTTGTTATGTGCCGTCGAGTCATACCTGACTCATAGCGACCCCTCCTTGGGTTTCCGAGGCAGTATCACTACGGAAGTAGGATTGCCCAACCTTCCTTCCGAGGAGTGGCTGGTGGGTTTGAACCGCCAGTCGTCTGGTTAGCAGGCAAGTGTCTTAGCCACTATGCTACCAGAGCACACACACATACACACCCCTTAATTGGCATCAATACAACAAATTTCATTAATGGGGATAAATGGGGTTTGGAGGCTGTTCTGTGATCTAAAATAAATTTTAATACTAAATTTTATTTACTTCCTGAGCTCAGGACTCCTGTAGACTAGTGTGGTAGAAATTTGAGACTCTTCCTTACTGATCTTCCTATGTTGGTCCTTCAGCGTTGACAAAAGCACAGTGTCTGTCAGCAAATTCCTTTACTTTTATCTTGATTTTGAGGGGTTAGGAATTATTTTAATGCATTTAAAACGGTGTTTCTCAAACTGGATACTGACCAATGTGCATAGCATCATCTGGAGTGCTCAGTTGTTTTAAGCAGATTTAGGGCACCTGTGAATTTATAGGCTCATCAGGTGATCCATTTCCAAGGTAAAGTTTGAGAATTACTGGGTTAAAATGTGGAGAAGGGTCCAGATGTTAAAGGTGCTTTAAGATTGCCCTCTACTGATTCTGTTTGTCTTTCTACTGTTTTACCTACCCCCTGCCACAAAATTAAAATTATATGTCCACATGAACACACCCTGAGATTTGGTCACTTTCTTGTGTTTTAGGTGGATTGCCTAGGAAAATGAGTCGTATGGCCAATGGTAGTTCCATGTAATTAGTTTTTGCTCACCACTAGCATAGATGACTTGTTTACATGTGGCTTCCATTGGAAGCCTCCTTGACTGTAGATGATGTGAAAGACTAGATCAGTAGAGTTGGAAAAGGCTTTATAACCAATGTCATATGCTTGCTATTTAAAGGTTTGGTTTGGTTTGGGTGTTTGGGTGTTTGGGTTTGTTTTGTTTTGTTTTGTTTTGCCATATTCACTTTAGTTTTTTAATAAATATTTTTCAAAAATTGATACTGTGTTTCATTTTCCTATTTGAATAATGTATATGTTTGTTGAGCACCTACTATTGCAGGTGCATTGAAGCTTCCTCACTACCTTTGGGATTGGTCTGTCACTGTTCCCACATAAGAAAACAGTAATTTTTCCAGGTTCTTGGAACAGTTCAGTAGCACTTCTCTGAACATTGACTAGCACTGGTGTTGCATTCCCCTCCCTGAGGCTGCTGTCTGACAGTGCCAGTACCTGTTGAAGAAGAATATTTCTCTTGCTTTACAGACCCAGAAAGAAGCAACTTGGCTAATGTTGATGTCCAGAATACTGACTTTGACCCAAGGTGACCCACTTCCTCACTCCCAGCCCTAAAATATCAAAAGAATTCAGAATGTTGCCCCAAAGGCTCTGTGGAGATTGAAGCCAATTTACCTCAATGACTCCATCCCATTATATTAGCACCAGGTAGAAGTGATGGCTTTAGAGATTTTTATTTTGTGAGTGGGATATGTTGTTGAGCTATTAGCCACCTTAGAGTTCTAGCAATTCAGCTTACTAAAGTAATTTATCTTCTAGGATATTCTTTAAATGAAAAGCAGTGCCTTAGACAAAAGTCAGCATTTACAATATGATTGTTAAGTAAATGAAAAGCATGACTCTTACCACCAAATCACCAACCAGGAAAGTACACATTTCAAGCCAAAATACAGCAGGATTCATGATGGTGAAACTGTGAGGTGAAACTTAGACCCTCTTAGGGGCAGAGCTGGTCCAGATATGGGTGCCTGGTTAATGCATGGAATCCAGGCAGCATGTTTGAAGCATGAAGCAGAGCTCATGTCTGTCACTTCCTCATACTTTTAGATGCAAGGGAGGAAGTCACAATTTGGTCAACAATGTACCAAAAGGTAAATCTACAAACATATATAAGACTGTGAAGATAGAGATAATGGAATCAGTTACCCCAAAACATAGAATGTTATTAGCTCTTTGGCGCAAAAAGGTAAATGATGGACCAGAAGCACGCTGTGTTAATGTCAGCACTGATTCTAGAATTCAGGCTTCCTAACTCCTCAGCAAACACGTTTCTGGAACTTAACAGATGAAAAGTTTAAAATTTTGAACTTACTTTCCAAAGTTAAGTGACTCCCTTAAATCTCTGTCATTAGAAATCTGTAAACTGTTCCTCTCTGATTTATTATAAAACAAGATGTTTTCTGCCAGACATTAAAAAAAAAAAAAAATCCCCAGGTTATTCCCTGTTTTAAGAGGAAGTGGAGAAAAGAAAGCTTACGTAAACTGATAATACCTTCCTATGTAGTTACAATTGCAAATATAATTTAGAACACGATAGGCATTTTTTCATAACTCATTACACAGTCCACATAAGAACCATTTAAAAAAAAAAAAAAACAGGATGAGAATCATTTCTTTTTCCTGTCCTATTTCAATATTCTAATATAGGGGTGAGGAATCTAGCCAATCAAACAAGATGGTAGATTCAGCCTATTTCTTATGCCTGAGGCATTCTAGAGGAAAAAAGTGTTCTCAGATACTAGAAAATGGTGGGGGTGTCTGATCTCCTCTAACTTCACAAGGGGGAAAGACAATCAAGATAAAAAGCACAAGGCTGATTGATAGAGAGGGCAGATACACCTCCTCTCTCCAACCTTTTTATCAATTCGGACACCAGCTGTCCCACACCACTGCTTCTCTGCTGGTTTGGATAATCTGTTGCAATGGCCAATTTACAGACCATACTCAATTATCGGGTTTATCAAGGAAGTAATAGGTTACAATTCAGGATCAGGAATGACTCAGAAGGAGATCAGGACAGGACAGCCTCTTCTCAGCAATGCCTGTAGGCAGGGCTCTCTTTGGCCCTCGGCCTCCTAGCACCTCAGCCTCAGGCTTCTTGGGCCCAGCAAGCCTCTGCCCTGCTCCGCCAAGTGCTACAAAGCTCTTTAGCCCCTAAGTAAATGCCTGGGGGTTAATCACCGCTGTCCAATAGGAGGCCTCCTGCCTGAAGATTCTCAGCTCTCTCACTCTGTGGGTTGGCACACTTACTATAGTCACCTTGCTTCAAGGGTGGGAAAACCCACTGCACCATTTCACGTCAGTCTTCTGGTTCAGCTGTTTGCTATTTCTCTGCCACTGCTTTTCATTGTCTTGCCCCATCTCTGGTATTATAGCTTGTTTGCTCTCTCTGCTTCCTGAATCTAGCAGGTTATTAGCACAGGGACCCTGGGTTCAAAGGATATATTATGCTGTCTCTTCTTCTTGGTGGTAATGAGGTCCCCCCTTTCCACCTCTGGGATGGCTCATTTTAAGCCTGTGGGATGGCAAAACTGACAAATCCCTTCATTAGGGTTCCATGCACCTTTTTTTTGCATTACCCCACCCCATAAGGGTGCCATGCACTTTATATGCATTATTAGCAAGCTGTCCAATCCCCTTGGTGGGCCACAAGTACCTTATTTGCAGAATCCCTCCCCCAATCATTTGGTGGGAGTTACCAGACCATGGCAAAAAAAAGGTCATATAAAAGTGATTAATCACACCACAGATATTTTGAAAGAAAGTGTTAACCGTCATTAATTCTAGATGGCAGGAAGCTGGGTTTAATATTATTTATATCATTCTATATTTCAAAGATTTATTTTAAAACAAACCCCACTTCAGATCAGGGGTTTCTGACCTTTCTGTAAGGAGGAAATGGTCTTGGTTTCTCTAAATCCTTAGGATTAAGAGAATGGAGGCTTTATGGTGAACTATCCACTGGAAATTGTGGGAAATCAGAGGATAGATCATGAAGCATGAATCATCTTGGAATTCTCCTGAGTAGAACCTCAAACTACCAACAAATCCAACCTCATGGCTGAGGGTCCCTGTTTTGGCAGCAGAATCATGCAACCGCTTTATAATTCCGTAGCAAGGTACTTTTTCTAAGGAAATTTTCCCTAACTTCAGGTTTTTGGAACTTGCCAAGTAGCTCTACTTGTATGACCTTGTATGATCTCATCTGTATGACCTTGAGTTGATCAGTTGATCTCTGTGTTCCTCCATTCTTTAACTTGTGACATTTGAGGGTTGGTTTTTTAAATTTTTACTGAGACAACTGAACTCTTTAATTTTAAGTTATGTGTAAAGCATTCCAGCCATCCTTTGTATGAGATATTCTAAAATAATTGTGACCCAGCATGTGTTTATCACCACCACTTGTCTGTCAGTTTGTCATACTGTGGTGGCTTGCATGTTGCTGTGAAGCTGAAAGCTATGCCACTGGTATTTCAAATACCAGCAGGCTCCCCCATGGTAGACAGATTTCAGTGGAGCTTCCAGTCTAAGACAGACTGAAGAAATACAGGGCCATCCACTTCTGAAGAAATTGGCCACTGAAAACTTTATGAATAGCAAAGAAACACTGTCTGATATAGTGCCAGAAGATGAGCTGCTCAGGTTGGAAGACACTCAAAATGTGACTGAGGAAGAGCTGTGTGATAGTTGGAGCTGTGTGTCAACTTGGCTGGACCACAATTCTGTGTGGTTTAAGCAATTGTGATGTGGGTTGTTCCCATGATGGGATCAGATGTATATGTTTTAAGCAGCCAATCCATTGAAAGGGAGTTTCCCTAGGGTTGTGGCCTGCTTCTAGTACATTTATGGACATCCTGGGAAAAGAGACACTCTTCTGTGGATCGGGATTCTGTTGTGCTGCCTCCAACTGTCTGTGAGCAAACAATCCACCATTCAGCCTGGAGATCTTAGATTCATCATTCACTGGAGTCAACAGCCAGTATACTGCCTGCCAGCCTTGAGCTCCTCAGCCCTTGCAGCTGCATGAGTCAGGAAAAGCCTTCAGCTTGAAGTTTGATCCAAGAACTTGAGACTTGCCAGCTTCTGTAAGTAGGTGAGCCATTGTCCTAAGATAAATTTCTCTTTCTCTCTCTCTATATATAAACTTCACTGGTTTTGCTTCTCGAGAGAACCAAATCTAACACAAGCTGCCTCCTCAAAGTAAAGTGGACCTTTATGATGTGGATGGAATAAAGCTTTCAGGACCTCCATTTGCTGATGGGGCATGACTAAAAATGGGAAAAAACAGTTATAAACATTCATTAATAATCGGATGTGGATTGTAAGAAGTATGAATCTAGGAAAATGGGAAGTTGTTAAAAATGAAAGGGAATGCATAAAGATCAATACCCTAGGCACAGGAGCTCTGTTAGCAAAGCTCCTAAGGCACTTGACTGCTAACCAGAAGGCTGGCAGTTCAAACCCACCAGCCACTCCTCGGAAGAAAGATGGGGCAATCTACTTCCGTAGTGATGCTTACTGCCTCAGAAACCCAAGGAAGGGCTGATAAGAGTCAGGGCTGACTCAATGGCACCTAACAATAACAACAACATCCTAGGCACTAGTGAGATGAAAGGACTGGTATTGGCCATTTTGAAGCAAACAATCATTTGGTCTACTATGCCCAGAATTACCAATTGAAGAGGAATGGCATCTCATTCATTGTTAAAAAGAGCATTTCAAGATCTATCCTGAAGTACAATGCTGTCAGTGATAGGATAATATCCATTGGCCTACAAGAAAGATGAGTTAATATGACTAATATTCAAATTTACACACCAACCACTAAAGCCACAGTTGAAGAAACTGAAGATTTTTGCCAACTTCTGCAGTCTGAAATTGACCAAACATGCAACCAAGATGTATTGATAATTACTGGTGATTAGAGTGTGAAAGTTGGAAACAAAGAAGCAGCATCAGTAGTTGGGAAAATAGGGCTGTGGTGATACAAATGATGCCAGAGATCACATGATAGAATTTTTTAAAAAAATATTTTATTGTGATTTGGGTAAAAGTTTACAGGGCAAATTCATTTTCCATACAGCAGTTCATACACATTTTGTTTCATGACATTGACTGCAATTCCCCACAATGTAACAGTTCTCTTCCTACTTCCTCCCCTTAATTACCTCTTCCCTGTGTCTTTCCTTTCCATGCACTCCCCCAACCTAACTGTCTCCCTGTGCAAACACTGCCCTTCTGTTCTCTCACAACTGATTTCTCCAAGGAGTGTATTTATCTGACATAAATGTTCACTCCATGTGCCTGTCTATTGTTTGGCTAGAAGCCACAGGAGTGAGTTCAGTTCCAAACCTGAAGGGTAACTAGGGACCATAAATCTCAGGGGTCTCATCAGGCTCTATCAGCAAACATGGTCTTTTTTTTATGATTTTGAGTTTTCTTCCACATTGTTCTCCCACTGTATCCAGGATCTCCTGCACCAGTGCCCACCCCACCCCCTGCCAGAGGTTTACAGTGGTAGCCAGGGACCATCTAGTTCTGGTCTCAAGGTCATACAGGCTGAGAATCACATGGTCTCCTAGTCCTTTGGACTAATTGTTTCCATGCATCTTTGCTTTTCCTCATTCTTCTTTCCTGTGGACAAGAAGAGACCTGTCATTGCATCTAGATGGCCAGTGGCAAGTTTTTAAGATTCCAGTTGCTACTCACCAAAGGAGGATGTGGAACAATGTTTTTGTGTAGTATGTTGTGCCGTTGAGCTTGATGTCCCCTGCGACCATGGTCCTGAGCCCACAGGTCCAACTACTTACTCCTTCCAGATAGCTGGCTGTGGCCAAGAAGTCACCACAACCTTGTCCCTTGTCGGCTCTACCATATACCCAGACATTCTTACAGTACATACAAATACACATGTAGAAATATCGTCTGCCAACTGTATACATGGTCATAGGGACACTTCCCACTGCCTAGACGTACCTGAATGTTCAGCCTGTCCACCCACCTATCCACCCATAGATCAATGCTTGCTATCACTGACCACACAGTACTATACATGCAAAAGGGTTCATCTTTGTTGTCTGTACCTTCCATGTACCTCTCTATGTCTTCCTCATCCTCAGTGCCACCATGTTGATCACTCACTCTTGGTGCATTGCCCTTCCCTTCACCCAAATCAATACTTGTCTCTACCTATCTAGCAGTGCTCCCTGCCCTCTCCTCCCATCGCTGGTAACCAACAAAGAAAGTTTCCTTCCATATATAAACCTTTCCTTGACTTTTTACAACCGTGAACTAATACAATATTTGTCCTCTGTGATTGACTTATTTCACTCAGCAAACTATCCTCCAAATTCATCCATGTTACACAGTGTTTTGCAGATTGTACATTACTCTTTAGTGTTGCATAGTATTCCATTGTGTGTATGTACCATAATTTGCTTATCCATTCTTCTGTTGCTGGGCACTTAGGTTGTTTCCATCTCTTTGCTATTGTAAATAGTGCTGCGTTGAACATGAGTGTGCATGTATCTGTTCTTGTCCTGGCTGTCACTTCTTTAGGATATATACCTAGTAATGGGATCACTGGGTCAGATGGTATTTCTAATTGTAACTTTTAAAGGAATTGCCATGCTGCTTTCCACCGTGTTTGTATCATTTTACAGTCCCACCAGCAGTGTGTAAGTGTTCCAATCTCTCCACACCCTCATCAGCACTTGTTATTTTCTATATTGTTGAACTTTGCTATTAGTTCTGGCGCAAGATGATACCTCCTTGTCCTGATTTGCATCTCTCTAATGGCTAATGATCATGAACATTTCTTCATGTGTTTGCTGGCCACCTGACTATCCTTTTTGGTGAAGTGTCTATTCATGCCCTCTGCCCATTTTTTAAATAGACTGTTTGACTTTTTGTTGTTGAGGTGTTGGAGTTTTCTATAAATTTTAGACATAAGTCCCTTGTCAAATACCTTGTTGCTGAATATTTTTTCTAGTCTGTAGGTTCTCTTTGTATTCTTTTGAAGAAGTCTTTGGAAGCACATAAGAATTTAATTTTAGAAGGTCCCATTCACCCAGTTTATCTTCTACTGTTTGTGCATTTTGAGTTATACTTGACAGTCTATTTATGCCATATATTAAGGCCCTTAAATTTGCCCCTATTTTTTCACTGATGAACTTTATAGTTTTAGGTTTCATGTTTAAGTCTTTGATCCATCTGGAGTTAATTTTGTGTATGGTGTGAGGAATTAATCTTTTTTCATTTGTCTGAAATGGATAACCTGTTTTGCCAGCACCATTTGTTAAAGAGACTATCTCTGCAACATTTAATGGATTTCGGCCCTTTGTCAAAAATCAGCTGACCATAAGTCAATGGATCTATTTCACGGTTGTCAATTCTATTCTACTGGTCTATGTGTCTGTCATTGTACCAATCTAGTCTGTTTTGACTACTGTGGCTGTACAGTAGGTTTTGAGATCTGGGAGTCTGAGACCGCCTACTTCCTTCTTCACTAGTGCTTTCCCTATCCTAGGTCTCTTTCCTCTCCATATAAAATTAGTTACTGATTTTTCCATATCCTTAAAGAATGTTGATGGGATCTGAATTGGGATGTACTGAATGCATTGATTGCTTTGGGTCATATTGACATTTTCACAATGTTCAATTTTCCTATCCACGAGCATGGTATGTCCTTCCATCTGTGTAGATCTTTTATGGATTCTTGAAAGAGTGTTTTGTAGCTTTGTGCAGGTCTTTTCTGTCCCTGGTAAGATTCATTCCCAAGTATTTCATTTTTTTGGTAGCTATTGTAAATGGTATTGATTCCTCATTTCCTTTTCAGCAGTCTCTTTGCTGGTGTAGAGAAATCAACTGATTTTTGTATGTTGATCTTCTATGCTGCCACTATGTTAAATCTCTCAATTAGTTTCAGTAGTTTTTTTGGCTGAGTCTCTTGGGTTTTCTAGGTATAGGATCATATCATCAGCAAATAGGGATAGCTTGACTTCTTCCTTAACAATGTGGATTCCTTTAATATCCCTATCTTACCTTATTGCCCCTGCTAGGACTTCCAGTACAATGTTGAGTAGAAGTGGTGATAAAGGGCACCTTAGTCTGGGTCTTGTTTGCAAGGGGAATGGTTTCAGTCTCTCTCCGTTGAGAATAACGTGGGCTGTTGGTTTTGTATATATGCCCTTTATTATGTTGAGAATTTCCCTTCTATTCCTATTTTTCTAGAATTTTTATCAGGAATAATGTTGGATTTTATCAAATGCCTTTTCTGCATTGATTAATATGATCATGTGGTTCTCTTTCTTTATTTTACTTATGTGATGGATGACATTGATTGTTTTTCTAATGTTGAATCATCCTTGCATACCTGGTATGAACCTCACTTGGTCAAAGATTTTTTGGGTTTTTTTTTTTTTTTTTTTTGATATATTGTTGGAGTCTATTGGCTAGGATTCAATTGAAGACTTTTGCATCTATATTCATGAGGTATATTGATTGGTAGTTTTCCTTTTCAGTGATGTCTTTGCCTGGTTCTGGTATTAAGGTTATGCTTGCTTCATAAAATGAATTTGGGAGGATTCCATCTTTTTCTATGTTCTGGAATAATTTGAGTAGGATTGGGGTCAGTTCTTCTCTGAATGTTTGGTAGAATTCTCCAGTGAAACCATCTGGGCCAGAACTTCTTTGGTGGTAATTTTTTTATGACCTGTTCAATTTCTTCTTTTGTTATGAGTCAGTTAAAATTTTCCACCTCATTGTGTGTTAGTTTAGGTAAGTAGTATGCTTCTAGAAATCTGTCCATTTCTTCTAGATTTTCAAATTTGTTGGAGTACAGTTCTTCATAGCATCTTGATATTATCCTTTTTATTTCATTTGGCCCTGTTGTGACATTGCCTGATTTATTTCTTATTCATGTTATTAGTATTCTCTCACTCTTTGCCTTTGTTAAATTTGCTAGGGGTTTGTCAGTTTTATTAATCTTTTCAAAAAACTAATATCTGGTCTCAATTTTTTTCTATTGTCTTTCTATTTTCTGTTTCATTTATTTCCACTCAAATCTTTTATTATTTCTTTTCTTCTGGTGACTGTAGGTTTTTTGGGGGTTTTTTACTCCTTTTTTTTCTAATTGTTGGAGATGTTGGATTAAGGTGTTGATTTTGGCTCTTCTTTTTTGATGTGTGCATTTATTGCTATAAACTGGCCTCTGATCATTGCTTTAGTTATGTCCCAAAGATTTTGGTATGTTGTGTTTTCATTCTCATTTGATTCAAGGAATTTCTTAATTTCAATTTCTATTTCTTCTATTATCCATCTGTTTTTAAGGACAGTGTTACTCAGTTTCCATGTGTTTGCTCTTTTTCCATTGATCTTCCTATTGTTGATTTCTAATTTTAAAGCATTATGATCTGAGAAGATCCTTTGCAGTATTTCAATGTTTTAAAATTTATTAAGGCATACTTTGTGGCCTAACATATGGTCTATCATGGAGAATGTTCCATGTGTGCTGGAAAATAATGTGTATTTTGCTGTTGTTGGGTAAAGTTCTCTGCAGATGTCTATAAGGTCAAGTTGGTGGAATGAATTGTTTAGCTCTTCTGTGTCTAGTTTGAGTTTCTTTCCAGTTGTTCTATCTTTCATTGAAAGTTGTGTATTAAAGTCCCCTATTATGAGTGTGGAGTCACCTATTTGTCTTTCAATTATGTTAAAGTCTGATTTATGTATTTTGGGGTTCTTTCATTGGGTGCATAGATAATTTATTATGATTACGTTCTCTTCTTCAATCAAACCTTTAATCATTATGTAATGTCCCTCCTTGCCTCTTATAATTGTTTTGGTCTTACAGTCAATTTTATCAGAAATTAATATTGCCACTTCTGCTCTTTTTTTATTGTCATTTGCTTGATATATCTTTTTCCAACATTTGATTTTTAGTCTATTTTTGTCTTTATCTCTAATGTGTATGTCTTGTAGACAGCATATTGATGGGTTATGTTTTCTTATCCAGTCTGCAACTCTCCATCTCTCGAGTAGTGCATTTAATCCATTTATATTCAGTATAATTATTTATAAGTATGAATTTGTTGCTATCATTTTGTTATGAGTTTTTTTTGTGGTGCTGAATTCTTTGTTCCATATAATTTTCTATTCTGAGCTCATTTTGTTTATGAATTGTGTTATCATTTCCTTTGTTGCTATTGTTTTCATATTTGCTAAATATTTGTGCTTGTCCTCTTTTTCATTTTGATGTGAAGGTTTATCATTTTTCTTTGAGATTGCCCTATAATTTATAATTTTCTTCCCAGGTTTGGAACAGTCTGTTCTAACTTGCAACTCTCTTAAATTCCTCCCTATTTAGAAGTTCTGTAACTACACTATTTTTTTCTCTCTTTTTGGTTTGCAGTTATCCTCATTTGCCAATTGATATCTCTGGTTCCCTGTTTACAATCTTGTAAGCTTATTTTGCTTTGGATACTTCCATAACTGAATTGGTTTCTGGGTTATGTCATCATGTGTGTTAATGGTCAGTTGTTGTTTGCTATTGTTGGTTCTCTGTCCAACATCTCTTGTAAGTTTAGCATCTTTTGTAAGTTTGGTCAGATTTTAACAAATTCCATTAATTGCATGACAGAATTTTGCAAAACCAATGACTTGTTCATTGTAAATGCCTTTATTCAATAACATTAAGAGTGAATATATACAGGGACCTCACCAGATGGAATACACTGGAATCAAGTCAACTACATCTGTGGAAATAGGCAATGGAGACATCCAATATCATCATTCAAAAATAAGACCAGGAGCTGACTGCGGAACGGACCATCAATTGCTCACATGCAAGTTCAAACTGAAGCTAAAGAAAACTAAAATGAGTCCATGAGAGCCCAATTTGACCTTTATTATATCCCACTTGAATTTAGAGACCATCTGAAGAACACATTTGACACATTGAACACCAGTGACCAAACACCAGAGATGTTGTGAGATGACAGCAACAACATCATACATGAAGAAAGCAAACAGTATTTAAAAAGACAGAAAAAGAAGAAAATACCAAAATGGATGTCAGAAGAGTCTCTGAAACTTGCTCTTGAACTTAGAGCAGCTAAAGCAAATGGAGGAAATGATGAAATAAAACAGATAAACAGAATATTTCAAAGGCCAGCCCAAAAAGACAAAGTAAAGTATTTTAATGAAATGTGCAAAGACCTAGAGTTAGAAAACCAAAAAGAATAACACATTTGGCATTTCTCAAGCTGAAAGAACTGAAGAAAAAGTTCAAGCCTCAGATTGCAATATTGAATGATTCTGTGAACAAAATGCTAAATAATACAGGAAGCATCAAAAGAAGATGGAAGGAATATACAGAGTCACTGTACCAAAAACAATTGGTCAATGTTCAGCCATGCCAGGAGGCAGCATATGATCAACAACCAAAGGTATTAAAAGAAGAAGTTCAGGCTTCACTGAGGCAGCATATGATCAAGAACCAAAGCTATTAAAAGAAGTTCAGTCTTCGCTGAAGGAATTGGCTAAAAACAAGGCTTCAGGAATTGATCCATTGAGATGGTTCAACAAAGGAAAGCAGCACTGGAGGTGCTTACTTGTTCATGCCAAAAAATCTGGAAGACAGCTACCTGACCAATCAACTGGAAGAGATCCATATTTGTGCCTATTCCAAGAAAGATGAACGAAATAACAGTATGTGGGAGTTATCAAACAATATCATTAATATCACATGCAAGTAAAATTTTGCTGAAGATAATTCAAAAATGGTTACAGCAGTATATTGACAAAGAACTTGAAGAAATTAAAGTTGGATTCAGAAGAGGATGTGAAGCAAGGAATATCATTGCCAATATCAGATGGATCTTGGCTGAAAGCAAAGAATATCAGAAAGATGTTTACCTGTGCTGTATTGACCATACAAAGGCATTTGTCTGGGAGGATCGTAACAAATTATGGATAATATTGCAAAGAATGGGAATGGGAATTCCAGAACACTTGATTGTGCTCATGAAGGACCTATGCATGGACCAAGAGGTTGTCATTTGAACAGAACAAGAGGATACTGACTGATTTAAATCAAGAAGGACATGTGTCAAGGTTGTATCCTTTCACCACACTTATTCAATCTGTATGCTAAGTAAATAATCTGAGAAGCTGGACTTTATGAAGAAGAACATGGTATCAGGATTTGAGGAAGACTTATTAACAACCTGTGATATGCAGATGACACAACCTTGCTTGCTGAAAGTGAAGATGACTTGAAGCACTTACTGATGAAGATCAAAGACTGCATTATGGATTATACCTCAAAAAATACAAAAATCCTCATAACTAAAACAATAAGCAATATCATGATAAATGGAGAAAAGATTGAAGTTCTCATGGATTTCATTCTACTTAGAGCCACAGTCAATACCCATGGAAGCAGCAGTCAAGAAATCAGACATCATATTGCACTGGGCAAATTTGCTACAAAAGTCCTCTTAAAGTGTCAAAGAGTAAAGATATCACTTTGAAGATGATAAAGCGCCTAACCCAAGCCACAGTATTTTCAACCACCTCATATGCATGTGAAAGCTGGACAATGAATAAGGAAGACATAAGAAGAGTTGCCTTTGAATTGTGGTGTTGGTGAAGAACACTGAAAATACCAGGGACTGCCGGAATGAACCAATCTGTCCCAGAAGAAGTGCAGCCAGAATGTTCCTTGGAAGCGAGAATGGCCAGACTTTGCCTTACCTATTTTGGTCATGTTGTCAGAAGAGACCATTCCTGGAAAAGGATATCATGCTTGGTAGAGAGTCAGTGACAAAGAGGAAGACACTCAGTGAGATGGATTGACAACAGTGGCTGAAATAATGGGTTTAAGCATAGCAGGTGGGTATTGTGAGGATGGCGCAGGGCTGGGTAGTGCTTCATTCTGTTGTACATACGGTCTCTCTGAGTTGGAGCCACCTCGACAGAACCTAACATCAACAACAGCATTTTTGTCGGGTGTTGGCAAGTGAGTCATGCTCCAGCTGCCCCTGAAATTCCCACAGTTAAAGGCTGAGGGTGGTGCCTGGGCAGAGAGTCCAATTTTGCTTCGTAGCTCTGGTTTGAGAGGCCTGCAACCATGGCCCTGATTTATAGAGCGTATGCTATGAAGTATGATTGTAATTTCACTGACCTTTACTGGCCTGGAAAAAAGGGGGTCGAAAGTTCTTAAGGGATCGTTAGTCCTCTGTATTTTTAAACCTTATTGTTCTGCTACTAATTTGAAAGGAGCTGTGGTAGCGTAGTGCCTAAGGCACTTGACTGCTAACCAGAAGGCAGGCTGTCCAAACCCACCAGCCACTCCTCAGAAGTGGATAACACCTACTTCCATAGTGATAACACCTCAGAAACGCAAGGAGGGGTCGCTATGAGTTGGGTTCAACTTGACGGCACATATCAACAACAACAACACTAATTTGAAGTTTAAACTTTCTTGTCAATTCTTTTCATTTGTCTTGAATTCCCCAAATAACAGGGCAAGTAAGAACTTTAGAATGCGTTGACGACAACACATTACCACCACTATGTTACAGAAAAAAAAAATATTAAGATCTGCAGAGAGAAGGAGTCCCTGGGAGGTACAAAGTGTGAACATGCTTGGTTGCTAACCAAAAGACTAGATGTTTGTTTCCACCCAGAGGCATCTCAGAAGAAAATCCTGGCAATCCACTTCTGAAAGCTCAGTCATTGAAAACTCTACAGAGCACAGTTCTACTCTGACAAACATGGGGTAGCCATGAGTCAGAACTGATTTAACAGCAACTGGTTATTGGTTTAACAGAGGAGAAGTCACTGACTCACCATGATGACATGGTATCTTCTGTATTCAAATAAAAGAAGAAACATTTAAAGAATGTTTAAACATTTAAAGAATCATTAAAAAAAAAAAAACATTAAAACTACAAGCCAATGTTTTATTATAATTCGGGCAAATGAAAGGAATTTGCTCCCATCTTGAACTACTTCTATCTCCACTGCCATCCTTTGAGCCTGGACTATTATAGGAGTTCACAACTGCTTTTCCCTCTTCCTCTCACCCTGCTCCAAAACACATAGACAATTATAAGACTCTGTTAAAATGAAAATCAGATGATATCACAAATTCTTCAGTATTCTCTTCAATGCCACACTATTCTTTTTCTTCATAGCACTTACCAATTGCAGCTGGATATTTAATTTGTTTAGCAACTGCCTGCCCTTGATAAACTCCAGGGTGATAGAGATTGTGGAATTTTCGTTCATCCTTGTATCCCCAAGACCTAGGCACCCAATTAATATTGGATTGGACAAACTGTGATGAACAGATTAGTAGGATAGCTGCATTGAAGTCAACAACTTAAGAGTTAACAAAAATCACTAGGAAGTTGGTGAAGGTAGGGAGGGATCAGAAATGGGTAGATAACCTAACAATTATCAAAAAAAAAAAACTCACTTCCTTCAAGTTGATACATCTCATAGTGACCCCTACTTGGGTTTCCAAGGTGGTATCTCTATGGAAGTAGATTGCCAGTTTTCCTTCCGAGTAGTGGCTGGTGGGTTTGAACTGCCAGCCTTCTGATTAGCAGTCAAATGCCTTAGGCATTATGCTACCAGAAGGGAGGAAACAAAGGGTTTCTCTGGCCCTGTCATTCTCTAGGCAAGGACAGAAATGCTGGCCTGAAGCCTCTGGGCCTTGAAATTCCTTATATCATCATACCACATGACATTCAGATCAAAGGCAGACTGTTTCTGCGTTGGATGATCTTTGCAGAGGACACAGATCAAAATCCCTCTGACCTGAAGAGAAGTGGATTACAAAATTAGATTAGCTTGAAACGTCCACCCTAATAGCAGCAGTTTTCATTTCTTGGGCATCTGTTATACTCAAAGTGCTTTGTGTGTATGACCTCATTTAATCCTCCCAATATTCTAATGAAATACTTATTACCTCCATTTTTGCATCACAGAAATTAAGGCTCAGAGAGGTTAAAATAGCTTGCCCAAACTCACAGCTCATAAGCAACAGAGTTTATAATATGAACACATTAGATTCCATGTTCCTTCCTCCTGTCGTATGATCCATCATTACTGGCATGATGGCTTTCACATACTTAGACCACCAACAGAAAGTCTGACTGATTATTTGTAGCAAACCAAGATAACAAGATCTAAGGACATAGGAAACTTGGTGGATATGGAATTGGACACCTGTGCTTTAGACCTACTTTCTTCACTGTCCTAGCATGTGAGAACAGAATAGAAACCTAGAGATCATTCAGACCCTCACTACTCAATGTATGGTTCCTGGAATGGTAGCACCAATGTCACCTGGGGCTAATTAGAAATATAATTCCATTGCATCAGAATCTGCATCTTAATCTTCAGGTGATCTGGATACATGTTCAAGTCTAAGAGACACTGGTCTAGACCAGGGGTTCTCAACATACTTTAGAATCACCTGGGGAATTTGAAAGCTTATCAGGGCCTGAATCAGAATCCTTGGTGGTAAGGTTGTGCTTCTGTGGTTTTTAAAGTTTCCTAAGGAGTTTTAGGGAGCTCTGGTAGCATAGTGCCTAAAGCACTTGACTGCTAACCAGAAGGCTGGCGGTTCAAACCCACCAGCCACTCCTCGGAAGGAAGATGGGGCAATCTACTTCCGTAGTGATACTGCCTTGGAAACCCAAGGAGGGGTCGCTATGAGTCGGGTCTGACTCGACGGCACAAAACAACAACAACAACAAGGAGTCCAACATGTAGCCAGCATTGAGGACCACTGAGCTAGTCCAATCCACTGTTTTATTTTTTTATATACATTTTTCCTTGTTTTATCCAACAATTAAACAAGCAAAGTGACCTGCCCAAGGGGCAGCAGGTATAATGAGAAGAGTGTGGACTTTGGAGATAAATAAACCACAGTTTGAATTCTGGCTCTACTACTTATTAGCAGTACAACTTTAGGGACATCACTGGGCTCACTATGCCTTAATTTCTACATTTATAAAATGAAGGTACCAATACATATTTTAGAGATACACTGTGGAAACACATACCAATGTTCCAAGGTGAATATATTAGCATATAGTAGGATCTTGACTGCACAGTCACCACTGGTCTGTCAGTGGACACTTGCATGCTACGATGCTGAACAGGTTTCAGCAGAACCTCAGCAGACTAAGACAGACTATGAAGAAAGGCCTAGGCATCTACTTCTGAAAATCACCGAAAGAAAACTCCACAGATCGTAACACAGATGATCATGGGGATGGTGCAGAACCAGGAAGCATTCCATTCCATTTTGCATAGGGTCAACATGAGTCAGGGTCAAATCAACTGCAGCTAACAACAGGACACTGATAAATGACAGCTTCTTCAACTGCCTAACTCAGATCACTTGGGGTGGCAGAAGATGGCTGTCAGAGGAGCAAACAGCTGAAGCATCACAATTCCTTCCCCAAGCATGTTGCTTAAATGTGGGGCCATTACATAAAAAAATTTCCAGGTGGTCTATTGACAACGATTGTCAAGACTGTGATGAAAGGGTGCCAAAAGAAAGTGGTTGAAAGTGAGGCCTAAAGGTCCACAAAAAAAAGGAAGTAAAAGGGAGTCTCCTGTCCTATGTGCAGCTTTCCCTCTCTGCCTCATTCCCCTGCACCTCTGTCCTCCCTTTCTACCACCCTTGCCTCCTGGGATTACTGACCATGATAGAACCAGGTGGTGCCAGCACTGATAGATGTTTGCATAATCAGAATCTGTATTTAAAACCTACAAAGAGAAACACTTTTTATACCACAATTCTATCTCTATTTATTGGAACAACAGAATTGAAACAGACCCTTTGGAGCAATGCATTTGTTATGCCTGAGACTCTGTTAAGAAAACAAAGAAACGTAACTTTTAGATCTTTAATTGAGAAAGCCCCGGGCTCAAAGCTGGTGTGGGGAGAAGGAAAGGTGTGCACTTATGATCCTTTTAGCATCATATGTTGCTTCCTTCACTTTTCTTCTGGCACACACCCACATGTGCATATCACTGAATCTTCAAAAATGCTTTATGGCTCTGAAATTTTTCACATTTAAATTTAGAAATGACTGAAAAGGAGTCCATAGGCAACATATATACATTTTCTCCTCACTGAAAAAAATTTCTTTCCTTAGTGATATCATTTGTCAGGGGCTTTCACGTGCTATATTTATAACAACTTATAAGGTACGTGGTTTTATACCCATTCTTTACAGATAAGGAAAGCCAGGCCCAAGAAAGCAAAAGAACTTGTGTGCAATTACAGACAACAAGAAAGGAGGAAAACCAGAATTCATATCTAAGTCTGTCAAGCCAGATTCCAAAGGCCATGCTCTTTTTCTTTTCTTTTTTACCAAGAATTTTTTTTTCTTATTATAGAAGTAATAAATGGTTACTACTTTTAAAAAATTTAATACAGAAAAATGCAAGGAAGACAATTAAAACCACTCAGAAAACCCTCTCCCAGAAATAATCACTGACATTTTAAGGTCTTCTTAGCCAGTTCTTGCCCTGGATAAGTACATTTTAAAAGTGCCCGTTGAAAGTGAGATAGGAGAAAAGGGTAGCCAATGGGGTGTGGCAAAGAACTCTCAGGTTTTTTTTTTTTTACTTTATATAGATATGTTGCTTGAATCTTTTACAATAAAATGTATTCACATATTAGTTGTATAGTAAAAAAAAAAAGAAGAAACTAATTGGAGATAAAATTCAGAGAAAGAAAAAGAATGTGTTGATCAAAAAGGAAGAAATTCAACCCTAGACACTGAAAAAAGAACAATCCAACAGGCAACAATTGGCTGTTTAGAACCAAGAAAAATTCCTTAGGGTACAGGATAAGGCTCAAAGCGCATGACATTAAAACTTCTAATCATCTGGTCAGCTCCTCTTACCATGGGGTCTAATTCTATGCCTGCCAAAGAGCTTTCTAAATATAATTTGACTCCCTGTGAAGTTTGCTTACAGATTGTGAATGCCCTGGGTAGGCTGTTGTAAATGGTCCAACTATCTGCAAATTAAATTATTGGCTTTCAGTTATTTCTTCACTGTGTGAGAGCACTGTTAGTCAGCATCACTAGATTGTGTCAATCCAAGACATTGTCAATATGTTTCAAACCAGTAAGACTAGACTCTGATTATGGTAAAAGTCAATTTAATGCCATTTCATGGAGTACTTCCTGAGGTGGGAAGCAAAGGGACTGCAGCAGAAACCCCTTGTCTAGTGCATCCAATATGTGCCAGAAAATGCCATCATTAACTCTGTCCTTAACATCCCTCATGTTGTGTCTCATGACAGAACCATCTTGGGCCATTTAACAGCCATACAATGTGTCAGTGGAGCAGGAAAGATTTTGAGAAGACAGACCCAGACACAGTTGCTGGGGAGAAATCCCATCCAGCAAACAGAAGTTAGTACCTGACTCACGTGGTCACAGAAGATAGCTACCAGTTTCAGTAAGTGTTTGGCATAATAACAGTTAGTTAATATAGCTGGAAGTAAGGAGTCACAGGGGGTTCAGAAGAAAAATGGTCAAAGAGAATCCAAGAATAGATGATAGTCAGATATCTATGCAGGTGATAACATCAAGTGAATCCTTCTGCAGGTACCAATGCTTGATACCTGGTCACTAGACTAGGTTTCAGGAGCTCTGGTAGCATAGACACTTGACCTAAGGCACTTGACTGCTAACCAGAAGGCTGGCGGTTCACACCCACCAGCCACTGCTCGGAAGGAAGGTTGGGCAATCTACTTCCGCAGTGATACCACCTCAGAAACCCAAGGAGGGGACTCTATGGTCTGACTCAATGGCAAATAACAACAACAACAGACTAGGTTTCTTTTATTCATCCAGCAAATCTTTACAAACACCTTTATGAGACAGTTCTCCATGGGATGCTCATTTTCCCACACACCTTGCTGGATATGTCAAGGATACAGGACTTGACTGCTCTTTACCCAGCCCATTTCTCAGAGTTGTGTTTGCAGTGAGCAACATTGAGACATGAAGTAATGTCTCCCTCTGGGATAACGAGCAGGCTTACTTATTGTTAACTATAAATGGTGGATTTCCTGAGTTCAATGTTCCTTACTGCAACACAAACCCACTGTGTGTGCAGTATTTCTCTGGGCCTATATCAGATCTCCACTATGGGACTTGAGGCAAGGGAAACTGATGCAAACATGCTGATGCTTATGCCACTTGCTGTCTTAGGCCAGATTCTCTAGGGAAGCAAAACCAGTGAAGCTTAGAGAGAGAGAGAGAGAAAGAAAGGAAAGAAAGAAGGACAGGAGGAAGGGAGACAGGGAGGGAGGGAGTGGAGGAAGAAAGGAAGGAAGGAGAGAAAAGAGAGAAATTTATCTCAAGGAAATGGCTTACACAGTTGCAGAGGCTAGCAAGTCCCAAATCTGTGGGTCAGATATCAGGCAGCTTCTCCTTACTCATGTAACTGCAGGGATTGACAAATCCAAGATTAGCAGGCAATACAACAGGCTGCTGGCTTCAGAGGCTGATGAATCAAGATTGGTAGGTAAGATGGCAGCTGTTGGTTCACAGGCTGTGAAGGCAACAATCCCAAGATCGTCAGGTGATACAGTAGGCCACTGGTTCAAGTGCAGATGATAATGAGCCAGAAGCAGGATCTTGAGCGACAACCAGAGATCTTTGCCAGGATATCCACCTATATTGGAAGCAGGCCACACCCTTGAGGAAACTCCCTTTCAGCTGACTGGCTAGTCAAAGCAGATCTCATCATGGAAGTGATTACATTATATCAAATTTCATCAAGGGGGCTGACTAAATCATAACTGCTAAACCACTGAGAATCATGGCCAAGCCAAGTTGACATACAACTTTAACTATAACACATGCTGTACAGAGAATAATAAAGTCTTTTGTTTCTGACCCAGGAATCTCATGTCTCCTGCCAACATCCATATAACAATAAAAGATTTATTACTAGCATGTAAGTGAGATAGAATCAAATTCCAGACCTAACAGCACCCACTATGTGCCAATTCAGGTTTAAGAATAAAGCAGTGAACAAAAACAGACAAGGTACCTGTCTTCATGGAGTATACACTCAAAGCAGGGGAGACAAACAGTGAGAGATAATACCTTATTAAGTCATATTAGACAACGATGATGGAGATCAATGGATGTGTTCAGATATGGAGCTGTTTTAAAGGCAGAGTTGACATGAGTTGAAGGATTAGGTGGCAGAATGATTATAGGAATAAGAGAAAGAAAGAATCGAAGATGAGTACTGCTAGGTTGTTACTCTGAGTAAGTAAGTCATCCCATTTATTGACATGAAGGAGACTGGGTGTTATGAGTTGAATTGTGTCCCCAAAAAATGATATGTTAAAGTCCTAACACCTGGTTCCTATGAATATGACCTTATTTAGAAACAAACATCTTTGCAGATGTGATTAGTTAGCATTAGGTCACACTGGAAAATGGTGGACTCTAATCCAATAAGACTGGTATGCTTATAAAAAGAGGAGGAGACACAAACAGACACTTGGGGGGGGGCAGCATGTGACAATAGAGACCGATATTAGAGTTAGGCTCCCAAAAGCAAAGGAATGCCTGAGGCTATCAGAAGCTGGGAGGGACAAGGATCTTCCACTAAAGAATTCAGACAGAACATGCCCTGCTGACACCCTGAATTTGGACTTCTAACCTCTAGAACTATGAGATGCTAAATGTCTATTATTTTAATCCACATAGTTTATGTTAATTTGTTACAGCAGTCCTAGGAAACTAATACATTGAGGAGAAATCCAGAGAGATACATGGTCAAAGGCAACAACCATGTTTATACGAACCTAGAGAGTATGAAGCTCTGGTAGCATAGTCCCTAAGATACTTGACTACTAACCAGAAGGCTGGTGGTTCAGACCCACCAGCCACTCCTCAGAAGGAAGGTTGAGCAATCTACTTCTGTAGTGATACCACCTCAGAAACCCAAAGAGGGGTTGCTATGAGTTGGGTCTGACTCAAGGGGACATAACAACAACAACAACAGAGTTCCAAGAGGAGGCCAGGCTGGAAATACCAATTTGGAGGCCATCACCCAATATGTGGTATTTAAGCTGAGGGATGGGATGAGAGGAACCCATGTGGGGAGATAATATAGGCACAGAGAGAGTGGGATTCAGGCCCATGTCCTCAGGTCTGCCAAACTTTTAGAGATCACAAGGGAAACCAGAGCCAGGAAATGAGACTGAGGAGAAGAGTGGCCACTGAGGTGAGAGGCAATCCTACAGAATGTGGTGTCAGAAGCCCAGAAAAAAATCAGGTTCAAGTAGAACAGAGGGGCAGTTGTCAAATGTTGCTGAGAAGACAATGGAGGCCAGGGTGAGTTGATAGGCTCAGGCTCAGTGGGAGTGGAAGGGACAGAAGCCTAGACTGCAGCAGCTTAGGGAGAAAACGGGATGGGGAGAATGGTGAAAAAGAGGCAACACTTTTAAAAAGTTATGCTCAAAAGGGGTAGAGAAATGTAACACGAGCTGCAGAACACTGGTGGGGTCAAGGGACAGATGTTTATTTTGTATTGTTTTTAAAGCTGGAACCACTAGAGCATGGCATTACGAAAATGGAATGACCAAAAGAGGGAGAAATGGGTGGTGCTGGATGAAGAGGCAATAATAGCAGGAACAAAGTCCTAGGGAAGACAAATTTTCAGGGCAGTCACTTACTGGTGCAATTAAGATGGCCAGGAAGCTAAAGTAAGAGAGAGAGACTGTAAGCTCAGAAACTGTAGTTACAAGCAAGGGTTGAAGCAAGTGATGTTCAGAAAGCCCTGGTGATTGAGTCTGTGCATACACTGCTTTGTCTAAGACAAAGGCCCTGAATCCAGCTCAGCCTAAAACATTCCATGCACCAGGGAGGTTTACTCCTAGTAAGCTGGGATATTTTTCCAGCCTCCCCTAAAGCCTGGGTGAAATATTCCTGAGGACAGTCCAACTCTATTTCCCTGAAAGACAAGCTCTATGTACTGTTCTAGTTACTAACTCCAGCCCCTGGTATAATGATATCAAGTAAGGTGCATGCTGCAGCTTGGAATGCAGTTTCCATTACACTGGACAACTCTGTGACTACCTGAATCCTAGAATTACAGTGGCTTCTGCTGAAATGGAGAAAAATCCCATCCTGAGCATGGCCACATGCTGCCCCTCTTGCCTATCCCTTGAGGGACCAGAGGGGAAGGAACTCTGGGTATGCACTTTATTTTCCTTGTCTTTCCAACTGTACGACTGCTGCTCCACCCTTCAAGGCCTAACTTGCTTCCCCTCAGTTCAATACACATCAGTCATTCTGTGCTTGGTTCTGTGCTTTTATATCCTAGACATAACATAATCCCCACAAATCACTTTTAGATGGTTATTTTCATTCCCATTAATGAAGAAACCCAGGCTGAGAAGCTAAGTTACTTGCTCAAAGTTACACAGCTTCAGTTGGTAGCTTGTAAGCCCTTCGAAAAGCCCCGACTGCCCACAAACATCTGATATGGATTCCACAGTCTAGGAGAAAGCCTAAAACAGAAGACAAGGAGGCTAATTACAATGACACAAAACATGCAATGACAACTACATAAAATATGCAATCTACTACATTCATAAACTATGTTATCACACAGTGAGCTAAGGTAAGAGGACATACAAATTGCTAGGGAGTTCAAAGGGAGATCAGGAAATGCCTCCTGGAGGAAGGAGTGTGTGAGATGGGTCTTGAGAGTTGGATAGGATTTGGCAGGGCTGACATAGTTGGGAAGATACTTCAGGAGAAAGGAGCAGCCTCGCTCTCACCAACCCCAGGCCAATCAGTGTCTAAATCTAGCTTCTACCATACCATGCCATTGGCAGTGCTTTCCATCTCTAAAATTCACAATATCCCCCTAAAAAAAGGAAAAAAAAAGGCAGCAACACATAGGGAAGGATATATCCTCAGCATCTACCTAAAGCAAGGTCAGACACAAAGCAGGTGCCTAGTGAATATTTGTTAAATTCAAGAGTGTTCTGCCTGGTCCCCTATGGTTCATCTTCTCCCCTCTCTAATCTATCCCTGTGTGTTTCATGGCCAACTACAGTTCCTTCTAGTTCCTGGAAAACAGTTTTCCTGGAAAACCATAGCCCTGCCCCTGGTTCCTGGAAAACACTGCAAATTCCTGCTAATCCACAGACTTGACCATAGTTTATAAAACCTAACCCAGGGTCAACCCCATTCATTGGCTAAACAGTGATCAGTCAGATTCCCTTGAGAGAGTTGTAGTCAGTGGTGGCCACTGGACGTTTGCAACCCTGGAAAGTCTCAGTCAAGACAAGAGAAAAGGCAGGAGTAAAGAAAGTAGAGACGGGGGAGCAAGAGGCCCTGAGAGATGGAGGGAGCAGCCTCTACCAAACTACCATTCCAGGTCCCAGTCTCCTCACAAGGCTAGACAAGAGACACTACATTTCCTGTTCTGAGGTAAAAGGGAGATGGTCTGTTGTGCCCTCACAATTAACTCTCCCTGTTACTTCTTTCCCTTTCTCCATTTTAGACCATAGTATTGATTCCCACCCACCAGCAGTTGAGGAAAGTAATACACTGAAGCTTCATCTTTCTGTGATTAATATTGTCAAGATTCATAACATTAAAAATAAGTTTTATTATGTAAATTTTCAAAAGAAGGAAGGCAGAATCACCAATTCCAACAATTTTTTTCAACCCTTAGCCAATACTATTTCATCTGTACCTTCACCTACATCAACACATGAAATTTTTAAATCAAATCCCAGGCATTATATAATTTCATTTGTATATATTTCAGGATAGAATATCTAAAGATAAGGACTTTCAAAGAAAACACATAATACTATTATCATAATTATAAAAATTAATAATTCCTTAATATAACAAAATATCCAGTCAGTGTTCATATTCCTATGGTTGAGAGAGAGAGAGAGAGAGAGAGAGCCGGCTCTGGTGGGACAATGGTCAATGGTTAAGGCACTCAGTTGCTAACCAAAAGATTGGTGGTTTGAAACTACCAACCACTCCATGGGAGGAAGATGAGGCAATCTGCTTCTACAAAGATTTAAGACCCCTTAGGATCTCTGGTGGCATAGTGCCTAAGGCATTTGACTACTAACCAGAAGGCTGGCAGTTCAAACCCACCAGCCACTCCTCAAAAGGAGACTGGGCAATCTACTTCTATAGTGATACCACCTTGGAAACCCAAGGAGGGGTTGCTATGAGTCAGATATGACTTGATGGCACGGAGTTTGGTTTTTTTGGCTTATTGGGGTCACTATGAGTCAGAATTGACTCAATGGCAGCAAGTTTTGGATTGGAGATATATATATATATATATATATATATATACACACACATATAATTGAGATCCATATAAGGTCCTTACAGTGCCGGAATCCCTGAATCCCTGAGAGGTGCAAACAGTTAACAGTCAGCTGCTAACTGAAAGGTTAGAGGTCTGAGACACCCAGAGGTACCTTAAAAGAAAGGCTGGGAATCTGCTTCCAGATAATCAAGCATTGAAAACCCTATAGAGCACAATTCTATTCTGACACACACGAGTTTGTCTTGAGACTATACGGAGAAACTTCCTCTCTTCTCCCCTTAAGTTTGATGCCCTAAAGCACATTTATTTCACAAGCAATACCAAAAAAAAAAAAAAAAAAGCCCACTGCTATCAAGTTGATTCCAACTCATACCAACCCTATAAGACAGAGTAAAATTTCCCCATAGGGTTTCCAAGGCTGTAAATCTTTAAAGAAGCAGACTGCTTCATCTTTCTTCCATAGGCCAGCAGGTGGGTTTGAATCACTGACTTTTGGTTAACCTCGTGAGGAACTCCCAGATTGTCCAAAGTGCCTGCACCATTTTCATATTACCACCAGCAATATATGAGGTTTACAATTTCCCCACATCCTTGCCTATACCTATAAGTATCTTTTTTAAATTAAATCCATACCTAGTGGGTGTAAAGTGATACCATGGTTTGGTTTAGGTGCACCTTTGAAGACTAAGGTGCACCTAACCCAAGCCATGGTATTTTCAATCACCTCATATGCACATAAAAGCTGGACAATGAATAAGGAAGACCAAAGAAAAGTTGATGCTTTTGAGTTGTGGTGTTGGAAAAGAATATTAAAAGTGCCATGGTCTGCCAGAAGAATAAACAAATCTATCCTGGAGGAAGTGCAGCTAGAATGCTCCTTGGCTGTGAGAATAGCTAGACTTCTCACCTACTTTCATCATGTTGTCAGAAGGGACCATTCCCTGGAGAAGGACACCATGCTTGATAAAGTGGAAGGTCA
>NW_006921653.1:4443382-4455335 GCF_000298275.1 Orycteropus afer afer
CCAAACCACATGGCAGGCCATTAATTCAAGTTGCAAGACCCAGAGTCAGCAGAGCATGGCAGGCTGCTGAACAATGACACAGCTACATGCAGGGTCCAAGCGTGCCATAAGCTAGAGACCATTCCCAAAGCTGCTGCTTATATATGGGAAGCAGACCACATACCCAAAGCAGTTACTCAGCTGCTTGTGGAAGATCCCACCATGGAGTTGATTGCCAGTCTCATCATGGAAGATAACTCCACCAGCTGCCCAGCCACTCAACCAGGCCCAGCCAAGTTGACATACAACTTTAACCACCACAGATTCCAACACATATTTGTGGGAGCACAATTCAATCCTTAACAAGTAGTCAGAGACGGCCACACAGAAAAGGTGATATTTCAGCAAAGGTTTGAGGGAGGTGAGAGAGTGAACCATGCAGATCTCTGAGGGAAGAATATTTCAGTCAGGGAAAACAACAAGTATATAGGTCATGAGGTGTTCAAGAAATATACAGGGATCAGGCTGAGAAAGAAGGAAAGGAGGAAGACAAGAGGCTAAAGAAGGGGAATATGCATCCCTATGTTCATGGCAGCACTATTCACAACAGTAAAAAGATGTAAACAACTTAAGTATTCATCAATGGATGAATGGATAAACAAATGTGTACCTATATACAATGGAATACTATGCAGCTGTAAAGAATAATTACGAATTCATGAAACATAGATAAAACTGGAGAATATTAGGCTGAGTGAAGTAAGTAAATCACGAAAGAGCAAACATTGTATGATCTCACTTTTATAAAAACTCAAGAATGGGTACATGTACAGAGACCAATATTCATTGGTGGTTACCCAAGATGGGTTGAAGGCAGAGAGGAGGAATCACTCTCTGGATAGTAGACATATTATTTTTGGTAATGGGAAACATGACACCAAATGTGGGCAAAGAGTGCACAGCCTGTTCAAGGTAAATGATGTCACTAAGTTGTACACAAGAAAAAAGGACCTTTTGGTAATTACTATGGCATATATAATTTTGCAACAGTGACAACAATAAAAAAATGTATGTGTGGGCATATATGTATGAATGTACATATGCATATATGTTTATAGGTATGTATATATGAGTATATATATGTGTATGTGTATATACATGTTTGTATGTGTATATGCATATTTGTATGTATGTAAATGTACATATATTCATATACATAATAAAGCACATAGGGGGCACAGTTACAGATACTTTTTTGACATACCAAACACTTTACAGGATTAGATTTCAAGGGCTTAGAACCATAGTCTCATGAGACAACTCAGTCAATTGGCATAATATAGTTCATAAAGTTTATATTCTACATCGTAGTCTGGTGAGTAGGACCTGGGGTCCTAAAAGCTTTTGTTGCAATTGGCCATCTGAGATACAACTATTGGTTTCTACTCCTCCAGAGTAAAAGAGGAAACCCATGACTCAGACAAAAAACTAGTCTGTAGTACTAATTATGAATACAAACCATGGCCTCTTGTACCCTGAGACCGGAAGAACTAGAAAGTTCCCAGCTATCACTACCTATCATCCAAATCAGGGCTATAATAGTTGGATCCTGATAGAATGTTAGAATATAGGGAACAGAACCTCAATTCTTAAAAAATATCCATACTTACTAGATTACAGGACTCCCTGAGACTATTGCTCTGAGACATTATTTAAATCTTGAACTGAAACTATCCCTGAGGTATGCAAGCAAACATTCAAAAGAGGCTTTCAGATTGAGTTCTCAATACAGGATTAATGAACCACTATTGAGCAAACAAAGGAAGGGATGAAGGGTAAGTGGTGTTCTGGGAAAATATGTACAAAAACATCCCAGGAAGAATGTAACAAAATGTCCTCGAAAATTGCTTACCCAAACTGTTATTAAAAAATATTTCTCAAGAAATAGATAAACCCATTAAAAAAAAAAAAAAAAAAAAAGACCAGATTTGCTGGTCTGATAGAGCCTAGTGAGACCCCTGAGACTACAGCCCCTTCAGGTCTGGAACTGAACTCACTCCTGTGGCTTCCAGCCAAACAATAGACAGGCAGATGGGGTGAACATTTACATCAGGTAGATACACTCCTTGGAGCAATCGGTTGTGGGAGAACAGAGGGCAGTGTTTGCACAAGGAGACAGCTCCAGAGGTGGGAGGTCATGGGAGGGAAGGACACAGGGAAGAGGTAACTACAGGGAGGAAGTGGGAAGAGAGCTGTTAAATCGTGGGGAATTGCAGTCAATGTCATGAAACAAAATACATATGAACTGGCTGTATGGAAAATAAATTTGTTCTGTAAACTTTCACCCAAATCACAATAATTACAATAAATTTTTTAAAAAAAAAAAGATTAATTAATACAAAGATAGAATTGTCTGTGGTGTTGGTCATGTTGAACCCTTTTTCAGAATGGCAGAGTACACGGTACTTTCACTTTGTGCTACCAACTCAAGCTGCGGCTGGTTCCGTCGAGTCAGCTCCAACTCATATGGATCCTATGTACAGCAGTGTGAACTTGTTGTGTGCCATTCTCACAATCCTTGCTCTAACTGAGCCCATTGTTGCCGCCTCTGTGTCAATCCATCTGGTTAAGGGTCTTCCCCTTTTATATTGACCCTCTACCAAGCATGATATCCTTCTCCAGGGAATGGTGCCTTCTGACATGACCAAAGTAGGTGAGATGAAGTCTGGCCATTGTCACTTCCAAGGAGCATTCTGGATACACTTCATCCAGGACAGATTTGTTTGTTCTTCTGGTAGTCCATGGTACTTTCAGTATTCTTTGACAACACAATAACTCAAAAGCATCAATTCTTCTTTGGTCTTCCTTATTCCTTGTCCAGCTTTCATATGCATATGAGGTGATTGAAAATACCACAGCTTGGGTTAGGCACAATTTAGTCTTCAAAGAGACATCTTTGCTCTTCAGCACTTTAAAGAGGCCTTTTGAAGCAGATCTACCCAGTGCAATATGACATCTGATTTCTTGACTGCCACTTCCATTGGTGTTGATGATGGATTCAAGTAATGTGAAATCTCTGACAACTTCAATCTTTTCTCCATTTATGGTGATGCTGATTATTGGTCTGCTTGTGAGGATTTTTGTTTTCTTTATATTCAGGTATAATATATACTGAAGACTGTAGTCTTTAATCTTCATCCGTAAGTTCTTTAAGTCATCTTCACTTTCAAGAAAGCAAGGTTGTGTTGTCTGCATACCACAGGTTGTTAATGCTAATGTTGCATTCTTCTTCTTATAGTCCAGCTTCTCAGGTTATTTGTTCAGCATACAGATAGAATAAGTATGGTGAAAGGATACAACACTGATGCCCACTCTTCCTGATTTTAAACCATGCGGTATCCCCTTAATTTTATTTGAATGACATCTTCTTGGTCTATGTACTGGTTCCTCATGGGCACAATTAAATCTTCTGGAATTCCCATTCTTCTCAATGTTATCCATAATTTATCATGATTGACATGGACAAATGCTTTTGCTTAGTCAATAAAACACAAGTAGAGAACTTTTGGGTATTCTTTGCTTTCAGCCAAGATCCATCTGATATCAGCAGTGATGTCTTTCATTCCACGTCCTCTTCTGAATCCTGCTTGCATTTCTGGAAGTTTCTTGTCAATATACTGCTACAACTGTTTTGGAATTATCTTCACCAAGATTTTCCTTACATGTGATGTTAATGATATTGTTCGATAATTTCCACATTTTTTTGGATCACCTTTCCTTGAAATGGGTACAAATATTGATATCTTCCAGTCAATTGACCAGGTAGTTGTCTTCCAAATTTTCTTAGCATAGATAAGTAAGTGCTTCCAACACAGCATCCATTTGTTGAAACAGCTCAAGGGGTATTCAGTCAATTCCCAGAGCCTTGTTTTTCACCTAGTCCTTCAGTGCAGCTTCAACTTCTCCTTTCAATACCATTGGTTCTGGATCATATCCCACCTCCTGAAATAGATGAAAACTGACTAATTCTTTTTTTGTGCATTGACTCTGTGTATTCCTTCCATCTTCATTTGATGGTTCCTGCATCATTCAATATTTTGCCCACAGGATCTTTCAATATTGCAACTCAAGCCTTGAATTTTTTCTTCAATTCTTTCAGCTTAGGAAATGCTGAGCGTATTCTTCCCTTTTGGTTTTCTAAATCCAGGTCTTTGCACATTTCATTATAATAATTGACTTTTTTCTCTCAAACTGCGCTTTGAAATCTTCTATTCAGCTCTTTTATCTTGTCATTTCTTCCATTTGCTTTAGCTACTCTCCATTCAAGAACAAGTTTTAGAGTCTCTTCTGACATCTATTTTGGTCTTTTCTTCCAGATGCTTCTAATTACCACTAGCTTTTCAAATATATTAGTCTTAGTGTTCTTGTCTATAAAACGGGAATGGTACCTATGCCATAAAGTTGCTGTAAAGAATCAATGAGATGCAGGGAAGCCCAGGGTCTGACTAATAGCGGGTCTGGGGAAAAGCCTGTCCTAGGGTCTGGCCTCCTTCCTGACCAAATACGGGCAATGCCTTGAACTTCCTCTCTCCACTGTGTGTAAAATAGTCATACACAGGGTTTTGGTGTAGTGCCTAAGGCCCTTGACTGCTAACCAGAAGGTTGGCGGTTCTAACCCACCAGCCACTCCTCAGAAGGAAGACTGGGCAATCTACTTCTGTAGAGATACTGCCTGAGAAACCCAAGGAGGAGTCGCTATGAGTCAGATCTGACTCGTCGGCAGTGAGTTTGCTTTGGTTTTGGTTCCTGCCTTCAAAGAGTTCCTAGCTCTGGTGGTGTAGTGGTTAAGGCATTTAGCTGATAAGCAAAAGATCATTGGTTCAAACCCACCAGCCACTCCATGGAAGAAAACGATGAAGTCTGCATCCATAAAGAATTACAGCCTTAAGATGCATGGCAAGAATTAGTCCAAGGAACTAATGGACCATGCGAACCTCAGCCTACATGACCCTGAGACCAAAAGAACTAGATAATGCTCAGCTATCACTGTCAACCACTCAGAAAGGGATCAGTGTAGGAGATCCTGGATAGAGTGGGAGAAAAATGTGGAACAAAACTCAAAATCATAAAAATGACCAGGCTTACTGGTCTTATAGAGGAAATTTCCAAAACTCTAGTCCCTAGTTATCCTTCAGTCCTGAAATTGAACTCACTCCTGTGACTTCCAGCCAAACAACAGACAGGCATATAAAGTGCACACTTACATTAAGTAGGTACACTCCTTAGAACAATCAACCACGGGGGATCAGAAGGGCAGTATTTGCACAGGGAGATAGTTCAGGAGGCAGGAATGCATAGGAAAGAAGGACACAGGGAAAAGTTAACCACAAGGAGAAAGTGGGAAGAGAGCTGTTATATTATGGGAATTGCAATCAATGGCATAAAAGAAAATGTATCTGAACTATTGTACGGAAAATGAATTTGCTCTGTAAACTATCATCAAATCACAATTAAAAAAAAAAAAAGATTAATAGCCTTGGAAACCCAATGGGGGTCCCTATGGGTCAGAGTTGACCTGACAATGAGTTTGTTTTTTGAGTGAGAAGAGTCAGTGGTCAACAGCATTTTCCATTATGATAAACATGGGATCTCACCTTTGAGAATGCTCTCCTCTGTGTTAGTGCATTTTGTTTGCAAGGAATGGAGACTCCATCAAGTCCTCAATTAATAGGCATTTACTGTGATAATGAACATAATAACAACACTAGCCAACATCTTGTGTTGAATCAGCTCTATAGGATGTGCCCAATCCTTTCTTCCCTTCATACCCACATGGTGCTCTGGCAAGCTGGCCTCTGTGTTTTGCATCCACCTAATAGTCTTACCCTTTGAGTTCAATTGGATTGACTTTTGGGGATTATAAAGGAGCTCTGGTAGCATAATGCCTAAGGCATTTGACTGCTAAGCAGAAGGTTGGTGGTTCAAACCCACCACCTACTCCATGGAAGGAAGACTGAGCAATCTACTTCTGTAAAGATTTACTGCCTCAGAAACCCAAAGGGGATCACTATGAGTCAGCATCAACTTGATAACAGTGAGTTTGGTTGTTGTGGGTTTTTTGGTTTTTTGTTTTGTTTTGTTTTGTTTTTTGGTGGAAGGAGGATTATAAGCAGGAGATGTGTGTGAATAAGGAAACAGGGCTTGTGGGTGTGTATCCCTCTGCTCCTACCCTACAAGGCCAGGCTGGCACAGCTGTGCTCTTTGTACACAGAGTCCCACAATACTTGTCCTGCTGCCCTCTCCTCAGTGATGTACATCAGAGTGGAAATGTGCTCCATAGGGTTTTTGATGACTGATTCTGCTAAAGCAGGTCATCATGACTTTCTTCTGAGATACCTCTTGATGAAATTGAATCTCCAACCTTTCAGTTAGCAGCCGAGCACTAATAGTTTTTACCACCCAGAGCTAAGCATGGTGACTGCTCCCTCTCTTCTCCCACCAGACCTTAGAAAGGTAAAAGCTGCCCATTGTTGGTAGCCCCAGAGTGCTCCACTAACTTTTGTGGTTTCTTTTTAATCAGTTTCCCTTCATTTTACCCAAAACAAAAAGAAAATAAAAAATCCATTGCTGTCAAGTTAATTCCAACTCATGCTGACTGACTGTGTTACAGAGTAGACATGCTCCGTAGAGTTTTCTTGGCTGTAGTCTTTATAGAAGCAGATCACCAGGAGCTGCTGGGTGGGATCGAACTACCAATTTTTAGGTTAGGAGTTGAGTGCAAACCATTTTCACCATCCAGGAACCTCTCCCACCACTCATCTGTCAGTTTGTCATACTGTGGTGCCTTGCATGTTGCTATGATGCTGAAGGCTATTTTATTGGTGTTTTAAATACCAGCAGGGTCACTGATAGTAGACAGGTTTCAGTGGAGCTTCCAGACTGGGAATAAGGATGGGGTCATCCACTTCTGAAAAATTTGGCCAGTGAAAACTTTGTGAATAGCAATGAAACACTATCTGATATATTACTGGGAAATTTTATGAGTAGCCCTGAAACACTG
Source organism: Orycteropus afer afer (assembly GCF_000298275.1). Lineage (NCBI taxonomy): Eukaryota > Metazoa > Chordata > Mammalia > Tubulidentata > Orycteropodidae > Orycteropus > Orycteropus afer. The sequence continues at coordinate 4,450,422 of NW_006921653.1, forward strand.
TATAATATAGTCCCAGAAGATGAGCTCCTCAGGTTGGAAGGCATTCAAAATATGACTGAAGAGCTGCCTCTTCAAAGCAGAGTTGACCTTAATGATGTGGATGAAGTAAAGCTTTCAGGACCTTCATTTATTGATGGAGGCATGACTCAAAATGGTAATAAACAGCTGCAAATATATATTAATAATCAGAACATGAAATGCACAAAGTTTGAATCTACTATTATTCGATTTACACACCAACCACTAAAGCCAAAGACAAAGAAATTGAAGAATTTCTACCAACTTCTGCAGTCTGAAATTGATCAAATATGCAATAAAGATGTATTAATTATTACTGGTGATAGGAATGCAAAAGCTGGAAACAGAGAAGACTCACCAGTAGTTGGGAAATATGGCCTTGGTGATACAAAGGGTGCCAGAGATCACATGATAGAATTTTTTAAGACCAATGACTTATTCATTGCAAATACCTTTTTTCAACAACATAAATGGTGACTATACATGTGGACCTCAGCATACGGAATACACAGGAATCAGATAGACTACATCTGTGAAAAGAGGTGATGGAAAAGCTCAATATTGTTAGTCAAAACCAGACCAGGAGCTGGCTGTGGAATAGACCATCAATTGCTCATGTGAAAGTTAAAGTTGAAGCTGAAGAAAATTAAAACAAGAACGAAAATATGACCTTGATTATATTCCACATAGATTTAGAGACCACCTGAAGAAGAGATTTAATGCATTAAATACCAATGACCAAAAACAAGTCAAGTTGTGGGATGACATCAAGAACATCAAACATGAAGAAAGAAAGCAGTCATTAAAAAAACAGGAAAGGAAGAAAAGACCAAAATAGATGTCAGGAGATACTCTAAAACTTGCTCTTGAATGGAAAGTCGCTAAAGTGAGTGGAAGAAATGACTGGATAAAAGAGCTGAACAGAAGATGTCAAAGGGCAGCTCAAGAAGACAAAGTATTATAATGAATACTTTAGGTCTGGAATTCCTATTCTTAATGCAAAGACTTGGAGCTAGAAAACCAAAAGAGAAGAACATGCTCTGCATTTTTTAAACTGCAAGAACTGAAGAAAAAATTCAAACATCAACTTTCAACATTGAAGGAAAAATGGAAAAAATACTGCATGATGCAGGAAGCATCAAAAGAAGATGGAAGGGATACACAGAATCACTATACCAGAAATAATTGGTTGATGGTCAACTATTTCAGGAGGTCGCACATGATCAAGGACCAATGATATTGCAGAAAGAAGTCCAAGCTGCACTGAAGGAATTGGGGGGAAAAAAAAGTCTCCAGGAATTGACAGAATACCCATTGATAGGCTTGAACAAATAGATGCAGCACTGGGAAAGCTTACTTACTTATGCCAACAAATTTGTAAGACAGCTATCTGGCCAACTGACTGGAAGAGATCCACATTTGTGCCCATTCCAAAGAAAGGTGATCCCACAGAATGTAGAAATTATCATTAATATCACACACAAGTAAAATTTTGCTGAAGATAATTCAAAAATGGTTGCAGCAGTATATTGACAGGGAACTTCAGAAATTCAAGCTGGATTCAGAAGAGGGCATGGAATGAGGAATATCATTGCTGAGGTCAGATGGATCTTGGGTGAAAGCAAAGAATACCAGAAAGATGTTTACCTGTGTTGTATTGACTAAGCAAAGGCATTCAACTGTGTGGATCATAACAAATTATGGATAACATTGTAAAGAATAGGAATTCCAGAACACTTAATTGTGTACATAAATTAAGAAGCTGTCATTGAAACAGAACAAGGGGATATTGCATAGTTTAAAATCAGGAAGGGTGTGTATCAGGGTTGTATCCTTTCACCATACTTATTCAATCTGTATGCTGAGCAAATAATCCAAGAATCTGGACTATATGAAGAAGAACATGGCATCACTATTGGAGGAAGATTCATTAACAGCCTACAATATGCAGACAATACAACCATGCTTGCTATAACTGAAGAAGACTTGAAGCATTTACTGATGAAGATCAAAGGCTACAGTCAGTATGGATTACACCTCAACATAAAGAAAACAAACACCCTCACAACTGAACCAATAAGGAACATCATGATAAATGGAGAAAAGATTCAAGTTGTCAGGAATTTCATTTTACTCGGATCCACAATCAACAGCCACGGAAGCAGTAGTCAAGAAATCAGACATCATATTGCACTGGGCAAATCTGCTGCAAAAGACCCCTTTAAAGTGTTAAGAAGCAAAGATAACACTTTGAAGGCTAAGGGTGCCTAACACAAGCCATGGTATTTTCAGTCGCCTCATCAGCATGCATGTGAAAGATGGACAATGAATAAGGAAGAAGAAGTGTTGATGTCTTTGAATTGTGGTGTTGGCGAAGAATACTGAAAATAACAGACTGCTAGAAGAACAAACAAATCTGTCACAAAAGTGCGGCCAGAATGTTCCTTGGATGTGACAATGGCCAGACTTCATCTCACCTACTTTGGTCATGTTGTTAGAAGGGACAACTTCCTGGAGAAGGATATCATGCTTGGTAAAGTAGAGGTTCAGCAAAGAAGGTGAAGACCCTCAATGAGATGGATTGACACAGTGGCTGCAATGATGGACTCAAACACAGCAAGGATTGTAAGGATGGCGCAGGACCAGGCAGTGCTTCTTTCTGTTGTACATAGTGTTGCTATGAGTCTGAGCTAACTCGACAGCACCTAACAAGAACAACAACATGGCAATGTCAGCTCACCAAAAACCATCAAAGTCTTTTGCTAAAGTTGTATTAGATAATATAATAGCCCTCAATTTTATCATAGCTCCACAAGGAGGTGTCCACACTATTGCTAATACCTCTTGCTGTACTTGGGTGAAAAACCTCAGGAGAAGTAGAATAAGACAATGAAAAGATTCATCAAAAAGCAACTTGTTAGGTGCCATCAAGTCATCTCCAACTCATAGCAACCTCATGTACAACAGAATGAAACACTTCCCGGTCCTGGCCAGCCCCATGATCCTTGCTATAACTGACCCCATCTTTGCAGCCACTGTGTCAATCCATCTTGTTGAGGGCTTTCCCCTTTTTCATTGTCCCTCCACTTTGCCAAGCATGATAGCCTTCTGCAGGGAATGGTCCCTGTACCTAAGTTAGTTAACTTAGTTACATTCAATACCCCATGTCTGATACTACCATTTTAGACATTTTTATTTAGTTACCTGTTGGTATCTTGGTTACATTCTGTTATGCAGATTGGATTAATTCTTCTACTAGTCCCATTCATTATAATAAGATTAGTTGAATGTCCAATGCTTTTAATAAGACTGAAACTGCTTTTGTCATGCATGAAATCATGTACTTCAAAGAAGCTGAGTTCTTAGAATGAAAGTTGAAATCATATTTATTAATATTTTATCATATATTGTTTCTTCTTTTATACTTTCTTGAAAGTTTTATTAACATTTAATCATATAAAGAAACCTCATTTGGTGATACAGACAACAGAGGTAAATACTATTACATGCACAATACTGCATTACCACTGGCACCAAACACCAGGCTACAGATAAATGCATAGACAGATGAGAATATCAGGTGGGGGTAGGCGAACAGGAATATACCATACACCAAGGGCAGATTTGGCTGAAGATAATCTTACATATGTACTTGTGCTACAAAATTAGCCACATACATTACAGAAGCAACAGAAGACAGGGTTGGAGTAGTTTCTCAGAGACAAACAAACACGTTGAGAGAGACAATCACTGGGCCTGCATACCCGGGATCATAGTCTCAGGTGATATGCTCAATTGGCACAATAGCACATAAAAATCTTGTTCTACAACCTACTTTGGTGAATAGCAACTGGTTTCTTAAAAGCTTTCAAGCGACCGTCCAAGATGCAACTATTTGTCCCCTCTCAGCTGGAGCAAGGAAGAATGAAGAAAATCAAAATTATCTGAAAACAATTAGTCCAAAGATAAGATGGACCACAAGGACCTCAGCCTCTACAGTCCTGAGGCCAGAAGAACTAGATGGTGTCCAGCTACCAATGCCAACCACTCGGAAAGGGATCAAAACTGAAAATCCTAGACAGAGTGGGAGGAAAAATGTGGAACAAAATTCAGAAACACAAAAAAGACCAGAATTATTGGTTGGATAGAGACTGGTGAAACCCCAAGACTATGGCCATGAGTTACCCTTTGGGCCTAGAAATAGACTCACTTCCATGGATTTGCTCTCAGCCCAACAGTAGAAAGACCCACATGCAGAACACTTACCCCAGGATGATACACCCACCTACTCTAGGGAGGTGCGCTCCTTAGATCAAGCAGCCGTGAGACACCAGAGGGGAAGCATTCACATAGAGGGAAAGCTGGACAGACAGGAATGCATAGATAAGAAGGGCACAGGGAGGGGGTGGTCACAGGAAAGAGAGGTAAGGGGAGTTTTTTATGGTTGGGGATGGTAATCAGGGCCATGAAATCAAATGTGCATGAACTGTTGAATATAAAACAAATTTGCTTTGTAAACTTGCATCCAAAGCACAGTAAAAAGAAAAGAAAAGAAAGAAACCTCTTTTGGTTTCTCTGGATGTCACCAGGTTGGCCCTTTTTGGGCACTTGCTCCCAAATTATTCCTTACCCTCAGCCTGGCCCACTGTCAACTAACTGAACCTGAAGACAGAACCCATAAGCTTGACAAGGCAAAGAAAGATAAATTTGCCTTCAAAAACAACTGATAACATTGAAACCTCTCAGTCAGAGTCCTTGCAGAAGAAAGGTTAGTCACTTGTGGGTGATCAGCGCCCCCTAATGGGGTCCTGATAGAAAGGGAGGAATGCAATTAAAAAAAAAAAAAAGAACTCACTGACATGTAGTCGATCTGGCTCATAGCGACCCCTATTTGGG
>NW_006921653.1:4456465-4458384 GCF_000298275.1 Orycteropus afer afer
AAATGACTTTTAAATGAGTATAAAGGAAATTAATAGGTGGATAAAAAATACAACCAGAAAATTGTAAATAGGATGGTGAGTATTGCTTGGATCTGGTCCCCTGACCCCACCCAATCAGAGCCTGAGATAATGCTTGGATGCAGTTTATTTAAGAAAGTGATCCCAGGGAATATGAGTGAGGGACAGGGAGGAGGGACAGGAAGGGAGGGAAATCCAGCACACAGGTGCATTATCAGCTGGTCACTTCTACAGGCCAGTAGGGCTTATTCCCATGGGGACTTCTGAGGCGCTGTATAGAAGGACCTCAGAAGAGTCCACCTGAGGGACAGAAGTGGCAAGTCTTCACCCACAAGTTTCCATCCCCCATTTATCAAGAGTTGTCCCATGGCATGTTAAGTCCCTCACATGTCCAGAAGGCAACTAGGAGGCAAGTGTGTCCAGTCCACATTTCAAGGTCAGGGTCCCACCTTACCCACACACAATCATTCTGAAAGTGAGCCATTCTCAGTGCAGTTAAAGAAAGGGCTGTCAGGCCACACCTGCATGACGGTGGTTGCTGCAGCAAGTAGATGGGTCTATATAAACTATATTGTTGTCGTACACTATCCAGTTGATTCCGACTCCTAGCAACCCTGTGTGACACTGTAGAACTGCCCCATAGGATTTCTAAGGCTATAATCTTTACAGGTCATTTTTCTTATGGAGCCACTGGTGTGTTTGGATTACCACCCTTTCAGTTTGTAGTTGAGCACTTAACTACCAAGTCACCATGGACCTTTAGATAAAGAGAAGGAGATGTTAAGGCTGGAAAAGTAGGTTAAGGTTACATTATAGAGGGCCTTGAATATCAGCTGGCTCTAGAAGACGACTTTTCTCTCTTCCAGCTCCAGGGGAAGATCTTGTCTCTGAGCTTCTGCTCTTGGGCCATCTGCATCTGTCTTACCATCTCTCTTCTCTGTGCCTAATCTGCTCTTTTTATATCTCAAAGGTGATTGGCTTAAAACACACCTTACACTGATATGGACTCTTAACATAACAAAGAAACTCCATTCCCAAATGGGATTATAAACGCAAGTCTAGGAGTTAGGATTTATAACACTTTTTTTTTTTTTTTTACTGTGATCTCTAGGGAAGCAGATCACCAGGCCTTTCATTTTCAGTGCCACAGGGTGGGTTTGAACCGCCAACCTTTTGGTTAGTAGTGGAGGGCCAACAATTTGTGTCACCCAGGGACCCTAATAACACATATTTTTTGGAAATATAATTCGATCCATAACAGCTACCAAGAAACACTGAGGATTTGTTTTTTTAAATTTTATTGTGATTTGGGTGACAGTTTACAGAACAAATTCATCTTCCATACAACAACTCACATACACTGTCTCATAACATTGACTGTAATCTCCCACAATGAAACCACTTTCCTCCCACTTCCTCCCTATAGACACCTCTTCCCTGTGTCCTTCCTCCCATGTACTCCTGCCCGCTGAGCTGTCTTCCTGTGCATGCATACCCCTTCTATTCTCCCATGATTGATCTTTCCAGTGAGTATATCTACCTAATGTAAATGTTTAGCTCATATGCCTGTCTTTTGTTTGGCTGGAAGCCACAGGAGAGGGTTCAATTCCAGATCTGAAGGAGAACTAGGGGCCGTAGTCTCAAGGGTTCCACGAGGCTCCATCAGACCAGCAAACTTGGTTCCCCCTCTTTTTTTTTTATGATTTTGAGTTTTGTTCCACATTATTCTCCCACTCTATCTAGGATCTCCTACACAGATCCCCCTCCGAGAAGTTGACAGTGATAGCCAGGCATCATCTAGTTCTGGTCTCAGCTGTATAGGCTGAGGATCGTATGGGAAACACTGAGGATTTTTTTTAAGTAATATGGTAATATAAATGGCAGCATCAAGAGGTAGCTTG
>NW_006921653.1:4458844-4461206 GCF_000298275.1 Orycteropus afer afer
CTCTGTTAGCATAGTGCCTGAGGCACTTGACTGCTAACCAGAAGGCTGGTGGTTCAAACCCACCAGCCACACCTCAGAAGGAAGGTTGGGCAATCTACTTCCGTAGTGATACCACCTCGGAAACCCCAGGAGGGGTCGCTACAGTCACGTCCAACTCGATAGCACATAACAACAACAACATCAGGACACATATACAATGAGAACTGGCCTTGGAGTTCCCTAACACTTATTCACTGATGTCTTCACTGCTCCAAATGGAGTTGGAACTGATTCTCTATTTTATCTCCTGGCTCTGGTGGCACATTTATATGAATATGCTCCATGGTTCCTTTCTTTGTCCTTGCCTGGTAAAGCAGATCTTCCTGAACAGTCAAAGATTAAAGGGAAATTGAAAGATTAAGACTGGTTTTCTTGTGTGAGTCATAGCTTGGATCACCAGGCACAGAGTTTGCCAAGTGATTTTAGAAGTGAAGACACTACTGAGACAAGATTGTGGAGTTCTGATGTGATATTTAATTAAAACTTCTCATTTGATCAAGGGCACAGTCACTGTTGGTGATGAGGTAAATTGTCCATCACCCAGAAATTCTGCTTCTAGGAATTTATCCTAAGGAACTAATAAAGAACGTGGGCTAAGATTTAGCTACAAGAATATTCACCAGACACCCTTTTTAAAATAGCAAAAATCTAGAAACAGCCTACACTTCCAAGAGAAGGGGGAGTGGTTAAATATAGTATTGTCATACAGTGGAATACTATGTCCTATATCCCATGCTGCCATAAATGTAAGCTCTATATATGTACACACACCAAAAAATGTATATATTATACTCTGATTTAAGGTGAAAAGAATTTGTGGTATTTTCCAGGGTTAATAGTGGGTGGATGGGATTGTGAGTGTTTTAAATATTCTTTGTGCTTACTTTCTCCATTGTGAAACTTTCCATTATAAACTGCTTTTGCAATACAGAAAATATAATTAAAGAAACTCCACTGAGGGGAGTCCCATTTTAGAGTCTCATTGCTCGTGCACATGGTGGTCATAATTTCCCTGTGTTTCCAGCTTCAGCTTATGAAGTCATTTAGTCCAACAAACATTTATCCAGCTTCCCCTAGGCTGTGCCAAGCACAGCAAACTGCCAGGGACACAAAGATGAATGAATTACAGTCCCTGTTTTAGTTATCTAGTGTTGCTGTAATGGAAATACCCCAGGTATATGGCTTTAACAAATAAACACTTATTTTCTCATAGTGTAGAAAGCTAAAAGGCCAAATTCAGGGTGCAGGTTTTTGGGGAAGGTGCTTGTCTACTTTCAGCTTCTGTTCCTTGGTTCCTTGGCTGTCTTCAGTGGTGTGTATCTTCCCCTCTATTTCTGCTTCCTTCTCAGTGCCTTATCTGCTCTTTCTATATCTCAAAGGTGAATGGCTTAAAACATATCCTACATTGATATGATCTCATTAGCATAACCAAGAAAATCCTGTTCCCAGATGGATTACATTCACAAGTATAAGAGGTTTAGGATTTACAACATATATTTTTGGTGGCCACAACTCAATCCGTAACAATCCCTGTACCTGAAGGAATCTAATCACATGGAGACACACACACCTCAAGAAAAACTGTTCAGGTACCTTGGGGAAGCCTAGGATTTGAAGCACAACTAGACCTTCCAGAGACTAAAGAATGTGATTATGTGCTATGTAAGGCAGCACCATACTAATGTAGGAGCTCTGGTGGTTTAGTGTGTAAGGCATTTGACTGCTAACCAGAAGGCTGGCAGTTCAAACCCACCAGCCACTCCCCAGAAGGAAGCCTGGGCAATCTACTTTTGTAGTGTTACCACCCCGGAACCCCAAGGAGGGGTCAGTTGCTATGACTCCACAGCAATGGTTGCATTGTTATACTAATGTAGGTGTCCAAATTCCTTCCATCAATGTCCCAATCAGAGGGGCCAACTCATATAAGCTGCACATTCTCATGAGAACTGGCATATACAGTGTATATATATTATAGTTGTCAGTCTATCCCAACATGGCAATTCCATGTATGCAGAGTAGAACTGCTCTATATAACCCATAGGATTTCCAAGGCTGTGACCTTTCAGAAGCAGATACCCAGGCTTGTCTTCCAAAACAACTCTGGGTGGGTTCAAACTGCCAATCTTTTTGCTAGTAGTTGAGCACTTAACCGTTTGTGCCATCCAGGTCCCAATACAGTATATACCAAAACTAAACCAAACACACTGCCATGGAGTTGGATCCTACTCATAGTGACCCCTCCTTGGGTTTCTGAGGCAGTATCACTATGGAAGTAGATTGCCCAACCTTCCTTCCAAGGAGTGGTTGGTGGGTTTGAACTGCC
>NW_006921653.1:4465466-4490860 GCF_000298275.1 Orycteropus afer afer
AAAAAAAAAAAAAAAATTGCAATTGCATATTGCCCTCTTGTGTTCGTATATATTATTGCACCTCATTGTAATGAGAGAGTTTTGTGCCCCTTCAATTCTCAGAAGTGGGAAAATAAATGTCTTGGATATACCATAGAACTGTCAAAAGTACACAAACAACAGCCACATAAATTGTGAAACATAAATCATGGCTGTATTTTTGTTGTTGCTGTTGTTGGGTACTGTCAAGTAGTTTCCAATGCGAAGCAACCCCATATGACAGAGCCAAACTTCCCCCCCATGGTTCTCTATCTATTGATAGTAGCGGATATCCGGGTCTTTCTCTTGTGGAGCTGCTGTGTGGGTTTTCCTTAGCAGCCTAGTGCTTAAACCACTGTGCCACCAGGGCTCTGTATTTTTTTTTTCCATAGCACTATAAAACTTCCTGATTTCTTTTATCAGGATAATTGCTGTGTGCCTTTGAGGCAATTCTGACTCACAGCTGCCCTACATGACAGAGAACTGCCCCATAGGGTTTCCTAGACTGTTATCTTTAAGGGAGCAGGCTACAATAACTTCAGCTGGTGGGTTCCAACCACCCACCTTTCAGTTAGCAGCCAGTACTTAATGACTATGCTATCAGGGCTCCTTATCAGGATAATAATAGCTAATATTTACTATACATTTACCATCTGCCAGCAAAATGCTAAGTGCATTGATGTGTTGACTAATTTAATTTTCACAACAACCTAAGACAGGAGTACTATTAAGTGCTCTGAACTTGTGCAGTGTCCTACCAGAAAAGGCAGAGGGGTATATAAAATTTCACATCAGGACAAAGTAAAATCAAGGGGCACACGATCTGCAGAGAGAAGAATATCAGAACAAAGAACTGCCTGCACACAGCAGTGCCGTCACTAGGGATGGTACTAGCCAGTGTGGGAACTCATGGTGTCACCACCCCCACCGTGGAACTCCTTCCATACCAGACCATACCGGATCTTTAGTAATGCTTATTATCAATTTTAATCATAGAATAATATGTGATAAATATAGTTGTAAATTGCTTAAATGTAATATTTCTTAGATTACATGAATACTAACAAAATTATTTCGTAAAATCTTTCTACATTGAATTACATTATTAGTAACTGAGCGGAAGCCTTTTTTTATTTTTCTTTCCTTTAATTACTACTTCATTCCTAAAAAGATGTATTGATATAGCATCATAAAAAACTACTTACCACAATATTGTAGCTAAAACACCAGAAAATTTGACAAAATTACCAACTATAAAAACACCAGCAGCAACAAAACACCAGGATGTGCTTATAGCACATGCAGATGAAACCACATGATTTGAAGCTTCATTGTAATTGGGTAATAATAACAGCTCTTCCTGGAGTGCATTAAAAACCAAAAACAACAAACTCACTGCCATCAAGTCGATTCTGACTCATAGCGACCCCCTTTGGGTTTCCAAGGGAGTAAATCTTTACAGAAGTAGATTGCCCAGTCTTTCTTCCATGGATTGTCTGGTGGGTTTGAACTGCCAACCTTCTGATTAGCAGTCAAATTCAAACAGTAAATTAGCTAAGGCACAACTATTGGTTTCTCCCTGACCAGAGCAAAGAAGAGTAAAGAAAATCTCCACGACCCTGGGACCAGAAGAACTAAATGGTGCCCAGCTACTATAGCTGACTGCTCTGAAAGAGATCACAATACGAGGTTTCAGACAGAGTGGGAGAAGAATGTGGAACAAAACTCAAAATCATGAAAAAGACCAGGCGTATTGGTCTGATAGAGACTGGTGAGACCCCGAGTATATGGACCTTAGATACCCTTCACCTGGAACTAAACTCACCACTGTGGCTCAAATTTCAGCCAAACAATAGGCAGGCCATTAAGGTGAATGGTAATACCAAGGAGGTACACACTTATGAGAACAATCAACCACACGAAATCAAAACGACACCATTTGCCCAGGGATAAAGCTCAAAAGACAGGAAGGGATAGAAAAAAGGACAAAGAGAAATGGTAAACACAGGGAGGAAGTGGGAAGAGTGCTATTATATATGGGGATTGTAATCAATGTCACACAGAAAAATATGTATGAATTGTTATATGGAAAACCAATTCGCTCTGGGAGGGAACACTGCAAAAAAAAATGCATTTACCCATGTCACCTTAGTTTTGTGTATTTCACTGTACATAAATTATATTTCAATAAAATGTATTTTTAAAAAAATTTTGCTCTGTAAACTTTTACCCAAATCACATTTTTTTGAAAAAGTAAATTAGCATATAACTTTAGCCTTGTAGGTATACTGATACATGTCAACTGAGCTTATAGAAAATGTTTTTGTTATAATTATTTAATAATAATAATAAATTTCTGCTGAGACACTGCATAAAAATTTCATAGATATTTTGGTGTCACCCCAACAGTGTCACCTGATATGGTCCACACCTCCTTCATCCCCCTAATGATGCTACTTGTGCTATGTGTGATTGTTACATTAGTTGCTATTAATAGTGTCTGCTGGTATGCTTTCAGTTTACCCTAAAAAAAAAAAATTTACCCTACAGTTTGCCTTTTCTTTCAATCTTTATTTGAGATATAACTGACATCTCATATAATCCACTCATTTAAAGTATACTACTGTAAAAAGGGTGTGGGGGTGGCATCTTTTTAAAACCTCCTCTAACTTCACAAAGGGGGTGTTACCATAAGCAGCCCATGGCTGATTCCTATGAGGTCAGAAATGCTGCCACCCTCCAACCTTTTTACCAACTTGACACCAACCATCCCTTCCATCGCCCTCTCTATTTCTCTGCTGACTTTCATAATTCATTGCAGTGGCCACTCAGACCTTGCAGACAATACTCACAATTATGGGGTTTATTGGGGAAACAACAGGTTACAACTCAGGTGCAGGAATCCTAAGAATACTGCTCTTCCATCAGGACAGACTCCCCTCAGCGATGCCCACAGAGATGTCTCTTTTGGCCCTCAGCCTCTCGGCCTGGCCTCTGTCCTGCTCAGGCAAGCTCTTTTAGCTGTGCTGGTGCCCAGAAAGGCACTGCACTATCCCAGCAAGCCTCCTGCCTGAAGGCACTCAGATTTCTTGTTTCATGGGCCAGGAAGCCCACCACTCAGCCTTGTGCCAGCCTTTTGGTTCCACTGCCACTGCTGCTGCCACCTCTTTGCCATCCTGTCAGTGCAGGGATCTCAGGTCCAAGGACACGTTCCACTCCTGCTTGTTCCTTCTTCCTGGTAATAAGAGCCCCCTTTTCCACCTCTGGGATGGCTCATTTTAAGCCTAGAAGAATGGCAAAACTGACCAATCCCCATGTTAAGGTTCCATACACAGTATTTGCACAGTCCCACCTACACAAGGGTGCCATGTACCTTATTTACATTAAGCTATCAATCCCCTTGTTGGGCCATAAGCACCTCATATTTACCTTGTTCCACCCAGTCATCTGGTGGGAGTCATAAAGACCATAGCTAGAAAAGCCACACTAAGTAATTCACAGCACCACAACAACTCAGTGGTTTTTAGTATCGTCACATATTTATACATAGATAGTTGTGTTTACATATAGCAAAGACTGTGAGGATGGTGCAGGACCAGGCAGTATTTTGTTCTGTTGTACATAGAGTTGCTATGGATCAGAACCAACTAGACAGCATCTAAAAACACATAGTTACACAACCATCAGAGCAATGAATTTTAGAACATTTTTATTACCCCTAAAATAAATCCCTTGCCTACCAGCAGTCACTTATTTCCCTCAATACCTTCCAGTCCTAGGCAACCACTAATCTACTTTTTGTCTCTATAGATTTGCCTATTGTAGATATCTCATATAAATGGGATCATACAATATGTGGTCTATTGTGTCTGACTTATTTCACTTAGCATAATGTTTTCAATGTCCATCTATGTTGTACTATGTATCAGTACTTCATTTCTTTTTAATAACTGAGTAATATTCCATTGCATGGATATCCACATTTTGTTTACTTACCATTCACCAATTGATGGACATTTGGGTTGTTTCTACTTTTTGGCAATTATGCATAATGATAACATGAACATTCGTGTACAAGTTTTTGAGTAGACATTGTGTTTTTATTTTTCTTATTTGCATACCTAGGAATGAAATTGCTCGGTTGTATGGAACTCCACTGTAAGACTGTCTTCAAAAGCTGCTGCACCATTTTACATTCCCATGAGAGTTCCAATTTCTCCACATTCTTACCACCATTTGTCTGACCTTTTGGTTATAGTAATACCAGTGGGTGTAAGAGGATCCCTGGTGACGCAATGGGTAAGCACTCAACTGCTAACTGAATGGTTGGTGGTTCAAACTCAACTGCAGCTCCATGGAAGAAAGACTGGCAATCTGCTCCTGTAGAGATTGTTATTCTTGTTAGGTGCCATTGAGACAGCTCCAACTCATAGCAACCCTATGTACAACAGAATGAAACACTGCCTGGTCCTGTGCCATTTTCACAATGCTTCCTGTGCTTGAGCCCATCATTGCAGCCACTGTGTCAATCCATCTCTTTGAGGGTCTTCTCCTTCTTCACTAACCTTCTACTGTGTTGTTGTTGTCAGGTGCCGTCAAGTTGGCTCCAACTCATAGCGACCCTATGTACAAGAGAACAAAACACTGCCTGGTCCTAGCCAGCCTCACAATCCTTGCTATACCTGAGCCCATCATTGAAGCCACTGTGTCAATCCACTTCATTGAAGGTCTTCTCCTTTTTTGCTGACCGTCCACCTTGCCAAGCATGATATCCTTCTCCAGGGAATGGTCCGTTCTGACAATATGACCAAAATAGGTCAAACAAAGTCTGGCCATTCTTACTTCCAAGGAGCATTCTAGCTGCACTTCTTCCAGGAAAGATTTGTTAGTTCTCTTGGCAGTCCATGGTACTTTCCGTATTCTTCACCAACACCACAACTCAAAAGCATCAACTCTTCTTTGCTCTTCCTTGTTCATTGTCCAGCTCTCACATGCATATGAGGTGACTGAAAATACCATGGCTTGAGTTAGGTGCACCTTAGTCTTCAAGGAGACATCTTTGCTGTTCGGCACTTTAAAGAGGTCTTTTGCAGAAGATTTGTCCAGTGCAATATGTCATCTGATGTCTTGACTGCTGCTTCCATTGGTGTTGACAAATAATACGAAATCTTTAACAACTTCAATTTTCTATCCATTTATTGTGATGCTGCTTATTGGTCCAGTTGTGAGGATTTTCATTTTCTTTATGTTGAGACGTAATCTATACCGCAGACTGAAGTCTTCAATCTTCATCAGTAAGTGCTTCAAGTCATCCTTACTTTCAGCAAGCAAAATTGTGTCATATGCATATTGCAGGTTGTTAATGAGCCTTCCTCTAATCGTGATGCCACATTCTTCTTAATATAGACCAGCTTCTTGGATTATTTGCTCAGCATACAGATTGAATTAAGTATGGTGAAAGGATACAAGCCTGACACACTCCATTCCTGATTTTAAACTATGAGGTATACCCTTGTTCTGTTAGAACAACAGCCTCCTGGTCTGTGTACAGGTTCCTCATGAGTACCATCAAGTGTTCTGGAATTCCCATTTTTCTCAAGGTTATTCATAATTTGTTATGATTTACACAATCAAATGCTCTTGCGTAGTCAATAAAACACAAGTTAACATCTTTCCAGTATTCTTTACTCTCTGCCAAGATCCATCTGACATCAGCAATTATATCCCTCATTTCACATCCTCTTCTGAATCCAGCTTGCATTCCTGGAATTTCTCTGTCAATATACTGCTGCAACCATTTTGGAATTATTGTCAGCAAGATTCCACTTATATTAATGCTATTGTTTGATAATTTCCACATTCTGTGGGATCACCTTTCTTTGAAATGGGTACAAATATGGATCTCTACCAGTTGGCCAGGTAGCTGTCTTCTGAATCTCTTGGCAAAGACAAGCGAGTGCCTCCCACATGGCATCCATTTGTTGAAACATCTCAGTGGGTATTCTGTCAATTCCTGGAGCCTTGTTGTCAATTCCTTCAGTTCAGCTTCAATGTCTTCCATCAATACCATTGGTTCTTGATCATATGCCACCTCCTGAAATGGATGAACATCAACAAGTTCTTTTTGGTACAGTGTCTCTGTATATTCCTTCCATCTTCTTTTGAAATTTTCTGCATCATTCAATATTTTGTACATAGAATCTTTCAATATTGCAACTCAAAGCATGAATTATTTCTTCAGTTCCTTGAGCTTGAGAAATGCCAATGGTTTTCTAACTCCAGGTTTTTGCACATTTCATTATAATAATTGACTTTGTCTTCTCAAGCTGCTCTTTGAAATCTCCTGTTAAGCTCTTTTATCATTTTTTCCATTTGCTTTGGCTACTCTCCATTCAAGGGCAAGTTTCAGAGTCTCTTCTGACATCCATATTGGTCTTTTCTTCCTTTTCTGTCTTTTTAATGATCTTTTGCTTTCTTCGTGGATGATGTTCTTCACGTCATCCCACAATTCTTCTGTGTTTTGGCCATTGGCATTCAATGCATCAAATCTATTCTTTAGATGGTCTCTAAATTCAGGAGGGGTATAATCAAAGTCCTATTTTGGCTCTCATTGACTTGTTTTAATTGTCTTCAGCTTCAACTTGAACTTGCATATGAGCAATTGATGGTGTCGGTTCCACAGTCAGCTCCTGGCCTTGTTTTGGCTGAAGATATTGTGTTTCTCCATCACCTCTGCACAAATGTAGTCTATCTGATTTCTGTATACTCCATCTGGCAAAGTCCACATGTATAGCTGTCACTTGTTAAAAAAGGTATTTAAAATTAATAAGTCATTGGTCTTGCAAAATCCTACCATGCCACCTCCAGCATCATTTCTATCACCAAGGCCATATTTTCCAACTACTAGTGATTCTTCTTTGTTTCCAACTTTTGCATTCCAATCACCAGTGATAATCAACTCATCTTGATTGCATGTTTGGTCAATTTCAGACTGCACAAGTTGGTAAAAATCTTCAATTTCCTCATCTTTGGCTTTGGTGCTTGGTGCATAAATATGAATAACAGTAGTATTATTAACTGATCTTCTTTGTAGGCATATGGATATTATGTTATCACTGACAGCATTGTACTTCAGGACAGATCTTGAAATATCTTTTGTGATGATGAATGTCACGCCATTTCTCTTCAATTTGTCATTCCCAGCATAGTAGATCATGTGATTGTCTGATTCAAAATGGCCAAAACCAGTCCATTTCACCTCACTAATGCCTAGGATATCAACCTTTATGTGTTCCATTTCATTTTTAACAACTTTCAATTTTCCTAGATTCATACTTCGTACATTCCATGTTCCAATTATTAATGGACTTTTGCAGCTCTTTCTTCTCATTTTGAGTCTTGCCACATCAGCAAATGGAGGTCCTAAAAGCTTTATCCATCCACATCATTAAGGTTGACTCTACTTTGTGGAGGTAGCTCTTCTCTACTCATATCTTGACTGTCTTCCAACCTGAGAGGTTATTTTACAGCACTATATCAGACAATGTTTCAAGGCTATTCATAAAGTTTTCCAGTGATATATCAGACAGTGTCCCACCAAGATTCATAAGGTTTTCAGTGCCCAGTTTTTTCAGAAGTTTATGACCTCATCCTTCTTCCCAGTTTGTCTTAGTCTGGAAGCTCCATTGAAACCTGCCCACCATGGGCGATCCTGCTGGTATTTTAAATACCTGTGGCCTAGCCTCCAGCCTCACAGTAACACACAAGCCACCACACGACAACAAACTGACAGATGGGTGGTGGCCAAAAAACAACAGCCTAGAAAACTCTGTGGGCAGTTCTGCTCTGTCACATAGGATCACTGTGAGTCGAAAGTGACTCTCCAACATTTGGCAACAGTGGGTGTAAAGTGATATTTCACTGTGGTTTTGATTTGCATTTTTCTGTTTGTTTAATGATGTTGAGCATAGTAGTCACGCAGAGCAAATTAGGACAAATTTAATTAATGTAAACATTCCACATAAAATACAAGTAAAGAACAATGAGAAGAGGTAGAGTTGAAAATTTTAATGATAACAAGTTATTTATTCACTCAACAAATATTTATTGATCCCCCATTAGAAGCAAGGCCCTCTGCTGGGTGCTGGGACATAGCCAACAAACACTTGAGTACTTAACCTTCTGCCAGGGAAGACTGACACTTAACACCTATTCACAAAACTAATGAGTTGCAATTAATGAAAAGTTATATGAAAGAGAAATAGTGGGGCTCTGAAAAGTATAACAGAGGGTCTGACTTCATCTGGGGACTTGGAGAAGGCTTCCCAGAGTAAGTAAAGTTTGAGTGGACATCTACAGGAGGAGTTAACTGTCAGAAGGAGAGGGGTGGTGGGGTGAGAAGGCACTAAGATGGGGGCTGTGGAGCTGGTGATGCTTGAAGAATTGAGTGTTGGCCAGTTTGGCTACAATACAGAGATCAGGGGGACAAGAGACGTACACAAGCTGGAGGAACAAACCAGAACATGCAGGGCATTACAGGTGACAGTTAGGGGTTTTACTTCTGTCCCAAGAATGATAAGAAGTCATTGTTTAAAGGACTTTAAGGTGTGTTTTTTGCAGGGGCAGAGAGAGATAAGATTGGATTTGCACTTTCATAGACAGGATCACTCTGGCTGCAATTTGAGAATATATAGATAAGAATGGATATAAGCAAATCTTTCAGGTCAGAGGTAAAAGCAACCTAAAGCCAGGGTAAGGACGTCTGGCGGCACAGTGGTTAAAACACTGGGCTGCTAAGGAAAAGGTTGGTGATTGAACCTACCAGCCTCTCCATGGGAGAAAGATGAGGCACATTGCTTCTATAAAGATTTACAGCCTTGGAAACCCTATGGGGCCAGTTCTACTCTGTCCTATACAGTCACTATGAGTTGGAATCACTTGATGACAGTGGGTTTTGTTTTGTTTTGTTTTTTAAATCCAGAGTAGAGGGAAAAAGTGAAGAGATTTGATAGATAACTAGGAGAAAAATGGAAGAAACTTAGTGAATGATTTTCAGAAGAAAAACCTGGCAGTCTACTTCTGAAAAATCAGCCATTAAAAGCCCTAGGGAGCACAGTTCTACTCTCACATACATGGACTCACTATGAGTCTAAATCAACAAGATGATAACAGTACTGAACTAGATTTGGGGCAAGAGAATAAAAGACATCAAGGATTAGTCTTTAAATGACTAGATAATGGTGTCATAGACTTGATAATGGGAACCCCAGGAAAGGAGCAGGTTGAGGGTAGGGGAACTACATTTCAAAGACCCTAAATTTAGGTACCTAGGAAACAGGGAGCTCTGGTAGCATAGTGGCTAAGACACTTGCCTGCTAACCAGACGGCTGGCGGTTCAAACCCACCAGCCACTCCTCGGAAGGAAGGTTGGGCAATCCTACTTCCGTAGTGATACTGCCTCGGAAACCCAAGGAGGGGTCGCTATGAGTCGGGCCCGACTCGACGGCACATAACAACAACAACAACAGGAAACACCAAATGGAGAAATATACTGGGCAGACCAATAAACAAATTTGGAACTCTAAGAAAGGGGAGCTCTGGTAGCATAGTGCCTAAGGCACTTAACTGCTAACTAGAAGGCTAGCGGTTCAAATCCACCAGCCACTCCTCGGAAGGAAGATGGGGCAATCTACTTCCATAGTGACACTGCCTCAGAAACCCAAGGAGGGGTTGCTATGAGTCACATCCAACTCAACGGCACATAACAACAACAGGAAGGAAAGAGCCAAGCTATACACTTGAGATCTTCATGGCATACATGGTAAATATGACCACAGGTGGAGATGAGTTATTTAGAGAAATGGTATGAAATTAGAAGAGACAGGGCCCAGGGATGAGGCAGGAGTCACTGCAATATTTAAAGGTCATATAGAAGAAGATCAGCAAGTAAAAGAGGATGAGGAGAGATTAAACAGACAGGATTATAACCAGAAGAACATAGCATTACTGGTAGTCCCTGACTTACGACAGGGTTCTGTTCTGACGACTATTCCTTTGTAAGTCAGTTCTGATGTAAACTGTATACCTCATTTTTTTTTTCAGTTTTCATTATTATTGCTTTTTATTATCAGTATCTTTATAAGTCTTTATAGGTCTTTATTTATCTTTGAGGGTTGGAAACATTACATCTGACACTGATAACATCAGCAAATTCTGTGCTACAACATTATGTATAGTACATATCATTGACAATAAGATGTGGGGGGTAAAATGAGAGGTCTTAAGTGCGGTTTGTCATAACTCAAATTCATCATAAGTCAGGGAATACCCATATTCAAATCAAGATATGAGTTTCAGAGAAGTCTACGATGGACTGCTGGTTTTCAAATTGGAGCATGCATTCTGATGCTTGGAGCCTTGTGAGAAGAGAGATCGCTTGGCTTCATGCCCCAGGATCTTGAATCAACATCATCTGGAAAATTGTTAAAAAGGAAAACTCCCAGTTCCATCCCAGTCATATTGATTTAAGACTCTGTGTATGAAGCCAAGCAATCTCTCTTCCAACAAGGCTTCCACTATCAGAATGCATGCTCCAATTTGACAACCAGCCATCTAATTCATCCTCCCCTAATACACAGAAATATCAGGTGCCCCTACTTATGTGTGAAGCAATACAGGCCTCTCTTTCCCTTGAACCATTAGCCCATCCTGGGTATGAGATGTCGTTCTCTGCCTCTCTTAACCAGGATCCATGATTTTAAAAAAAAAAAAAGCCAAACCAGTTGCCTTTGACTTACCTCCAACTTATGATGGCCTCATGTGTGTCAAAAGCAGAACTGTGCCCCGTAGGGTTTTCAATGGCCAGATCTTTCTTCTAAGGCACATCTGGGTGAACTTGAGCCTCCAATATTTCAGTTAACAGCCAGGCACTCAATTGTTTGCATCACCTAGAGACTCCAGGGCCTATGATATAGACTGATAATTGTCCTTCAGGATCTATTCTACTCCTTTTATTCCTACCAATACAGTCACTGCCCATCACCCACCCTCAACCTTGCCACAACTTTTTGCAGGTCACAGTGCTTCCTAGTTAGAAACTACATATTAAATCTTCTTGCATAGATATGGCCATGTAAATAAGTGATTAGCCTAGCAGGATATGAATAGAAGTGATACAACTCATCTTCCAGATTATATCCTGGGGAGGGGGGTAACAAAACAAAACTTGGTTGCCTTCTCTTTTTCTCCTACCCCAACTGGAATGTCTATATGATATTGCAGAACCAGCTTTAGCTATGAAGATGATGACCATCTTCAAGAGGATAGTGGGGTAAAGGATAGATGGACCTGAGATTTGGATGCTCTTAGATCAGAGTTGCCCCAAGAACCTATGCTTCTTCTATACTGTTATGTGAGATAAACACTTTAATTTTGCTTGAATCACTGTGTTTTGGGACTCTTTGCTAACAATCTCACTTTTACATTCTTTAGAGGTAAAACTGCATTACTAGAACTTTATCCCTATTTCCTTTCCTAAAACTGGCATTTCATAAGCTCATCCCTTAAAACCACCTTTTATTTATAAGATTTATAAAAGTGTGTGGTACGATGAATTGTTCGATATATCCCTTCTAGCCATAGGCTTTATAAATCCCACCAAAGGACTGAGTGGGTCTATGCAAATGTGAGATGCTTGTGGCCTACCAAGGAGATTAGATAGCATGCTAATAATGTAAATAAGGTGCATGGTACCCTTGTGGGGCTGGGGCCATGGAAATAAGGTGTATGGAACCCTAACGTGGGGATTGGTCAGTTTTGCCACCCACTAGGCTTAAAGCAAGCCATTCCAGAAGTGGGGAGAGGGGATCTCACTATCATCAAGAAAGAAGAGACAGGGGTGTAAGTGTGTCCTTTGGACCTGAGATCCTTGTGCTGAGCATCCCCAGTTCAGGAGACAGAGAGCTGTGACATCAGAGACAGCAAAAGATAACAGAAAAATAATGGCAGCAGAGGCAGGAGATCCAAGAGACCAGCACAGGAGAGATGTAGTGGGCTTCCTGGCCCACAGAGTGAGAAAGCTGAGTGTCTTTGGGCAGCAGGGTTGCTGGCGGAGTGGGGTGCCTCTGGGCATTTATCTGTGGAGCTAGCCTGGCTGACCCATGAAGCAAGAAAGCTGAATGACTCTAGATATTTATCATTAGAGCTTAAAAAAAAAAAAACTTTCTAACACTTGGCCAAGCACCGCAGAGGCCAAGCTGAAGGGCCAAGGGCCAGAGAGAGACTTGCCTTTGGGCACAACTGAGGGGAGGCACTCAAAGAATTGTATCCTGAGTGTTCCTGATCCTGAATGTAATCTGTTACTTCCCTAATAAATCCCATAATCATGAATATTGTTTGTGAATTCTGTGCAGCCATTGCAACAAATTACTGACCCCAGCAGAGAAGTAGAGACTGATGTGGGAGGGACAGTTGGTGTCAAAATTGGTAAAAAGGCTGGAAGGTAGGGGCATATCTGACCTGCACCTCATAGGAATCAGCCTTGGGTTATTGATCTTGATCCTCCTTCCCCCGTGTGAAGTTAGAGGAGGTCAGACGGCTACCGATGCCATTTTACAAGTGTCATCTAAGACAGTTGGCATTTTTTATAAATTACTTCTGGTGATGATAAGCAAGGTGATTCACATCAACTTTCACACTAAGGACAACTGCCAGAATAAATATACTTTAAAAAAGAAAATCTACATAAAGGGATTGAAGGGCTAGCAAGTTAGTTCAAAATCGCAAAGCTAAAATAATGGAGAAGAGGGAAATCTAGAGACTTGAGAGGAGTATTTGTATCGCTCTTTCCCTGGGAGTGTTTGCCAGTTCTAGAAGAGATAACTGAGAGGCTGAGCAGGACTTCTGGCACACTTGAATGGGCTAAGGTGATAAAAATGAGAGAAAACCCCACCAAGGGTGGCAGAGAGATCCTGATAACCCCCAAACTTTGGATTAGGACTTAGTAGTGCTGCAGTCTAAGCATAAGAAAGAAAACAAAGTAGAATAACCTTGCGGGGACTACAGTTCAGCTCTGACTCATGGCCTCAAACTTTCTCTACAAATAATTTTTTCAAATAACAGTATCTGGCACACAAGAAAAAATAACCAGGTATTTAAGGAGGCAGACTAATGAACAGCAACAACAATAACAAAACCAACAGGAAAATAAACAATAGAAACAGACTTATAAGGGTTTTGGTTATTGGAACTATGAGACATAGACTTAAAAAGAACTATGCTTACTCAATCTTAAAAAGAATGAGAATTTCAAAATGGAATTTAAAAATAAGAAAAATATAGCCGATTAAGAAAACAATCATCAAATAGGAATTCTAGAATTAGGAAAATGTGTGTCCACTTCTGGTTATGGAGAGAGGTTCTGAGGGGTCCTCATCTAAATCCCATGAAATGAGTTCTCTGTAAGAGAGGAATAAAGAATTGGTGGCCACCAAAAGCAACCATAGTCCTCCACAGGGCTTTATGAGTACAGGCAGTCCCCAGCCTACAAAAGTTTCCAAACAAAAGTAATCTCTAATATAGAGGGACAAAACTTTAGCTAAACTAGGTTTTCCTCTGTACTTAGCCATGTTCTTTGCCTCACTCCTCCCTACTATCCTGTTGTGTGTCCCTGGAAACACTTGACCCTGACTTCTTACAACTCTTCAGTTCTGTACTCAACATCTAAGCTCCCATTTTTCCACTGAGTCATTTGGTGAGGTTTAGAAGGAACTTCTGATTCAAAATGTGTTACATGGAACGGACTGGAACAAGTGTCCAGAACCAAACCAGTAAAAAAAAAAACAAAACAGTTGCTGTCGACTTGGACTCATGACAACCCCATTGTGTCAGAGTAGAACTGTGCTCCATTGGGCTTCCTTTCCTCTGAAGCATTTCTGGGTAGATTCAAACATCCAACCTTTGTAGTTGGCAGCCAAGGTTGTTAATCATTTGTACCACCCAGAGACTTCTCTTCCCTCCTTCAATACACCTGAGGTTATTTATTCACTGTGATACTGCCTCAGAAACCCAAGGAGGGGTCGCTATGAGTTGGGTCCGACTCAATGGCACATAACAACAACAACAAAAGCAACAGCAAAACACATTTCTTCTTCCTCTTCCATCCCTTTTTCTCCCACCTTCTTTTTCCCTCTCCATACTCAGCACTCACCTAGCTTCCACCAAAGGACATAAAAGGGCATAAGTGGGCAGAGAGCTTTCCAGGCTGCTATGAGGTCTATATTTAGGTATGAAGGGATTTCCTTTCACCTCTTGAGGGACAGGAAACCCCAGAGGACTGTGGCTGAGGGGGATTTAGTTGGAAGCTCCTCAGCATTTATTTAACTTTAAAAATAACTCAATTAATATTGTAAATATATATTATATTTGTTGCAAAAAATGCCAAACAGTTCAGACAATATACACCTATATGTAGAAATGAAAGTTAAAGGCCTTCACTGCCTCCACTCCTAACCAACTCATTCTTGTTTCCTAGAGGTATTCACTTTTGACATTTAAAAAAAATCCTCTCCTTGTATGACTGTGAATAACACAAGTGTGTCTATTTCTATCTGTGCCTACAGTAGTGCTGTACTGTAGGGTATGTTAAATATGTCTTCAATCATTTCTTTAGAAAGAGAGTTACAGCTACTTCACTATTTAGGCTAGAACAGAAAAACACTTTCAATTTAGCCATTTATTGTTACATAGCAAGCATCCAAAACTTAGTGACTTAAGAAAAGCAATCATTTAATTTAGTTTATAATTCTCTAGGTCAGTGAAGCAGTTCTTCTATTCTGGGCCAGCTTGTTCACCTTTCTGGTCAGTTGGTGGGTCAGCTGACGCTTTCTTTCACATTCAACTGGTTGGCAGACTGGTTGGTCTGTCCTGGCTCCACAGTCAATTGCCAGCAGACTGGCTCTGAGTTCATCATCTGATGGCCTCAGGGTTCCCAGCAGCAAAAGCTGCAAGCCTTGAACCCATAAGTACGTTCAAGCCTCTGCTTACATAATGTTTGCTAATGTTCCATTGGCCAAAGTAAATCACGTGGCCAAATCCAGCTACAAGAAGTAGAGAAATGGACTCCACCTGTTCATAGAAGGAGTAGCAAAGTAACATTGCAAAAGAATGTATGTACAGGAAGAATTAATTGGTGGCCGTTTATGTAATCCATCAGACTCCCTATAGGCATGTGTAGGACACTTGGGAATTCCTAAAGGTGTCCCCTAGAAGCTACATCACCTTCTCAGAAGGGCAAGTAGCTCCAAGGTCTAAATAAAAAGCATACCCTTTTTTCTAAAGAAAAAATCTGATCAATAAGTCAACTTAAAGGTCTCATTGGTTGAAAAACACTTGTGAGAATAGAGCGTACTCCTCCAAAGAGATGAGCTTGTCACATTACAGTCTGGTTAGTTTTGTATAAACTGTTAGGAAATTTCCCAAAAGGGAAATTAAAAATGAGTGTCATTCATTTAATCAGCATGAGTCACCTTGGGTTGATTTATTAAATTTCATGTCTGCATTCTATAGGCTAGCTATGGTTTATCTAATTATTTAAACTTTTCCCATCACTGTCTTCATGGTGAGTTTTTAGTTTCTGTGAGGGTTAAGAGTTAAATTTAAACGGGGAGAAGGAAAAGATTTTCTTTAACAGCCCCTTTATAGATCCTTTGTACAATGAGTGCTCAAAAGGAAAAGCTGCCTTCCTCAAGTGACAGGCCCAGGAAGGGGAGGAGGAGGTGGTAGATACTGGACCAGCTCTAATCCAGCACTTCTAGCGCAGCTGTGATGGAGACAGAAGGGGCTGAACTCTCAGAGCTGTGTTACTGGGTTGAACCATGTCCCCCAAAAAAGATATGTTCAAGTCCTAACCCACAATACCTGTGACTATGACATTATTAGGAAATAGGATCTCTGCAGATTTAGTCAAGAGTCACTCAGACTGGATTAAGGTGGATTCTATTCCAGTAGCTGGTGCCCTTATAAGAAGAGGGAAATTTGGACACAGAGACATAGATAGACAAACACGAAGATGGCTGTGTAAAGACAGAAGTAGAGATTAGAGTGATGCCTCTATAAGCCAGGGAGCACCAAGGATTGCTAACAACCACCAGAAGCTAGAAAGAGAAAAGGAATGATTCTTCTCCATGGACTTCAGAGGGAGCGTGGTCATGTCAACACCTTGATTTTGGACTTCTAGCCTCCAAAACTGTGAGAGAATAAATATCTATTGTTTTAATCCACTCAGTTTGTGGTAGTTTGACACAAGCTGTAACTTTGTGAATCTAAGTGAGGGGCAGTGCTGTCTACATTTAGCAAACAGGGAGCAGGATTCTCTCTGAAAGGACCACAGCAGCAGCCTTTGCCAGGAATGTGTGCTAACAAGGCAGATGAGGGCCTGAGTGGGAAAATTAAATGGTTTTGACTATATTTTCACACCAGGTTTATGGAGAAATTTGTACTAAGTATATATATTTTAGTTAGCATCTAATCATTAAACTTGTGCTGTTGTGTTCACTTTGCGAAACTCACCAAGCTGTATACTTTTCTATGTATATATTTTAATGAAAAGTTTACATTTTTAAAAGTTGCCCTAAGCTAATCATTATATACCAAGGACATACAGAGTATTTTGGTGATGTGAAGTTAACCTTGCCTAGGGAATCAGGTGACTTGAGTTCTAGTCCTCATGCTGTTCTGTGGGCTGAGAAATAAATCATCAAGCATCCCTGAGCCAGAGTTGTTCACTTGTGAAGTAAGGGGTTATATTATATCCAAAACCCAGCTAATTTTGTGTGATTCACCTAACT
Organism: Orycteropus afer afer; assembly: GCF_000298275.1. Lineage (NCBI taxonomy): Eukaryota > Metazoa > Chordata > Mammalia > Tubulidentata > Orycteropodidae > Orycteropus > Orycteropus afer. The sequence continues at coordinate 4,482,329 of NW_006921653.1, forward strand.
TTATTAAGTACTAGGCCCTGGGAAGGAGCTCTGGGATTGGTGTGGTTAAGCACTCAGCTGCTAACCAAAAGGTCAGCAGTTCAAACTCACCAGCAGCTCCTTGGAAGAAAGACATGGTGATCTGCTCCCATAAAGATTACAGCTTTGACAGTCATCTAAGGTGGAATTATTGGTCTCTCCCAGCCTGGAACAAAGAATAGTGAAGAAAATCAAAGACCCAAGGAAACAGTAAGTTCAAAGGACTAACGAACCACATGAATCCCAGCCTCTATGACCCTGAGACCAAAAGAAGTAGCTGGTGGGATCTCACCACCATCGAGAAAAGAGCTGGAGGTGAAGTGGAGCATGTCCACTGATCCGAGATCCCTGCGCTGGACCTCCTTGACTGAGAGACACAGGTTGAGAGAGAGACACCAGGCTGAGAGAGAGATGCCCAGGTAAGAGATGGTGGCAGTGGAGTCAAGAGGCAGGAGATGGAACAGCAGGCTTTCTGGCCCACAGAGTGTGAAAACTGAGTGCCCTTGGGCAGGAGGCTGGCTGGTGGAGTGGGGTGCACATAGGTGTACCTATCAGCAGAGATAAAAGAGCTTTGTAACACTTGCCTGGGTAGGGCAGAGGTGAGGCCAAGAGGCCAAGGGCCAAAGAGGTGTGCCTGAGGGCATAGCAGAGAGGAGACTGTCCTGATTGAAGAATTGTATCCTAAGTGTGTTCCTGAACCTGAATTGTAATCTGTTACTTCCCTAATAAACCCCATAATCATAAGTATTGTCTGGGGGGGGGGGGAGAAGAAATAGCTGGTACCCAGCTACCACTGCCAGCAGCTTTGAAAGGGATCACAATAGGAGGTCCTGGATAGAGTGGGAGAAAAATGTGTAATAAAACTCAAAATCATAAAAAAAAAAAAAAAAAAAAGACCAGGTTTACTGGTCTAATAGAGACTGGTGGAACCCCCAAGACTATGGCCCTTTGACACCCTTTGAGCCTGGAACTGAACTCACCCCGTGGTTTACCCTTCAGCCAAACAAAATATAGGCTTATAAGGTAAACAATAACACCAGGGGGGTACACACTCATTAGAACAATCAACCATATGAGATCAAAAGTGCAGCATTTGCTCAGGGATAAAGCTCAGAAGACAGGAATGGTTAGAAAAGAAAGATGCAGGGAAATGGTAAATACAGTGAGGAAGAAGGAAAAATGTTATTACATTATGGGGACTGCAGTGAATGTCACAAAACAAAATGTGTATGAATTGTTGAATGGAAAACCAATTTGGTCTGTAAACTTTCACCAAAATCACAATAAAATTTTCTTAAAAAAAAAGATCACAACCTTGCAAACCCTATGGGGCAGTTCTACTCTGACTTATAAGGTTGTTATGAGTTGGAATCAACTTGATGCCAATGGGCTTGCTTTTTGGTTTTAGGCTTTGGGGACACAAGGAGAATGAAATAGACATACTGCTTTGTGTTATAGTTACTCGGGAATTTGTCATATTTCCATATCTACTCTACTCCCTAAATACCAGGAGCATTCCACTGTATTTCCCACAGTATTCCTTGTTCTCTTGGGGCTGAACTTCATATGTATTTGCCCATTATTTTAATGCCTTTCCATCAAGTATCTCTACTAATTAAGTTTTTGTTTTTCCATAGTCTAGTCAAGTCTAGATGAGTAGACTAGTCTAGCTGAATCTCAGAGTCTAGTTGAGAGTGGACTTCAGTCTCAACTGAACAGCCAGAGGGATCTTTTTAAAACATAAATCACACCTTAGTCAAAACCTTCCAGTCAGCTCCATATCTCACTCAGAAAAAGCCACAACTTCCGGTAAGATGTAGGAATAGGCAGACAAGCAGCACAGACCCTCTTCAACAAAGAAAAGAAAAACCAATTGACAGAGACATAGAAGATAATCCTGGAGCCCTGAGCTTTGAAAGGAACTATACAGAAGTTGATTAGGCACCAACTAGTGGAAAAACCTAAACGAAAACAGTGAGTACAGAGATGGTTGGAGCTGCAGACTGTCAGCTACTCTGATGGGACCAACAGCCTGAATATTTCCAAGTGGTGTTGGGACCTGAGAATTGACTAAAGATCAGTCCCGGTCACCAAGGGCTGCAGGGACAACTGCACTGGTGGCATATGATTAGGAAGGGAAACAGCAAGGAGGGAGACAACCTGAGCTGTAGACTTTCTGCTGTCCAGAAGGCACAGCCATTTTGATTGTTTACATGTGGTAGTAATTTTTGGATATTTAAAGCGACCAAGGGCACAGCCATTTTGAATATTTACAAGTGGTGGCCATTTTGTATATTTAAAGTGACTGAGGGTGCAGCCATTTTGAATATTTACAAGTGGCGGCTATTTTGTATATTTAAAGTGATAGCATTCTCATTTGGATTCCAGGGACCTAAGTATAGGCTCTGTTTGTCAGGGTCAGCAAGGACATATGAGAGGCTGACAACAGGAAAGGAGACAGGTAGTGAGTGTGTAAGTGCTGTCAACTAGTGAATAGAAGAGCACAGCACAGTACCCTGCCTGCATAATGAACATACAAACAAAACAAAGAAAACAAAAATCATAGGCAAGTCATTCCAACATAAAATCACCAATTAAATATAAACACAAAAATGTCACAATGCCTCAGAGACAGAGACAACAGAGCATCACAGTCCACACAAAGAAGCAAGATAAAGCAGGAGAATCAAGGGACCAGGATACAGACCCAAAACACATCCCTGAGGAAGACACAGCATTGGAACTCCCTGATAAAGAATTCAAAAGAATTATATTTAGGTATCTTCAACAAATTGAGAGATCAAGAAAAACACAGAGAAAACCCTAGAATAATTTTGAAAGACAATACAAGAACAAAATGACAAAATAAATGAAAAATTAGAAATGATACAAAATCTACACACAGAAATCCAGAATACTAAACTTTCAGAAATAGATAGCACATTGAATGGGAAAAGGAGCACAAATGAATCAATGGAAGACATAATTAGTGAAATTGAAGGCAAATACCTGAACACTTCTTTGGAAAGGGATAAATCAGAAAAAAAGATCAAAACAATATGAAGAAAGCCTAAGTTTCATGTGGGATACCATCAAAAGGAATAACCTACGTGTAATCAGAATTCCAGAACAGGAAGAGATGAATAAAACCACAGAGAAAATTGTCAAAGATTTGTTGGAAGAGAATTTTCATGGTATGATGAAAGATGAGAATATACCCATTCAGGAAGTCCAACCAACCCTAAACAGGATAGACCCCAAAAGAAAATCACCAAGACATATCATCATCAAACTCACTGCGGTGTAGTAAATTACCTGGTATGGCCTTTCTAGCCATAAGTCTTTGTAAACTCCATGGTGGAATTTGCTGTGAGCAACTGAGGAGCTCCTGATGGTAAATGTTATCCACCTGGGGTATTTCTGTGGGGAGTGGCACAAAGCAATTGTGATAGTTGGAGCTGTGTGTCAACTTGGCTGGACCCCAGTTCTGTGTGGTTGTTCTCATGATGGGATTGGATGACTGTGTTCTGAGTGGCCAATCTGCCCAAGGGGATTTTCCCTAGGGGTGTGGCCTTCTTCCAGGATATCCAGGGACATCCTGGGAAGAGAGACATTTTTTGAGGTATTGGAACCCTGGTGTGCTGACTACAAATTTCCGTGAGTGAGCAGCCCACCGCTCGGCCTGGAGATCTTGGATTCATCTTTCGTTGGAGTCAACAACCAGTGTACTGCCTGCCAGCCTTGAATTTCTCGGCCTCCTGCGCTTGCGGAAGCTAAGGCTGCTGCCAGCCTGACGTTTCCTCCAGGGACTTTGGACTTGCCGGCTTCTATATGTTTGTGAGCCATTTTCCTAAGACAAATTTTTCTCTCCCTCTCTCTCTCTATATATAAACACGTTTTGCTGGTTTTTGTATTTCTCTAGAGAACCCAATCTAACACAGCAATGTTCTGGGAAGGTCACTCTCTCCCAGGTGTTTGGAATTCTGATGCTATGATTGGCTAGTTTGGCCACTCTCCCAGGCTCAAAAGGAGGCCTCCTAGAGGCAGAACTCTGTCTGACTGCTGGCCAAAAAGAATGTGCTGCTGAGAAGAAACACGCTCCTGAGAGACATGCGCTGCTGGGAAAGAGATGCAAGAGACACGTATTGCTGAGAGAGACACCGAGGGACATGCACTGCTGGGAGAGAGACTGTGAGAGACTGTTGGGTGAGAGATAGCAGGCTGAGAGAGACTGAGCATTTTTCCTGAACTTGAATTGTAGCCTGGTGCTTCCCTAATAAACCCCATGATCTGTGAGTCCTATGTGGCCACTGCAGTGAATTATCAAACCCAGCAGAAAGGTGGTGAGTGCTGTGGGAGGAACAGTTGGTGTCAAGGTTGGTGAAAGGGCTGGAGGGAGGCAGCAAGTCTGGCCTCACAGTAATGGGCCTTGGGTTATGGATAGTGCTTTTGTCTTCCGCTTGTGTGGTTAGAGGAGGTCGGAAGATGTGGCCTCCTTGCCCTTTTAGCACTCACCAAAACCAAAGACAAAGAAAGAATCTTGAGAGCAGCATGGAAAAAATGAAAAGTTACCTACAAGGGGCCACCAATAAGACTAGGCTTGGATTTCTCAACAGATACCATGCAGGCGAGAAGGCAATGGGATGGTATATATAAAACACCAAAGAGAAAAATTCCCAACCAAGAATTATGTACCCAGCAAAATTGTCCCTCAAATATGATGGTGAAATTAGGACATTTTGAGGTAAACAGAAATTAAGGGAATTTGCTAAAACCAGACCAACCTTACAAGTGATGCTAAAGGGAGCCCTTTGGACAGAGAAGCAACAACAGCCAACAACAACTGACCATTAACACACATGATGATATAACCCAAAAACAACCCAGCTATGGAAGTATCCAAAGTAAATAAGCCTACAAGATTGTAAACAGGGAACCAGACACACCAATTGACAAATGAGGACAACTACAAACCAAAAAGAGAGAAAAAAAACTGTGTCATTACAGAACTTCTAGATGGTAGGGAAGTCAAGACAACTACAAGATAGAACAGACTGTTCTAAACTTGGGAAGAAAACTATAAATCACAGGGTAACCTCAAAGAAAAATGATAAACCTTCACATCAAAATAAAAAAGAGGACCAGCATAAATATTCAGCAAATATTAAAACAATAGCAATGAAGGAAGTGATAACATGATTCATAAACAAAATGAACTCAGCATAGAAAATTATATGGAACAAAGAAATCGACACAACAAAAAAGCACATGACAAAAATGACAGCAATAAATTCATATTTGCTGGTAATTACATATCTGGCAAGGGACTTATTTTTAAGATTGATGGAAAACTCCAATGCCTCAACACCAAAGGAATTAACAATCCAATTGAAAAGTGGGCAGAAGACACGAATAGACACTTCACCAAGGAGGATATTCAGGTGGCCAGCTAATACATGAAGAGATGCTCACAATTATTGGCCATCAGAGAGATGTAAATCAAAACAACAATGAGATATACCGTCTCACCCCAGCACTGATGACCAGGTTCAATGAGATAGAAAATAACAAATGCTGCTAGGGATGTGGAGACAGTGGGACTTTAATACACTGCTGGTGGGACTATGAAATGACACAATCACTGTGAAAAACAATATGGTGATTCCTTAGAAAGAAAGAAATGGAGATACCCTTTGACCCAGCAATCCCATTACTAGGTATATATCCTAGAGAGGTGAGAGCCAGGATAGGAACAGATACATGCACACTCATGTTCATCACAGCACTATTTACAATAGCAAAAAGAAGGAAACCACCTACGTGCCCATCAGCAGAAGAGTAGATGACCAAACTATGGTACATGCACATAATGGAATGCTATGCAGCACTAAAGAATAATGTAGAGTCTGCAAAACACTGCATAATATGGATGAACTTGGAGGACATTATGCTGAGTGAAATAAGTCAATCACAGAAGGACAAATATAGTATTAGTTCATTGCTGTGGAGGGTCAAGGAAAGGTTTGTGTATGGAGAGAAACTTTCTTTGTTGGTTGCTAGGGGTGGGAGGGGAGGGGAATGAACACTGCAAAAAAAATAAAAAGAGGGCATTGACCCATGTCAGTTTAGTTTTGTGTATTTCACTGTACATTAATTATATTTCAATAAAATGCATTAAAAAAAGAAAGAAAAAGCCACAAGACCCTACACTATTGACCACTTGTTTCCATTGTCATCCTGCTATGCTTGAAGCACTCTTCCCCAGAATTCCCATGACCATCTCCCTCACTTCCTCCAGATGTCTACTTAAATATTGCCCTACCAGACAGCTTTTCTATGGTCACCTCTGTAAAAAAATATGTTGTTGTTGTTATGTGCCATCAAGTCGGATCTGACTCATAGCAACCCCTCGGGTTTCTGAGGCAGTATCACTATGGAAGTAGATTGTCCCATCTTCCCTCCAAGGAGTGGCTGGTGGGTTTATATATATATAAAATAAATTATCCCTGCCTACAACTCCATCCCCATACACAGTCACTTCAGATCCCTTCACTTTATTTATCTCCATAGTACTTATCACCTTCTAATATATAATTTCGGAAGGAAGATTGGGCAATCTTACTTCTGTAGTGATACTGCCTTGGAAACCTAAGCAGGGGTCACTATGAGTTGGGGCCAACTCGATGGCATATAACAACAACAATATATAATTTATCATGTGGTCCTCCCCTAGTAAGCACCATGCATGAGAGCAGAAAGCTTATTTAGTGCTATTTCCTGAGGGCCTAAAATAGTGCCTACCATATAGTACACAATGCAATGCAAACACAACCACTGCTGTGGAGTCAGATCCGACTCATAACAACCCCTCCTTGGGTTTCCAAGGCGATTTCACTATAGAAGTAGATTGCCCAACCTTCCTTCTGAAGAGTGGCTGGTGGGTTTGAACCGCTAGCCTTCTGGTTAGCAGTCAAGTGCCTTAGGCACTACACCACCAGAGCTCCTATTACAGCACACACTCAGTAAATATTTTTGAACAAATGAATTACTGAGTAAATGAATGAATGTAAAGTCCTGTAGGAGGCAGGAAGGGAAAGGAAGCCTCTGTACTTGCTAGTTTCAAAAAAGATAAAGGGCATTTCTTTCTCTACAACTGCAGAGGCAGTCTGTTGTGTGCCATCAAGTCAACTCCGACCCACACTGACCCTTTAGGACAGAGTAGAACTGCCCCACAGGGTTTCCTCGCTGTAATTTTTACAGCAGACCACCAGGTCTTTTCTCCCACAAACTGGCTGGTTGATCCAAGCTGACTTCTCAGTTAGCTGCAGAGCATTTAACCACTGCACCACAAGGGCTCCTAGGGGCACTCTAGAGATGAGAAATAGGATTAGGCCTACAGACCAAGAGTAATGAAGTTGGAAAGGTAATGAAGCTGGGTTTGACCTCAGAGCTACTAGTGAAAGGATATAAAGTCAGGGAGCAGTCAGCAGGAGGATTTGGGGACTTAGGGTGAAAGAAGACTGTTTGACATATCATGCTTTCCCCCTATCATTGCTCCTCAAATCTCCAGTGGTGGTATAGTTATCTGGAGGGAGTACCTCCCATAAAATGTTAAGGGCAAAAGATAAGGTAGGTGTCATTGCTAATTAAGAGGCATAAATATGCTTTCAGAAATCACCTTCTGGAAGGAGCTTGTGGGAGAGCGAAATCTGACATTTAGAAAGGTGCCCCTCAAAGCTAATGCAGCCAGGTGCATTCTTAATTAGCCATCATCAAGGTTAGGGTCTGTGCTATTATTGTTTTCCTACTATGAATCAAGGCAATGTTTATCAAAAATATTCCAAAAAGACACTGTAGGTTTCTTTAAGAACAAGGAGCTATCTATAGCACATTCAAAATATTCTGCATGCAAATGAAAAACTTGAACTGCATAAAAATTCAATCTTTTGCCTTTCTCAAAATGGTCATACTCATTGCAGTCTTTTGAGGGAAAATAATAATTAGAAAGGGAAGCAAACAATACCAAATGATGACAACAATGAATAATTACATATTACCATATACTTTTGATAAGAAAAAATGTTTTCAAAAACCCACTTATATCTGAAGTACTCAGAACACTATTTTATAGATTATAGATGTAAGCAGGCTGCTCAATGGTGCCAATGGCTTGTGCTGGATTACTAACCTAAAAGTTAGTGGTTTGAACCCACTCAGCAATATCACCAAAGAAAGGCCTGGCAATCTGCTTCCATAAAGATTACAGCTAAGAAAACTCTACAGAGCATTTCTACTCTGTAACACCTGGGGTCATCATGAGTAAGAACTGACTTGACAGCAAAAGATTTTGGGTTTTTTGTTGTTGTTGTTTGGTTTACACAGTTACACAGTATTTTCTAAACAGAACTACCCACCACCCACTGCCATCAAGTTGATTCCAATTCCTAGTGACCCTATAGGACAGAATAGAACTGCCTCATTTAAAAAATGCTAACCAGAAAGCTGGTGGTTCAA
>NW_006921653.1:4491240-4506517 GCF_000298275.1 Orycteropus afer afer
AAAAAAAAAAAAACTATCTTTACAAAAGCAGACTGCCTCATCTTCCTCCCATGGAGTGGCTGGTGGGTTCAAACCACGAACGTTTTGGTTAGCAGCCAAATGTTTTAACCATTACACCACCAGAGCTCCTTAAACACAATTATGGAACCAAAAATAAATAAATAAATAAAATACAAGATCAATTCTCAATAAGAAAATAAAAACAATAATTTTTATCTCTAAATAGCCTGATGAAGTAAATGGAAAGGTATGGATGTTTCCATTTAACAGATCATGGAACTGAAGCTCAATAAGCTTAAAGTCACATAGTTACTGAGGGATAGATAGTACATGGCTCTTAAATCCCAAACCCCAGACTACATCAAGGCACTCAGGACTGGGGTTGGGGGTCAGAGAAATTACCAGTACCATGTTGTTTCTGAATGGTCAAAGCAAGAGACACATTCCCTTTATGGAGAAATAAGAAACCGTTCCTTGCAGAGTAAGTGGATTCAAGAGAAGGAGATTTCCTTATGACTTCCAGAAAGGCCTTAACAAAGGTTCTAAACAAGGATACTTTGAAAAATGCATTCACTGTGGAATTGAGAAAATACCACTCACAGAATCCAGGTAGGGAGGGGCAGGCATTTTTACCTTGCTCTCTTCTTGCCCACATCTTACCCCTAAATCTCTGATTTCCATTCTGCTCTGCAAGGACCCTGGAAACAGAAAAGAACTTGTTTGCTCTTGAACCAGTCCCTTCCTCTATGTAGAATGAATCATTCAAACATTAAGATTTCTAAGATCCCTCCCAGCCTCAAGATGCTATTGTTGTTGTTATGTGCCGTCAAGTCGGACCAGACTCACAGCGACACCTCCTTGGGTTTCCGAGGTGGTATCACTACAGAAGTAGAATGCCCAACCTTCCTTCTGAGGAGTAGCTGGTGGATTTGAACCACCAGCTTTCTGGTTAGCAGTCAAGTGTCTTAGACACTACGCTACCAGAGCTCCTAAGATGCTATTAGTGCTCAGGGAAGGACGGGCTTTTATTAATTCCATTTATCTTATTTTTACTTCATCAACTCTACCCACAGTCCACTGGGCTGGCTCTGTTTCTTGCCCTAAGCCTGGGCTGCTCTTTACTCTCCAGCTGGAATGCTATTCACTCTCTACTCGAGCCATCCACATTTAACCTTCCTGCCAGAGCAGCTCAAATCTCTTATCTTTTTTGCATCCACTGCTCCACCTGCCTGCAAGATCTCTTTTTCTTCCAAAAATATTCAGTGCATATTTTCTCTGATTCCTTGGAGTGTAGTGGCAATTGTTGCCTCTCACCCTCCTTGTTCTACTCCCAGTGTCTACCAGATGCTCAGGTACTGTTGATGGATGAGTGAAGGCAGGAATCACACTTCTCCTATTCACTGCCATGGCCCAGCAGAAGCCTGGCTCATGGTAAAAAGAAAAAGAAAAGAAAGAAAAACGCAACCAGTGTGCCGTGGAGTCGGATCCGACTCATAGCGACCCCTTCTTGGGTTTCCAAGGCAGTATCACTACAGAAGTAGATTGTCCAACCTTCCTTCTGAAGAGTGGCTGGTGGTTCAAACCCACCAGCCTTCTGGTTAGCAGTCAAATGCCTTAGGCACTATGCCACCAGAGCTCCTTGGCTCATGGTAGTGCCCATGATAATGCCAAAAAAAAAAAAAAAAAAATTGTTGATTTACTGGACAGTCACAAAATATTTCTGAACTACTCATAGTTTACTTGCTTGTGAGCCCTGATAGTAAAAGTTCCCTGGGCTAGAAGGCTCATGGCTAGCAATAAAATCCTTCTGAGTAGGTTCATACTTCTAAGAAAGAAAGAAAGAAGCAATCCCTGATACCTAGAACTGACTTGATACTCACAGCTACACCTCATTATTATTACAAGTTGGTCTGATGTTCACAACCAGGCGGTTTTGTTCTCCTGTTGGAGAGCTCTGGTGGCACAGTGCCTAAGGCATTTGATTACTAACCAGAAGGCTGGCAGTCCAAACCCACTAGCCACCTCATAAGAAAGGTTGGGCAATCTACTTCCGTAGTGATGTCACCTCAGAAACCCAAAGAGGAGTTGCTATGAGTTGGATCTGATTCAAAAGCAGTTTGTTTTGTTTTGTTTTATTGGACATAAACGTTCTCAGAAATGTAACCTCAGACAAGGTTGTTTTGACACCATGATAAAATGAACCAAAACAAGCCCACTTTCTTGTTTTGTCTAAATATTGACAAAAATAAGGTCACTGTGCTATTGTTAGGTACCATTGTTTTGGTTTCAACTCATAGTGACCTCATGTGTAATGGAACAAAACTTCGCCAGTCCTGTACCATCCTCACAATTGTTGCTATGTTTGAGCCTATTGTTGCAGCCACTGTGCTAATCCATCTTGTTAAGGATCTTCCTCTTTTTCACTGACCCTCTACTTTACCAAGTATGATGTCCTGCTCTAGGAGACCTAGTGGTGCAACAGTTAAGTGCTTTTCTATTAACCAAAAAGTTGGTGGTTTGAACCCATCTCCATGGGAGAAAGACCTGGAGATCTGCTTCTGTAAAGATTACAGCCTATGGGCCAGTTCTCCTCTGTCACTGTGGGGTCAGAATGAGATAGAATCAACATGACAGCACTCAACTACAACAAAGATTTTTTAAGATCACTGTGCCACCCACAAAGTATCTCATCTTTCTGAGAGCATCCAATCTAGAGTGAACTCCCACGTCCTTAGACCCTTCCCCAAATCAGCCTGTTGTTGTTGTTGTTGTTGTTTGCCATCGAGTTGGCCCCGACTCATAGTGACCCCTCCTTGGGTTTCCGAGGCAGTATCACTACAGAAGTAGGATTGCCCAACCTTCCTTCCGAGGAGTGGCTGGTGGGTTTGAACCGCCAGCCTTCTGGTGAGCAGTCAAGTGCCTTAGGCACTATGCTACCAGAGCTCCCAAATCAGCCTGTAGTAGGTTCTAATAATCTCTCACTGAAAACTTCACTATAAGAATAAGCCCAATTGATTTAGATGTGTTCCTGGTGGTCTTTGGCTGAACTGCATTGCCAGTTGTAGTCAACTGCATTACACTCATTGATATCCACAAACTTCTTAGGGGTAAGGATTATTAATCTCAATTTACACCTAGGGAAACTGAACCTGAAAGAGGCCAAATGATTTAGCCAAGACCATAAAAGATTTAGCCAAGATGGTACTTCAAGGCCTAACCCAGGAATCAGTCCAGTACTCTTTGTACAACATCCAAATGTCCCCAGTCATAGAATCTTAGTTCACTTTTTTACGTTAGAGAGTGTTTTGGTTACCTAGTGCCACTCTGACAGGAATATACCACAAATGGGATGGCTATAACAAACAGGAAATTATTCTCTTACAATTTTGGAGGCTTTAATTCCAAGTTCAAAGTGTCAGGCTCTAGGGACTGAGTGAAAGCCCTTCATCCTTGGGCTTCAGCTCTGCCTCCTGCTCCTGGCCCACTGAAGCTGGAGGCTTTTCTTCACTCAGACAGCTGCTAGATGCTGAGGCTGACAATCCCAAGGTTGACAAGCAAAAAGGCACAGTCCTGATAGTACCAAACCACACAGAAGACCATTGATTCAAGTCCTAAAAAAGTCCCAAGATCAGCAGGCAGCATGGCAGGCTGCTGAACAACAACTCAACTACATTCAGGGTACAAGCGTGCCATAAGCTGAAGACCTTCCTCAAAGTTTCTTTTTATATACTGGAAGCAGACTACATCCTTAAAGCAGCTACTCAGCTGCTCACAGTAGATCCCACCATGGAGTTAATTACTAATTTCACCATGGGGAATAACTATATCCAGCTGCCCAGCCACTCAACCAGGCCCAGCCAAGTTGACACACAGACTTAACTACCACAGAGGAGAAAGCAAGCAAGTAAGAACACAATCACTCCTAGTCCTGAGAGGTAGGTGAAAGGGAGTAGAAGGCTACAGTGAAGGTGTATGTTTCAAGTAGTGAGTAAACAGATGTTCATTATATTAATCTGTATACCTTTTTAAAAAAAAAAAAAAACAACTCACTGCCATCGAGTTGCATCTGACCCATAGCAACTGTTCCTTAGATTTCCCAGGCAGAAGATTGTCCAATCTTCTTCCGAGGAGTGGCTGGTGGGTTTGAACCTCCAGCCTTCTGGTTCCAATCAAATGCCTTAGGCACTACGCCACCAGAGCTCCTCTTTTAGTATGTATAAAAATATACTATAAACATTTACGTACAATGAGATGAAAACAAAGACTCCAGACCAGAAAGACTCAGATGGTACCAAGGTGGCTAGATGCCTCAACCCTTTTTCACCTCAAGGATGGATGGATGGAAGAACAACCAGAACTACAGTGAGGCACTCCTTTTGGGTGCAAAATGTAAAGGGGGCAAAAAGAAAAAAAAAACTATTTAAAATAAATACTATTTGTTGTTGTTGTAGGTTCCATTGAGTCAGTTCCAACTCATGGCAACCCTATGTGTAACAGAGCAAAACAATGCCTGGTCCTACACCATCCTCATAATCCTGGCTATGCTTGAGCCCATTGTTGCAGCCATTGTGTCAATCCATTTTATGACAGTCTTTCTCTTTTTTGCTACCTACTTTACCAAGCATTATGTCCTTCTCCAGGGACTGCTCCTTCCTGAAAATAGGTCCAAAGAACCTGAGACAAAGTCTTACCATCCTCACTTTTAAAGACCATTTTGGATGTACTTCTTACAAGACAAATTTGTTCACTCTTCCACCGGTCCATTGTATATTCAATATTCTTCCCCAACGCCATAATTTAAATGCATCAATTCTTCTTTGGTCTTCCTTATTCAACATCTAGCTTTTGCATGCATATGAGGTGATTGAAAACACCATGGCTTGGTGCACCTTTGTCTTCAAAGTGACATCTTTTTTTATACACTTTAAAGAAGTCTTTTGAGCAGATTTGTCTAATGCAATACTTCATTTGACTTCTTGATTGCTGCTTCTATAGCCACTGATTGTGGATCCAAGTAAAATTAAATCCTTGACAACTTCAATCTTTTCTCCATTTATCATGATGTTGCCTATTGGTCCAGTTGTGAGGATTTTTGTTTTCGTTATGTTGAAGTGTAATCCACACTTAGGACTATACTCTTTTATCTTCATCAGTGAGTGCTTCAAGTGTTCTTCACTTTCAGCAAGCAAGGTTGTGTCATCTGCATATCCCAGGTTGTTAGTGAGTCTTCCTCCAATTCTGATGCCACATTCTTCTTCATATAATCCAGCCTCTTAGATTATTTGCTCAGCATATAGATTGAATAAATATGGTGAAAAGATACTGTGGTAGTTGTTATGTGTCAACTTGGCTGGGCCTGGTTATGAGTTGTTGGATAGCTGGATGAGACTGGTAATCAACTCTATGGTGGAACCTACTATGAGCAGCTGAGTAGCTGCCTTAGGGATGTGGTCTGCTTCCAGTATCTAAGAAACTTTGAGAAAGGTCTCTAGCTTCTTGGCACATAAGGATCCTGCATTTGTCCGAGTCATCAGTGAGTGGCCTGCCATGTTGCTTGACAATCTTGGGACTGTGCCATTTTATTTGCCGACCTTGGGTCTGTCCAGCCTCAGGAGCCAGCAGCAGCTGCCTAAGTTAAGAGACACATCCAGCTCCAGTGGCCCAGAAGCAAGTTGCAGAGCTGAAGCCCAAGGTCACCAAGCCTTCACGCAGCCCCTAGAGCTGGCACTTTGAACTGGGACTTCTAGCCTCCAAAACTGCAAGAGAATAAATCCCCATTTTCTAAAAACTGCTTGTGGTATTTTCTGTTAGAGCAGCACTAGAGATTTAAAACAGATAAAATCCTGATGCACACATTTCCTTATTTTAAACCTTGCAGTATCCCCTTGTTCTATTGAAATGACTGCCTCTTGGTCTACATACAGGTTCTACGTGAATACAACTAAGTGTTCTAGGATTCTCATTCTTATCCAGAATTTGTTATGATCCACATAGTCAAATGTCTTTACATAGTAAATAAAACACAGGTAAACATTTCTGGTATCCTTTGCTATCAGCCAAGATCCATCTAACATCAGCAATGATATCCCTTGTTCCACATCCTCTTCTGAATCCAGTTTGAATTTCTGGAAGTTCCCTGTCAATATACTGCTGCAACCATTTTAAAATTATCTTCAGAAAAATTTTACTTGCATGTGATATTAAAGATATTGTTCGATATTTCCTCATTCTGTTGGATCACCTTTCTTTAGTATGGGCACAAACATGGATCACTTCCAGTCAGTTGGGCAGGTAGCTGTCTTACAAATTTCTTGGCATAGAAGAGTGAGTACTTCCAGTGTTGCATCCGTTTGTTGAGACATCTCAATTGGTATTCATTCGATTCCTGAAGCCTCATTTTTCACCAGTGCCTTCAGTGTACCTTAGATTTCTTCCTTCAATACCATTTGTTCTTGATTGTATATTGTTATTGTTAGGTACTGTCCAGTTGGCTCCAACTCATAGCAACCCTCTGTACAACAGAACAAAACACTTCCTGGTCCTGTGCCATCCTTACAATCCCTGCTGTACTTGAGCCCATCATTGCAGCCACAGTGTCAATCCATCTTGTTGAGGGTCTTCCCCTCTTTTACTGACCCTCCACTTTACCAAGCATGATATCCTTCTCCAGGGAATGGTCCCTTCTGACAACTTGACCATAGCAGGTGAGACAAAGTCTGGCCATCCTCACTTCCAAGGAGTATTCTGGCTGCACTCCTTCCAGGATTGATCTGTTCACTCTTGTAGGACTGATTTGTTCATTCTTCCGGCAGTCCAAAGTATTTTCCGTATTTTTCACCAACACAATTCAAAAGCATCATTTTTTCTTTGGGTTTCTTAATTCATTGTCTAGCTTTCACATGCATATGCAAAAACAAAACACTGCCATTGAGTCAGGTATGAGGCAATTGAAAATACCATAGCTTGGATTAGGTGCACCTTAATCTTCAAAGTAACATCTTTGCTCTTCAACACTTTAAAGGAGTCTTTTGCAGCAGATTTGCCCGGTGCAAAAGGACGTCTGATTCTTGATAGCTGCTTTCATGGGTGTTAATTGTGGATCTTTGATAACATCAATCTTTTCACCATTTATCATGATGATGCTTATTGGTCCATTTGTGAGGATTTTCATTTTATTTTGAGATGTAATCCATACTGCAGATTGAAATCTTTAATCTTCATCAGTAAGTGCTTCATCTTGATTGTATGCTACCTCCTAAACCAAATGACAAATGGTATGGTGACTCTGTATATTCCTTCCATCTTCCTTTAATGCTTCTGGTGTCATTAAACATTTTGCCCATAGAATCTTTTGGTATTGCAACTTGAAGCTTGAATATATTTTTTCTTTAGTTCTTTCAGTTTGAGAAATGGTACTCATTTGTTCTTCCCTTCTGGTTTTCTAACTCCAAGTTTTGCACATTTCATTACAATATTTTGTCTTCTCAAGCCATCCTTTGAAATCTTCCATTAAACTCTTGTACTTTATCATTTCTTCCATTTGCTTTAACAACTCTCCATTCAAAAGCAAGTTTCAGAGTCTCTTCTGCCATCCATTTTGGTCTATTCTTTTTTACCTGTCTTTTCAATTACTTTTTCCTTTCTACATTTATGATGTTCTTGATGTCATTTACACAACCCATCTGCATGATGTCCTTGATGTCATCACACAACTCATCTGCTCTTCAGTCACTGGTATTCAACACTTCAAATCTATTCTTGCAATAGTCTCTGAATTCACGCGGAATATACTCAAGGTGGTACTCTGGCTCTTGTGGACTGGTTTTAATTTTCTTCAGCTTGCATATGACCAATTTTTGATGGTCTGTTCCACAACATTTGGCCTTATTCTGACTGATGATATTGCCCTTTTCCATTGTCTCTTTTCACAGATGTAGTGGATTTGATTCCTGTGTATCCCATCTGTGAGGTCCACATGTATACTAGCCCTTTATGTTGTTGAAAAACAGTATTTGCAATGAGTAAGTTCTTGGTCCTGCAATTGTAAAAAATCAAATCTGCAAACTATGGCCCAGAGGCTGATCACCTGTTTATGTAAACAAAGTTTTATTGGACGTTTTATCAAGCAACTATCTACTCAATAAAAATCGTACTCCCGCATCCACAATTCCAAGTAATATTATGGGGTCCATTGCAAGAAGCTGGTGTCCCCTTTCCCCTCACCCCACCAAAAAACAGAATCCAAAAGCAGGGAGAATAGGTAAGTAATTCGCGGTAGGCTGTCAGGGGTCTCTAACACCCTGGAGAACAAGGGCGGAAAGGAGCCTGCAGTGGTTCCTTCTCCGCTTGGCAGCTCCTTTGCAGCGGCCCGTCTCCAGGCGCCCACACTGTACCCGGGCTTCCGGAGCTCAAATTCCGGAAGCTCTGAGGTGCTCTGCGGTTGCCGGGAGACGGACGCACGACAGCAGCGCGCGCTCTCAGACTGGGACTGACTGCGGCGGTTCCAACCGCGACCCCACTTCTCGCCCGTCTTGGCCAATTTACTCCCGCATCGCAGCTCCAGTGAGCCGGTGGAGAAGGACGAAGACCACAAGGCAGCGAAGGAAGAGGAAGAGGCGGCGGCGGAGGAGGAGGAAGGGATGAAGAAAGCAGAGAAAGAGGAGGAGGCGGAGGAAGCGGGGAAGGCGGGGAAGGCAGAGGAGGCGGGAAATAAAGAGGAGAAGGCGGTCGAAGCACCTGAGATGCTGGACTATGAGTACTTCTTGAAGGTCTTGGCTATCGAGAAAGGTGAAGAAGGCTGGCTGGCCTTCGCCCCCCG
This sequence comes from Orycteropus afer afer, assembly GCF_000298275.1. Classification (NCBI taxonomy): domain Eukaryota; kingdom Metazoa; phylum Chordata; class Mammalia; order Tubulidentata; family Orycteropodidae; genus Orycteropus; species Orycteropus afer. The sequence goes on from NW_006921653.1 coordinate 4,500,059, forward strand.
CGTAACTAGCATCGCCAGCCCCAGCCTGAGCCCGACGCCACCCTACAGCCCGTGCTCAAGCCCGACGTGGAGCAAGACGTCAAGCTCCAGCTGGACCTCGACCATCGGGTCCCAGAAAAGTATGGGTTGCCCTACCCCGTGCCGACCTTGTCGGCTTTCTGTTCTCCAGACGGAAGGTGGTCCACAGATCCCAGAGCCTTTGCCTAAGCGGTGTTTGTTTCTAAATATATGTACCACCCCCACCAACCCTCTACCCCCACGCCCCCACACCTCCCACAGTCCCTATACCTGTGTCTGCCACCCCCACCACTTCCTACTCACTTTTGTATTTAACTTCCTGTACTGAAAGCACTCCAGTCACTTTAAAAGAGAGGCAGAGCAGTCATTTAGAGTAGGTTTCTCAACACGGATGACATTTTGGGTCAGATAACTCTTTTTGTGGGGAGGAGGAGGGCAGATTGCTGTTCCCCATATTACAAAAACTTCGCAACATCTTGTGTAGGAGCTCTGGTAGCGTAGTGCCTAAGGTACTTGACTGCTAACCAGAAGGCTGGCGGTTCAAACCCACCAGCCACTCCTCGGAAGGAGGGTTGGGCAATCTACTACTGGAGTGATACTACCTCGGAAACCCAAGGAGGGGTCGCTATGAGTCGGTCCGACTTGACAGCACATAACAACAACAACAACGGCAACATCTTGTGGCCTCTGCCTAGCTATGTCAGTAGCAACACCATCACACACAAATTTTGTGGTAAAATGTGTCCAGGTATTGCTAATTGTCCCTTGGGAGAAAAATTCACTGCTTGAGGGCCACTGATTTCAAAGGAATTTCTAAATTTTTAAATGTTTGTTCAACAGGTTTTCCTAAAATATTTCAGTCATTTAGGAAAGACGTGTCTGGAGTGAATTTAGAAAGGTAAGAAAATGCATTTTCAGTTTTCATATTGCTTTCGGACATTGATAACGTTTACTTTTTGAATAAACATGTCAGGAAGTGGAGTAAAATAAGCCAGGCCATTTTCCACAGATGTATTCAAAGAGATTTTTTAGAACTCATACTGTTACACATTGTGGAAGAGGTAAAGACAAGGTTCTTGGCTACCTCTGCTTATTACCCAGCTGTAGAGATGACAAGAAAGGATTCCCTGGATGCTACAAACATTAATGTGCACAGCTGCTAACCAAAAGAAAGGTTGGTAATTCAGATCCACCCATATGTGCCTCAGAAGAAAGGTCTGGCTATCTACTTCCCAAAAAATCAGCCAATGAAAACCTGGTGGAGCATACTTCTTCTCTGACACATTGGAGTCTCTCTACGGTGGAATCAACGGAAATTGGTTTGTTTTGAGAGATGACATATACACATATCTATATAACATGAAATAATATATGTGCACAATAGTAAATGCTACGAAAGTTTAGGATGTGGGTCTCCATTGGCTAAATTTGAGAGGAATCATGGACACTTTTTGTGAAGTACAGTGGAAACTGTGGGTTTTTTTTTTTTTCTCTTGTGATTATTGCTATTAGTCTTCAGACACTTTATCTATAAGAGGAAGATATCAGAAGAATAACTTTTAGAACATCTTTACAAATCTTCTTTGAATTTAACACCAAACCTGACTCCAAAATCTTGAATTACTATTTATGTAAGCTTTGCCTTTATGTTGTTCTTGTTGTTAGATGCTGTTGAGTAGCCTCCAACTCATAGCAACCCTATGCACAACAGAACAAAACACTGCCCGGTACTGTGCCAGCCTCACAATCCTTGCTATACCTGAGCCCATCATTGCGGCCACTGTGTCAATCCATCTCACTGATGGCCTTCTCCTTTCTGGTGGACCCTCCCCTTTATCAAGCATGATATCCTTCTCCAGGGAATGATCCCCTCTGACAGCAGGTGAGACAAAGTCTGGCCATTCTGACCTCCAAGGAGATTCTGGATGTACTTCCTCCCAGACAGATTTGTTAGTTCTTTTAGTAGTCCATGGTTGTTGTTGTTGTTGTTATGTGCCGTCGAGTCGACCCCCGACTCATAGCGACCCCTCCTTGGGTTTCCGAGGCAGTATCACTACGGAAGTAGGATTGCCCAACCTTCCTTCCGAGGAGTGGCTGGTGGGTTTGAACCGCCAGACTTCTGGTTAGCAGTCAAGTGCTTTAGCCACTATGCTACCAGAGAGTCCATGGTACCCTCAGTGTTTTTCTCCAACACCACAACTCAAAAGCATCAAATCTTCTGTCTTCCCTATTCATTGTCCAGCTCTCACGCGCATATGAGGTTCTTGAAAATACCACGGCTTGGGTTAGCCACGCCTTAGTCTTCTAGGAGACCTCTTTACTCTTCAGCACTTGAAAGAAGTCTTTTGCAGCAGATTTGCCCAATGCAGTACGTCGTCTGATGTCTTGACTGCTGCTTCCATTGGTGTTAATTGTAGAACCAAGTAATATGAAGTGCTTGACAACTTCAATCTTTTCTCCATTTATCATGATGCTGCTTATTGGTCCAGTTAGGAGGATTTTGTTTTCTTTATATTGGGGTGTATTCCATACTGCAGACTGTAGTTTTAATCTTCATCACTAAGTGCATCAAGTCATCCTCACTTTCAGCAAGCATAGTTGTGTTGTCTGTGTATCACAGGTGATTAATGAGTCCAATCCTGATGCCATGTTCTTCTTCATATAGTCCAGCTTCTCAGATTATTTGCTCAGCATACAGATTGAATAAGTATGGTGAAAGGGTACAACCCTGATGCACTCCCTTCCTGATTTTAAACCATCCAGAATGCCCCTGTTCTGTTCGAACGATAGCCTCCTGGTCTATGTACAGGTTCCTCATGAGTACAATTAGGTGTTCTGGAATTCCCTTTTTTATGATCCACACAATCTCATGCTTTTACGTAGTGAATAAAACACAAGTAAACATCTTTCTGGTATTCTTTGCTTCCAGCCAGGATCAATCTGACATCAGCAATGATATCCCTCATTCCACATTCCCTTCCAAATCCAACTTGCATTTCTGGAAGTTCTCTGTCAATATACTGCTGCAACTGTTTGAATTATCTTCAGTAATATTTTACTTGCATGTGATGTTAATTATAATGTTCAATAACTTCCACATTCTGTGGGATCACCTTTCTTTGGAATGGGTACAAATATGGATCTCTTCCAGTCAGTTGGTCAGGTAGCTGCCTTCCAAATCTCCTGGCATAGCCAAGGGAGTGCCTCCAGCACAGCATCCATTTGTTAAAACATCTCAATGAATGTTCCATCAATTCCTGGAGCCTTGTTTCTTGCCACTTCCTTCAGTGGAGCTTCAACTTCTTCCTTCAATATCATTGAAGGAAGCTACTGTGTCAATTCATCTCATTGAAGGCCTTCTCCTTTTTCGTGGACCCTCCACTTTACCAAGCCACCTTGATCATATGCCACCTCCTGAAATGGATGAACATTGACCAGTTCTTTTTGGTACAGTGACTCTGATTATTCCTTCCATGTTCTTTTGATGTATCCTGTATCATTCAATATATTGCCCATAGAATCTTTCAGTATTGCAACTCGAGGCTTAAAATTGTTTTTCAGTTCTATCAACTTGAGAAATGCTGAGAGTGTTCTTCCCTTTTGGTTTTTTAACTCCAGGTCTTTGCACATTTCATGATAATAATTGACTTTGTTTTCTCAAGCTGCTCTTTGAAATCTCCTGTTCAGCTCTTTTATCATGTCATTTCTTCCATTTGCTTTAGCTACTCTCTGTTCAAAGGCAAGTTCCAGTGTCTCTTCTGACATCCATCTTGGTCTTTTTTTCTTTCCTGTCTTTTTAATGACCTCTTGCTTTCTTCATAGATAATGTTCTTGATGTCATTCCACAATTCCTCTGGTTTTTGGTCTCTGGTGTTCAATGCATGAAATCTGTTCTTTAGATGGTCTCTAAATTCAGGAGTGATACAATCAAGGTCCTGTTTTGGCTCTTGTGGACTTGTTTTAATTGTCTTTATCTTCAAGTTGAACTTGTATATGAGCAGTTGATGATCTGTTCCACAATCTGCTCCCGGTCTTGTTTTGGCTTAAGATATTGAGCTTTCCCATTGCCTCTTGCCACAGATATAGTCAGTCTCAATCCTGTGTACTCCATCTGGTGAAGTCCACATGTATTTCCATTGTTTGTCTTGTTGAAAAAAGGTATTTGCAATGAATAAATCATTGGTCATGCAAAATTCCATCATGCAATCTCCAGTGTTATTTCTATCACTAAGGCCGTATTTTCCAACTACTGGTGATTCTTCTTTGTTACAAACGTTTGCATTCCAATCACCAGTGATAATCAATACATCCTGATTGCATGTTTGGTCAATTTCAGACTGCAGAAATTGGTAAAAATCTTCAATTTTCTCTTCTTTGGCTTTGGTGGTTGGTGTGTAAATCTGAATAATACTAGTATTAACTGGTCTTCCTTGTAGGCATATGAATATTATCCTATCACTGACAGCATTGTACTTTACAAAAATCTTGAAACACTCTTTGTGATGATGAATGCGATGCTATTCCTCTTCAATTTGTCATTCCCAGCATAGTAGATCACGTGGTTGTCTGATTCAAAATGGCCAAAACCAGTCCATTTCACCTCACTGATGCCTAGGATAGTGATCTTTATGCATTCCATTTCATTTTTGACAACTTCCAATTTTCCTAAATTCATACTTCATACATCCCATGTTCCAATTATTAATGGATGTTTGCAGCTGTTTTTTTTTTTTTTTTCTCATTTTGAGTCGTGCCACATCAGCAGATGGAGGTCCCAAAAGCTTTACTCTATCCACTTTATTAAAGTCATCCCTACTCTGAGGAGGCAGCTCTTCCCCAGCCATATTTTGGGTGCCCTCAAACCTGAGGGGCTCATCTTCTGGCACTATCGTTTACAGGGCTATTCATAAAGTTTTCCAGTAATATATCAGACAGTGTTTCACTGCTATTCATAAGGTTTCCACTGGCCAATTGTTTGAGAAGTGGATGCCCTCTGCATCTTCCAAGTCCGTCTAAGTCTAGAAGCTCTGCAGAAACTTATCTACCATGGGTACCCTGCTGGCATTTGAAACACCAGTGACATAGCCTTCAGCCTCACAGCAACACGCAAGCCACCACAGTAGGGCAAACTGGCAGACAAGTTTGTCTCCCTTAATTGTTCCAAACTGCTCTGCTCATTTCCTGGTCTCCCTCAGCTGGTCTAAACCGCTGCCCACCCAACTTCTTGGTCTGTCAGCTCCCTCAGCTGCTCTGAACCACACCGCCGCTGCCCCCAACTGGCTTCTATGTATGTCTGTCTCCTCCCTCAGGCTGCTCCTAATCTCACCATCACCACCCCCACCTTTATGAGCAATTTTTAATTTTTAAATAAGAATCGTTCTATCCTGTTTGTATGTTATATTTATCCTTTTAATCCAACTTTTAAAATAAAAAATAATATATACATGTAGCAGAATATGTAGCACCCACCTACAGTTTCCTCCTTTGGGGTTTATTGGACAGCTGCTTTCCCACTGACAGTGCATGCAGCATCAGGAGGGGATGGTGTAGTTATTTGAAAGAACACATGGGTGGGTGCCCTAAATTAATGTTTTTACAGGGTATTATATGAGGTGATGCATCTTAGAGGTGTGATTTTGCAAAACTTGTCTCTTTTTTTACTGGGAGATAATCCTAGTAAGTATATTTCCAGGTTTTTGGGCATTATTTTGAAGTTGCCTTTCTCACAGTGACTCTATGTTCATGCAGATACCACATTTCCAGGCACCCTAAATGTATGTGCCTGCCAAGGTATTTAGGAAAGAGTTCAGAGTACAGAGGGACATATTACTGGACACATAATATCAAATATCACATATTATCAAAATCCATATTTCACAACAAAATTTCAGAAATGCTCTGATTCAGCATGCCTCCAATAATGAAAACACATGGCATCCACAAAAAATTCAAAGTGGAAAATCATTGGGTCATGGAAGAGTTGAAAATCTTCACCCTCTTTCCTCATCTCCACCCCCTCTTGACAGAGTTAACATACTAATGTTAACAGTTCCAGTTTTGTTTTCTATTACAATTTTTAAAAACATAGTTTCATTTCTTGATTTATCAGTTTTTGCCATAACTATTGACTTTCCACAATGATAGATGATGAGTGTTGCTCACACTACCTCCCTCCTCCCCATTTTTAGTAGTTGTATTATTTTTAGTTTTTCTAATCTTTAATATTTAAAAATATTTAGCTTTCTACTCCTCGACTTATCACTTTTATTAAGTACTCAAACCCCAAAACAAACCCACTGCCATCAAATCAATTCTGACTCCTAGTGACCCTATAGGACAGTATAACTCCACTGTAGAGTTTCTAAGGCTGTAGGTCTTTATAGGGGAGCTCTGGTAGCACAGTACCTAAAGCACTTGACTGCTAACCAGAAGGCTGGTGGT